>NC_061884.1:11714687-12035625 GCF_905147765.1 Vanessa atalanta | reverse complement strand
GGAACTATAAGCACAAATTCAAGATTTTTCCAAGGTCTTCTGGGTAGGTACCATCTTCTCATCATATTAAAATTACCGCTAAGCAGATTGCTGCTTAGCGGTAATTTTATGTATTGACATAGTATTGCTGAGTTTCGGTTCGAAGGGTGAGGCAGTGTCGCCAAGCACAAGGAATATAACATCGTAGTTGGCAAAATTGGTGGCGGATTGGCAATTTAAGTAATGGTTACAATGGTGACGATATACCATCAGGTAGTCCATTTACCCTACCAACAACCTATTTTAACTTTACAAATCAAAAAAGGGAAGCCCATTTGAATGAAGAACATTATCGTTCATTTTACGATACATACAGAAAAAAAATGTAAATGATTAAATTGTTAATAACGACAACGTAAAAAAATAATTGTAATGTAATCATCAATATTATGACATATGTATATACCTACCACACAAAATACAAGTAAACCGCGACATATTGAATGATTACAAATAAATTATCAAAGCGATACGTCGCCTGGTCAGGTCGTTTTAGTATCGGGTTAGGTTAACGCGGAGGCGAGCCAAACGTCAGCCGAGTCAAGGTTGATTTCATTTGCTACATGTAAATTGTCCGTTGCGTATGTCCACCGGATTCTTTATCGTCAATGTTACGTTGTTATTAGCTTCTAAACTTTGTTTTCAATTTCTTTTTGTCGTATACACATCCGGTATATGTATGAGAAATGCATCCGAATATCATCGAAATAATTTCTAACTTCCCTTTTTGTTTATATTACTCACAGTTCTAAGAGATTGATCACATAAAATGTAATAGTAATTTTTTAAAATAATCAATTGTTGGTCACGTCACAAATCAAACACACGTCATTTCCAATAATTTTGACCTTTTCTTCAAAATAAATTGTCAATCGTCTCCAAAAAAACAGCTGAGCACCACACGCAATAGCTTAGTTTTAGTATCGTTTTTTATTAACATAAAAAGAATTTCAGTATTTACTGTGGCAAAAATGATCACGAAAGCGAGCAAGCATATGAGCCATTGAAGCAATCTGAGGCAGTGGTCTATTTATCACATTGTCGTTACATATTACATCCGCGTGGCAAATGTTAATTATATGATTACCTGAGTCTCAAATACTTAGAACTTCTCGTATTGGACGATGGAAACGCCATGCTTTATTTTTTTTAGAATAATTAGCTAGTGGGTCGTGTCCGACAAGTCGAGCACGAGTTCTAACGAAGTCATGTGAGGCAAAACTATAAGAGACCTAAGTATCTGCATTTCCGAGTCCTGACTTTAAAGCCCAGGTGGGTTCAGAAGGTATTGGATTTTTGTCAATAATTTTGAGTAGCAACTCCGACTAAAGGCAGTCCAGTCTCCGGTACTGTCTACCGGTACTGTCTGATTTATTTCCCATGGAGTTAATTATTTAAGAAAGTAGAGGGTGTACCTACGCATTTATTATTCATAGAGCTTTACAAAGTAAAATCTCGTAAAATCCAAAGCTGCAAAATTTACTAACTTTTTCATATTCGACAACAAAGAATGAATTCGTTGTTTAGAATTAATGGGTGATTGATTATTTTTCAATTTCGAACAAATATATGTTAATACGCATACTATATAATATTGAAAGCAATAATACAAAATTTCTGCTCAATCAATCTATTGAAGCAACTGATATAAAACTATTTGACGCAAACATCGTAAGGTTAAGTTAAACCAGAGCCTGTACAAGGAAATGAGATGGCGAAAAATAAGATCGCTAAGTCCAATACATACAAATAAAATGCTTTTAGATGATTATATTTATTCTTTGTTGAACATAATTTATGACGTTAGCCATAAAAGAAATCTTAATAACTTCCCGTTAACATTTACATATACAAGCTAGGTGCCCATCCCGACTTCTTCCGAGTGAAATAAGATTAAAAAGGGACCTCGCATGCGGACGGGCAAATGGTGGCCCTGATGGTCACCAAGTGTCGGAAGTGGTCACCACCACCCATAGACATTGTCGCTGTAAGAAGTAATAACCATTCCTTAGATCACACCAATGTGCCTCTAATCCCGGGAGCTAAGATGTTATATCACTCCCTTGTGCCTGTAATTACACTGGCCCTCAGACCCTTGAAACTGGAACATAACAATACTAAATATTGCCGTTTGTCGGTACAATAACTTATATAAATATTTGGGAGTTCAATTGCATACAAACGTGCAGAAGATTTATATATACAAAGATAAGACCAAAGGTAGTTAAAATTTAAGTTTCCTGTGTCACGTGTCCGATTACTATACTCAGTAGACGGTTACATTTGCCTACGGTTAGTTGAATTGCCTACGAGGCGTAATTCACTTGCTACTTATGGATTTGAAGGCTACAAATAGTGTAGGGTAAGTATATTAGGTTGACAGATCAGTGTTTCAACAAAAAATGTAAACGCCAATTAGACAATCCTACTATTAATAATCAAAACGATTCATATATATACATGCGAAAGTAAATATGTGTGTCTGCTTGTTACCGTATCAAAACTAAACCAAATCATTGTTAATTAAAATTGAAATACAGTCTGGGACCCGGTATGAGAATATAAAGACCTATAGAAGAATTAATTTGACGCGAATATAGCCACGGGTAATACCTAGTTCAATTATAGTTGGAATATGTATTTAAAAATCATCGTGCGGATATTAGGTTATTCTAACTTTATTACACAAATAGTATTCCGCATTGCCGAAGGCATAGGAGGCACCGCAGGAAGTACCGAGGTACTGGGTGCAAGGGAGGGAGGCTAGGGTGGAACGTCGGGACGCATGCGCCGTGTTATCGATTCTAGTTGCGACCGACTCGAACCTTCCAAGCGAGCCTTGCCGATTTGAAATTTTAGCACAGGCATAATGTTATGTTGCATGGTAGACATTTAAAATTAATTTTAAGGACTATCAATAGAAATAAAATAAAAATAAGCAACGTAACGCATAAAGAAAGAATAATCAAAAACGTTTACAAAAAAAAAATCTAATTAAAAATAACAAAATCGATATATAACAAATCTAATAGTATAATATTTTATTACGTATCATTGAGTTATAACAAAAGGCACGAAGTACTCGTGAATCATTTGAAAATGTTTCTCACAGTGGACGCGTCAGAGGTCGGTTATCAACGCATCTCCTGATCGATCGATAAGACTATTGAGATGCGCCGTAGACTTCACAAGCAAACCGGACAACGAACTTGTCCTATTTAAAAAAAAAAAAAAACCTAGTATCTAATTAAAGATAACTACTTAAAGACCAGCTACTGAGTTTCTCAAGAGTATTTCTTTGTAATACCTTTATCAGAACCGATGACAACTACACAAAGACTTGCCATAGTAAGACATCATTTTGACATTAGAAATGCACTTTCTAAAACCGGATATTATATTAAAAATATTCTTTATTCAAATAGGTTTCCTATTTCTTTAACAGTAAACTTACAAGCTACCCATTCGGAATTTAGATTCTCTGTAGAAGAAGAACCGGAAGAGAATCCAGTCTTTCTTTCTAGAAACGTTTTTTCTGTCATTCGTATATCGTTAGTAAATGAATCGCATTATGCAGATGTTATGTAAACGGAGCCAAATTTTATTTTCACTAACATTATGCTTCATTAAACTATAACGAACGGAATATGATCTTATTTTCCTTGATTAAAATCATTCGCATCGTTTTATTTAGAGAGCACGTCATATAATATAGGTACAATATCATATGATATTAATCTCTACTAATAATATAAATGCGAAAGTAACTCTGTCTGTCTGATGAAATTTGGTAAGTAAGCTTCAACTTCAAGAAAGGACATAGGCTACTTTTTTATATCTGATGACTAGCCCCTAAAACTAACGAAACTGCGGGCGACGAATAATATGAAATAAACGATAGCGTCATCACATACAGCGTTTTTAGTGGTTATTTTCTAGCATTCATGAGCGTATGTGTAATGTGCCATTAACTCAGGTCAGACAGACAACCCACGCAGAAATAATCCTTCATTTACTTTCAAACATAATTGAGTATCAATTAAATGTAATAATTATCGCTTATCTAGATGCAATATCAGATGGAGTTAAGTTAAATTTTTAGGATAAAGGTAAAACATTATACTTAGTATGTATTTTAATTTTGTTTCGCGTTTCACGCTCTACAATAAAGATCCGTGACGTCGGTAATGTGATAATTTATTGTGACACGGCAAACGAAAGTTTTGTAAATAAGAGTTCCTATTTCGCTGCTATGCACGTGAAAGCGAAACAACATATCTACAAAATTTATTATTTCATTGTCTCACCCTTTATTTGTAAATGATCATACTTTAGGAATTTAATAACATTTCTGCTTTAATATTTATACCTAGCTGCTGCAAACTGATTCACCCGAGTCACAACGTTGCTGGGGACTGGATAAAGTGCGTTCCAAAATTGTCGAAACGATTTTAAGCATCGTTTTCGGCAAAAATACAGTACAGTACGTGAACTGTCGATCACGTGGTAAATCAAATACATAATTATATCATTTCCGTATACTTTTGCCTTACTATAAAAAAATATCAACAATCCCTGTGACATTACTTAGACAAGCTGTTCCAACCGTGACAAAACGTAGCACAGCGTGACGTCTTCTAAACTATATAACCTTTATCATTGAATAAAAAATCTAACGCAATTAGACTTGTGCAAATCAAACTGGTAGGTATATACTAATACAACAACAAAGCTACAAATACCTACAACTTCAAAGCTATATAATATTCGTATAGTTTTTACAAGGAGTTTTTTTTACCATAAACTAATTCTTGAGAAAACTCGGCACGGCTCTTAACAGATTTTCCAGCAGCGATCAATCATCGGAGCGAGAGGGAACGAGGTCTGTGTGCCGCCGAGAAAGGCGAGTGCGTCGACCTCCATGACATAACACGTTTCGGCAAATCGCGGACGTAATGTCTGCTGTTATTTGCCGCAACTTGGTCTAAGGCTAGACTCTATGCAAACAGTGTATGCTATGTAAGCGAACCAGGTACTATCGACTCGAGAACAAGCACTGGACTTTTCACTAATGGCCTCGAATTAATGAAAAGCATTAAACGCATGTTTATGTAAATATCTATTAATTTTTTTACTATAATCAATAGAAACCGCAACATCTTTTTAAAAGAATTAATTGCTTCAACGTAAAGTCATATTTTAAGTTGAAAGCATAAATAACTAGAGATTTTAACGACTTGTATAATTAACGCAGTGACTATCACAGAATGACGTGAGTCTAAACGAAAACCCGATAACAAACGGCGAGAGTTGAATAATTCTAAAAATAACTGCACCGACAACCGAAACTTCGTAACTTATTTTGATAACGAATTTAAACACCCGACTTTTTTCAGCGTAAAAAAAAAAAACAAGTAGAAAATTATTTGAGGCTAGATTTTTTTAGGATTTTGTTCACGACTCACGTACTAGTCGTGTCGGGCCCGTGTAAAGAATAACAATGCATAGCGAACAGTCGCTATTTTTCACTGCATATTTGTAACGAGCAAACAGCTCGGACAACTAAAAAACTGTTTTTTTTTTTTTAATTTCAAAAACGTGTATAAAAGGAACGTTCCAATTGTTTATGGACACACTCTGTTAGATGAAGATTGGAAGTAACTCTCGTAACAGAAAACATTGTACAAAAAATGTCGAGTGTCTTTACGGCAAGAGAAAAACGGGAAGCGTGGATGAACTTTCTAAGACCGGAAGCACGGAATTCGTTTTAAATAATTTGCATACAGGACATATTCATTTAAATGTATATAACTAGATCCAGATGTCGATGTATTTTATTCGATATATTTTCAGTAGAATCTGTATTCCGAATGGATTGTTTTACGTTCAATTAAATCCTGTAAAAAGAACATCGAAAACTTCTTAAAGATCCAACTCGAATAAAGATGTCTTTGAGAGCTGCAGAAACCTACCCCGGAATAAATGGAATGTGCTTAAGCGAATGGCGATATAAGATAAATCCATATGTTCTAAACTCGATTTTAACAGTGATGGATAAAGCAAATCTTATTATCGCATTCTGAACGAGCCTTCTGGATTGATTTAATATTGAATTTGCACTCAAGAGCACAGCGCAGTAATCCAATATAATGTTTGCAATTCAATGTTACGTGGGCATTGATTGAAAGACAGTTCAGTTGAACTGGCAAGTATTTTGTCAGTTAAGAAATTAAGCGAAATAAGTCGACTATAGAAGCGAATTTTTAATCTATGTTTATCCATATTAAAGGAAGCCATGTAACAGAATAATATGTCGTATATGGGTAAAGCCAAAGGTGATATAGATAAAAAGAAACTGCTGAAGTAGTTTCTTTTTTTGAAATTCCACTCAAGGTTTTGGCGAAAGGGTCGTTCTTGCGATTCGTTTCTTAAAAAATCAATAACAGACGCAAGCTTACAGGCTTACAATCAAGATACAGACCATTGTTAATTTTTCCTATGTTTCAAAATTTTATGAGCATTGAAATCGGCAAAGGCTAAATAGTTTAGTGGCTTTATCAAGTCTATTTTTGAATTTGTTAGCGATTGGCGAGTTTATTTATAAAATAAAATAATACAAATTGGGAATTAGAGTAAAAATTTCGAATTATGTAAATTTATATATGTTTATTATCTTGGAAATTTAAATGATTGTTTTCGAATTTCGACAAGAGAATCACCGTCTTACTAATCAAGAAATATAAATCAGTGATAGTGCATTCTTCAAGTATAATTCAATGAGAAAAGGATTAATATAGATTTGTTTTATCATCAGTAGGTATAGCTCATTGAATAGTAACTGATATGTTGTTATCAAACAATGTGATTAAGGTACCGTGTCCTTACTCAATAGGGTCAGAGTTTAACCAAACTTGATGCAAACAATAAATACACCAGACTTCATTAAAAGGTTTTTAAATTTAGTAAATATATATGACACACTGTAAATATATTATGTTACTCGGTGTCCTACGATTGTGTGAGCTAACAAAATTAATTTTGCCTTGGAGATAAGAATTTTTATCAAATATATAAAACCAAACCTTCGCCTTCGCATATTTTGCAAATAAAAAGTTTGCGGCATCAAAAACTCATGAATCAGGTCAAAAGGTTTTCGGACGAAAATATATAAAATAAAATAATCTTTTACAAAACTGTAATTAAAATCATAATTTCATAGAGTATATAAATGATTTTTTATCAGCTAATTCAACCAGCCGGTATTATCTTCGTGGAGCTGCTGTTCCACTATTACAACTATATAAGCGTCGTTATCGGATGCTGATTAATTTTACGTAATTAGGCTAACCCACAGAAACTAAAAATATAAGCACGCGACGATTAATTTCGCGTCATATCCTCCAAAAAATAATATTTTAAATCAATCTTATTTTTTTTTAAATATAATTTAACCAGTTTGATATAGTGCAAATTATTGTATAACATGGCATGACATTATTGTATAATCAATTACTTAATAATTTAGGTAAGATGTTGACGTAAACTATGATAACAGTGGTAAAATTGATATACAGTTAAAAAATATACAGAAATCGTCAAATCTCTGAGTCAACTACTACTATAATCCTTTAGTGTATGTACACTAAACTATGTAGTTTAAATAATAATTATTTAAAATAAATGACACCACCATTTCAATTAATATAAAAGCTGCAATTTGGACCAGTCGTTTTAAGACTGGTTTTTTTCTTATTTAATTGAAATACAATTTAAAAAGTCATCTAGCTGAAGATCTATATATTACATGTATTCATCTAGACCAACATCAATATATCACTTTTATTGAGTAATTTACTCAAAACTCAACAGTATATGCACTATTTTGAACCAATGACATATTGCATGTCTTGAATATACTAACAAAATAACTTCACAGTGTTACGAGTGTATAATATACTCTTAGCAGTAGTAATATGATGGCAATGGCATCATACTACATTTATAACGCCGCATTGATCAGAAAATTAATTGTCACAGCAATAAATCTCATTAAATACCTAATTTAATTTAAGTTATGAACTTTAACTACATGCTCATATATATCTATGAGTAGTTTTTTATTGTACTACGAGTTAGTACCTCCAAAGGAATTCTTTGACGTGTGTTATTAAGAGTTGATGTGGTAACACATACCTTGTTTATTGATTATTACCTATTACTGTAACAAATTTTACAATAGAAATTAAACTATACTTGAATATTTGTATGCTTTAGTATAATAATCAGTATAGATACTTTTAAGAAAAGAAGTCAAATTACTTGTCATATATTTTAGAGCTTCAATGACTATTTTATCGATTTTTGTCCAATATCTTATTTATTTACACTTTAATTCTTCAATTAGCATTCAGAATTTGATTTGAAAAATGTAAGTCTGTTGCATACAATAATATTTAATACATAAAAGTATCAGTTATATTAAATTGACGAGTCATTCTTTGTTACTAATGTTCAATATTTTACATATATTGAAAATAGTCTAAAAATAGAAATTGCTACACATACTTTAACATAAATATCAAATCTAATTGGATTTTTTTGTTTAAATAAAAAAAGAAGGAATTAGACACTTGCAAAGAATTCGCAATTCAACACAAAAAGATGAAATATTGTTTTTTTTTTTTTTATTACTATCCAAATTGTAATTTAAGTTTAATTAATGATAAAGCAACATATACTTATTATGGTGTAGTTAATTTCTAAAAACTCCTTCGCTTCTAAATTCAAATTAGAGAAAATAGCAAAAACTAAGCAAATTTTGGTATAACCTCTTAGAATTTCTACAAAAATATAGAACGGAAAAGAATTTAGGAAAAATATTACTTAACTAATTGATATTTAATGAACTTACCTGTATATCTTGCTAAAGTCATATAAAATGGTAGCGCCCCACTGGACGAGAGCTCACAGATGGGATGAATTGTTGATCCTTCCTCGGAGCTTGCACCAGAGAAGCACACGACTTGCCGGGCACACCAACCTGTCACAATTCAATATTAACTTCACGTCCGCATTTTATGTACACTTCCACTAGACAGCTATTTAACAAAGATATTTGCTACTTTATCAGATTTCTAAAGCCGAAACGTACGCACCAGCTGGCGAAAACGTGGTATCTGTTAGCCACTTGCTATGTATCTATATAAGTAAATATGGAGTGAAGATATTCGATATTATGTTGATGTATACCTTCCCACTATGACGATGCGCGGTGACTCTCAATACACGCAAGTAGAAAAATCTCTCGTCTACGCCACAAGAATAGTATAGGAAAAAACATTAAATAAACTGATTTTCACAAATTTCATACACGATACCGTGGCTAAAAATGACGAAGACAGAAAATAAATGAAAATGCACACTTTCTTATGTTTCTGGAACTGCCTTCACACCGGAAGCGAGAATATTTTTAAACTCGCGACACTAAGCATCTCATTTTTTAGAAAACATAAATCTTTATTTGGATAATATTGCATTTCTAATTATTTTAGCTCACAATTGAATTTAAATTTTATTTTATAGTCTTGAACACTTATTGTTGAATTTAAAATTGAAATGAAAACAAATTTCTAACAGGAAATTACATAGGTTGTCTATGAAAACGGACAACGATCTTACTTTTTATTGAAACACATACAAGATAAAAATTAAATAAGATGATATTACAGATGAATGGAATTATTTATAACTATTTAATGTATAGAATATTTAAAACATATAATAGTAAAAAATAAGTACTTTTAATGTTTTTAGAATAAATATAACATCAAGTAAAAAATATTAATACTCTGTCATCGTTTTCTAGATCTAAATTCTAGTCTGTGCAGTACGATAAAATAGTAAAAATTAAAAAAATGAGCACTAAATGAAATGATTCGCCTTCTGTCTTCGTGAAAAACCGATAATTCGGTTACATTAATAATAACGTAGAATACAAAAATATCAAACAGTGATTTTATACAATATTTAATATTACTATTCATATAAAAATGGTAAATGTGTGATCATCTTGTTATGATGAGGTTATGTAGGACTTAGTGCATATTATAATTTTTGGTTGTTTTCAGCATACTTGTCGACAAATAATATACAGTTCAGCTCGCTGGAAATGTTCTTTACCTATGAACTTGAAAACTTCAGTTATTCCTTTCAAACCAGAGCAGGTAAATAAAAAATTATATATCTATATGAGTTATACCAATAAAATAGTAATTCTCACATTAATCGCAATTAATATTATTTAAATAATTTTTTTCTGAAAAGTATTACAATTTTATGTAAAATAAATAATGCTGTTCATTCATAAATTTCTTATCTGATGCTTACATAAATGTAATTTTCTAAAGTTTTGTTAATATGTTTATGGTTTAAAAATAATATGTATATACTCAAATGTTTTTTAATATATTTATTTTAGTGCACAGTACTCGAATGTCGCAACTATTCAGCACGAAAGGGATTTTTTTCCTCAATAATAGAAAACATCAAGGAGGATATTGCCAAAAATAAGGAAATGAAAGATAACATTAAAAAATTTAGAGAAGAAGCTCAAAAATTAGAAAATTCAGAGGCTTTGCAGGCTGCAAGGAAAAAGTTCCATGCTGTCGAGTCAGAGGCCTCTAAGAGCTCTGAAGTTTTAAAAGAAACCCTCGAAGGAATCAAGGGTAAAATGGAACATGTTCTAGAAGAAGCGAGTAAGACGGACATTGTTAAAAAAGCTGGTAAGTTATGTTTGTTTTGTAATTTTCAAATAGATTTCATCATCCAAAGTTTTCCTCAAAGTATACTAATCTGTTATATTTTTATTAATGATTCATAACTGAAAAGTTAAATATATTTAAATGGAATATTGATAATCTTTAATCTTAATTAAAGAAAATACATGACATACATATTTAGACATTCAAAGCTATAGTATGCTATATAAACATATTTATAAACATACATATATCCAAGATCAAAATTTACTTTATTGTTAATGTAAACCATAAGTGTCATGGACAACACATTATAGTTTTAAAGGTTATTGATGCATTGATGCTGTCAGATCCAGATTTCAAGGTCTGTATGCTTTGCAGCACTTGAAGGCTCTATTTATTATGTTACAAATTAATTTAAACATTTTCATTTCTGTCGGTTATATTTATCAATAATGCATTTACTATACAGTAAATGTACAAATGCACTGAAACAAAAGTAATGAGTAATATTATTATAATTTGACTAAATCTAGATATCCGAACATATATATTATTAAAATTGTTAACTTATTGGAATCTCTGTTGTGGGGGCTGCTCTCTGTGGAGACCCAGGGCAGTTGCTCTGGTTGCCCTCCCCTAAATCTGTCCCTACAGTTATTTGTTGTAAGGGATGGTTAATATTTTTTACCATGCTAATGACTATGAACAGTAGTGACCACTTTCTTTTTACACATTTAGAGTGCATAATTGCCAGACGTCATGAAATAAAAAGTAAAAAAAATCTTTGTATACTGTTACATGTAAGTTTTCTTTTAATTTTAGGAAGAATCACCGAAGATATATCAAAGACAGCCAAGGATGCAGCTGAAAGTTTAGCAGATAAAGGTCAGAAACTTGGTAAAACTTCAGCCTTTAAGACAATATCACAGGTAATGTAAAATAATTTATAATAATTGAAAATTAATTTCAATTTTTCGAAATACTTTTACTTTGAAACTATTTGATTATAGACTTGTAGCATTTTTACCGCTTAAGTCGTTACAATCCCAGTGGTTTTATAATGGGCCTTAGCTTTGTAAATGTTCTTATTTATTTTCTATTTATCAAAAACATGTTTAAAAAAAAATCATTGATTTTTTCAGGCTACTGAAGTAGTGAAAAACGAAATGGCACCGAAGGGTCTAGAAGGTCGAGTCTACACATCGCCAACTACTCTACGAAAGCGAGTCGAGGTTAGTCTCCGTGCTTCTGCCACATGTAGTTTGAATAATAACAGCTAACATATTTTCATATTTTTTTTTTTTGTAACACACTACTCAAATCTGTTTCACAATTAGGATAATATGTGTAAGCTCTATAACACACACTTAGTATATGTATACAGAATGATGTCCTCGAGACTGATATATGTCAATTCTCAAGGGAGTTTAGTCTTAGTCCCCGTGAATCCCATGAATGAATAGTCCCATTGCATTGAAAAAATAAATAAATGTATTTATGAGAATCTCATTACTGTTAAAAAAGTACTTAATAAATTTTAAATATTACAATTTATTTGTTTATTTTTATGTGATAGTTAGGTGGACGATTAATTGTAGACCTGATAGACACTAGACTTCATACAGCACCAAGCATAGACATTGGTGCTGTATGAAATATAATAGAATATGTTAAAAGTGGGTGGTACCTACCGCTCACCGTTTTTGCGACAGCGATACCGTGCCCGCCGATGAGACGAAGAGGGTAACGCTGGTTTTTAGTAGGCATTCCTGTGTACGCTCCAACTCACGTGGGAGAAAACCCGTAAGGCGTTTATCCGGCGAGAAAAAAAGGGGCCCCTCAATTTAGAAGGCCCTGGTGCACCGCACCGTCGTGCCCTACGATGGCTTCATCACCGTATAGCCTGCGTTGTGCAAACGTAGAGTGCATGCTGTATTTCTTATCTCATAATGCGAATCAGATGGCAATCTAAGCCATGTTAGATACTTTTAGATGTTTTCCGAGGCACGAGACTCTAAAGACAGTCAACTTACAAGCTCGGGCAGCTTGTAAGATTGTTTTTAATATAGTCCGATTCCGCGATTTGAGCCTTTGTAACCGTATTTAATAGATTCATACATCTAGAAGATATGCAATAATTCTCATACTTGTTTTGTGGTTTTATCACTTTCAGAGATATGTTTTCCATATCAGTTCCGTTCCGGATTGTATTTTAGATCTGGATACGGATATATGAATAATATCTTGTCGGTTTCTAATACGGTTACGGATATGAATTGATCTCGCATTATCCGATTATTTCGGACAGTTTCAGTTGTGAATATATTATTTAGAAATTAAAAAATAAAACTTGATATAATTACAAAATATCAATTTGATATAATAACGGAAAAAACAAATAGATTTGAAATACAATTACTCTTTTTAAATTTAACACTATACAAAAACAAAATTATAGCAAAAGATTTTTTTATCAGATTCGGATTACGGATAGATTTTTTTTTTTCGGATATCCGGCAGCATATTTTAACCTATATTCTTTTCTACATTTTTTTTTTATATTTGTAAATATATTAAGTCGTGCGTGGCAGGTGGCGGCGGACGAGCGTACGGTGGCGCCGGACACGGAGACTCTGGGTGTGGAGCTCCATAGGGACTCCAAGTTCTACCAGCAGTGGGAGGACTTCAAGAACAACAACCAGTACGTCAACAAGGTGCGCACACTCACAAAACTCTTGAGAAGGTTTCTTTGAAACTTGAATAGTTGAGGTGTTTTCAAATTGAAGGATATATTTCAATCTAGTGAAATTAAAAACTATGTGTAAATTTTATTTCATATTACTTTGGACCTTTAATAGATATCGATTTTTGTGATGCGTATTATAAAATGAAAATACTTTTTAATTCCTATTCAGGTTCTCGATTGGAAAATAAAATACGAGGAATCAGAAAATCCGGTCTTTAAAGCGTCAAGATTCGTTACGGACAAAGTCAGCAACCTCTTTGGAAACTTGTTTGAGAAGACGGAGCTGTCGAACACGCTCACCGAAATATGCAAAATCGATCCGAGTTTCACGGCACAGAAGTTCCTCGAGGACTGTGCCAATGACATCATACCGAACATTCTCGAAGCCATGGTCAGAGGGGACCTGGTAATCCTGAAGGATTGGTGCTACGAGGGAGTGTACAACATCCTGGCGACCCCCATGAACCAGTGCAAACAGCTAGGATACAGGCTCGATTCAAAGATATTGGACATAGAGAACATAGAATTGGTGATGGGGAAGATGATGGACCAGGGTCCCGTATTGGTGATAACATTCCAGTCGCAGCAGATTATGTGTGTGCGGGACGGCAAGAATAATGTAATAGAAGGAGATCCCAATAAAGTGATGAGGGTCAATTACGTGTGGGTGCTCTGCCGAGATCCCCAGGAGTTGAACCCCAAGGCAGCTTGGAGATTACTCGAGCTGTCAGCAAATAGTGTAGAACAATTGATATAGTAGTTGTTAACGTGTAGATGGATTAAATCGTTGTATTGTTACTTGTTTTTAGTCTGACCCGACTTCCTGCTGAGCGGTAAACATAACCAAAGTACAAAAAAGCATAAGGCAATAAACTAAAGTTACAACTTACAATATGTTAAAATTTTTGATATTTTGAATAAGAATGTGAATATTTGCTAATTAAATAGAATAGATTAATTAAACTATGTTGCCTTATAGTTACTTAATGATGTGACTTGGTTACTAACAGGCCAGATACTCAATTGTACAGATTGCGCACATTTTTACAATGTGCTCGTAAAGGTGTATATTTTTATAAAAATATATGCTATAATAAATTATATATCTTACAAGCTAGCTTGTATAATTTATTTGTTCTTTTCAAGATCTGAAATGTATCTTTGGAGAGTCCCACAAACTTATTTAGTAATTTTTAATCAACAAATAACTATAATAATATGTTACTTATTTGGTTCGTGTTAAACGTTTCTCAGATAAGTTGATCCAGTTTGTTTCTTGTCCCGTTAAAATCACAGTAATTCACAAATATGTAATGACTATTTTGTTTGATACTTTTTATTTTTTTGTTGTAATAAATCGTTATATTTATTCAAGGTTTTATTTATACTCTGTAAAAGTCACTTAAAAGGTTTTATATAGTAATTGCATAATCTATACGCTATTACATATATATAATAAATCAAAGTTGGTCTGTGTGTATGTACATTGCCAATAGTCTGTGGGACTATTGTGGGTTATTTTATTCGTTTTTCAAAAATAGACAAAATAATTGTCGACGATGAAGTTAATTTAGAAATTTTTTGAATATTTTGTGCATTTTGGCGAATGTTATAATATTTCTCAATATGAAAAAATCGTGCCATATGAGAATTTGATTGGTGTGTTCTGCTTAAATGGATACAGTTGAAATTAAGAGCGCATTATTTAAATTGCCGCTTGTAATTTTTTGTGTGCGTGTAACTGCGTATGTTTGTAACCGCGTTGCAGAACTATCGATAGTTTGACTATCGATAGTTGACCTCGAAAATTATTCAGTATCTCGATAGTACTATCGTTAGTATCGTTTTGATCAATACTATCGATAGCTCTCCGTGAGCAATACTATCGATATTTTCGATAGTATCGCTAGTTCTCTGTAAGCAATACTATTGGTAGTAGCGATACTATTGCTACTATCGATAGTATCGATAGTTTTGGACTATCGATAGTTTTGGACTATCGATAGCCAGTGATTTTTTGATAGTATTGCTTTTTTTAATTTAAGTAATGTATTCTAATCGCTACACTCAAGATTACTACAAAAAAGTTTCATTGTAATGCCACCGTTCTCCTCAAAGTTTTTTAATGTTATGATATGAGTATTTATAATGTTTATTCAGAAATCGACACAAAAAAAATATTGACAACATTTTTCACATTTAAATATTTCTTTATTCCTTACTCTGCACAAAATGTCTTAATTCTAAAAACAAATATTGTTATCTATCTATCTATAGATATCTATCGATAGTATCGCTTACACCTTAACTATCGATCGATAATGGACTATCGATATGCAACACTAGTGTGTATAGTCACAAGTATTATAATCAAGCCAATCGATATTAAGCATCGGTGATATTTTAGAATAAATATAAATACTAAAAAGTGTGAGTAAAATATTAAAAAAGACACTAGTAGTCTAATCAAATAGTGCAAATAAATTGTAAGTTCATAAATAAGTACAATAAAATTAAAGACACTAAGGTTTTTTGAAATTTAAGGTATGTGGTATGTTAAAATAACTAAAAAATGCGTGGAACCTGTTTCTGGACTAACAATATAAAAAGTATAATCGAAATGTCAACTTATTTTGTTTATCAAGTTGGTTAAAATGTATTATCATCAGAAAAGGCAAGTTTTTATACGTAAATATACGTCAACGTCTACCGCGATGTAACGAAAGACTAATATAGAAAATAGGTATCTGTGTGGCACGCGACGACGAGTGATAAAGTCCCCCCCTTTGTGAGCGCTCGGCGTTGAATGCCAATTTGAGCGTTGCGTTTCAATTTTGATAGGTAATTTTAAAACAAATAAATTATAATGAATCGTAATTTAAATTAAAAAAAACCGCAAACAAAGACTTAAATATTTTAATTGCATGTTTATTTATTCGGTTAACGAGGTTGATTTATAGAAATAACATGAAGTTTGAAGCTTAACATTGTGCATTTAGCTTGGTTTTCATTATTTATTTTCTCAAAAATAATATAGAAATATATTATCAAAACATTCTAAAGAAAACAATCTGCTCTTTTATGCAGTGTTTACAGAAATAACTTACAAGTAATTTTTATGGGTAAAAGAGAGTTCAAATAGTACAATTGTAAAATTTTTGAAAACATGCAATTAAAATTTTTTTTTGTCAATAATAAAAATAAGAATAATGTTTATTTACGATTTTTTTTAATAGAGTCTATTAATAAGAGACATAGCTTTTGTACAGTATTTTTTGTTGTAGTAACTTACACATCTTTGGCTTAAAAACTATTTAAAAAAAAAAACTCATGAAAACGGATAATCTAAGCTATTAATGCTCATACAGTTGAAAGAGAGAAAACTCTGAAATATATCCATCTAATTAATTCTACCAATGGTAATATGGATTTGGTTTTTGTGTTGGTTAATTATAAAATGTTATTTCAAAATACTTTACAGCAGTAGATTAAATTTGTTGTTAACATCCATGGAGCTCATTCTGACGCGGTTATTAATAATAATAATTTTTTTTTAAGGTACATTCATTACCAACACATTTTTTGTGTGCGTGTAACTGCGTATGTTTGTAACCGCGTTGCAGAACTATCGATAGTTTGACTATCGATAGTTGACCTCGAAAATTATTCAGTATCTCGGTTATTAATAATAATAATTTTTTTTAAAGGTACATTCATTACCAACACAATACAATTAAAAACACTTAGAAATAAGTCCTCTAATTATATATGTATAATGTATATTTATCAATACCAATTATGGCAACTTTGAATCTGTCTCTCTCATAATTTTATACTCCAGTACCGGATGATTTTGTTATTTTCCTCCTTTAAAGTTTAGTAATATAAAAGAACAGATTCTTGGCCAACGTAAAAAGGATCTCGATCTCCAGAAAGGATGTATGTAAATGACAAATGAAGAACAATTAATGAAATGAAGGGTTATTGAATTGCGTTGCCGGCCTTTATGGAATGAGTACGCTCTTTTTTTAAAGTCGTATCGGTTCGGAAAGACCGCCGGCGAAAGCTGGTTCCACAGAGTGGTTGTGCGAGGCAATATTTATATACAAAAAGATTTTGAATAAAAAAACGTATTCAGTAAACATTGTTTTTATTAGAGGCACATTCAAGAGGCGGACGGAGCCGCCGTATATTATATACAATAATCATCTACATTATTATTAGTGCTTAACTACGATGAAAACCATAATGAAAAAGAACTCCGTGACTAGGTTACTAGTTAAACTTAAATTAAGGAATGTTGCCATCTTATCAACTTAAAAATTATTTACTTGATTTATGAGAATAGTCTATAAGACGATTAATATAGAATTATATTGAATATAGGCGATACATTTTTTTTTTACCTATTACGTTTGGTTTTTTTTTCCATAAATCAAGTTTCGTGAACTTAAAATAAAAAAATCTATTACATTATATTAATAAACGCGACATAATTAAATAATACAGATTAAAAAGTGCCACAGACATTATACTTAGAGATAATAAAATATGCGTAAAAAGCTTTTATTCACAGTGTTACATGTGTAAAAAATACTAAAAATATTACTTGTGTTTTATAAATAATGCTTAAAAAATATGTTTAAGCGGATAATTCGACGGATTGCGTATTAATATATTAAACACATTCAGACCTTTCTATCACAACCGCACGATCCAACCCAAACGCTACTATTAATCTTGCTATTAAATATATAAAAATATTATATTTATATCGAACAAAACGACAAATATTTTTAGACACGTTATTTATATGGATAAGCACCAAATTATTTCTTTCTTATTATTTTAAAATATCATATTTTAACGATATTACTTTCAAAAAGTATAAGATTCGATTACGCACACTCAGCCCTCACGATGTTTGTTTTCTTTTTTTTTTAAATAATATCTAAAAATTAAAGTTATACTGACCAAAGAAATAAAAAATATTTGTACCGAACTAAAATTTACTTTGTACATATCGTCTCGTACAAACTCACTACGCCATGATATATTTAAAATAATATAAGAAATTAAATCTATCGCATCCTACGTATGCACTAAATACGATAACGAAACAGATGCATTTCATACGCGGAGACACCGTAAGCTCTTAGGCAGCAGGCAGCGAAGCAGGGCGGCGGCGGCGGCGGCGACTAGTCGACGAGCCACTGCAGCAGCGCGGCGTCGTGTCCGCCGGCCGACAGCAGGCGCGTGTCGTCGGGCAGGAAGCGCACGCACGTCACGTGCGACGAGTGCCCGCCGTACGCCGCGCACAGCGACTGCGGGCGGGAAGTTATTGCATAGGGGAAATTCGCGGGTCGGAGGAGTATTACAATTTAACGTGACCAACTTAAAGTAAAACTCGATGATTAATGAAACTCGTGATCTACGATGCATTGACGGAACCCTTGTACGCGTATTCAGTACTTGCCTTAGGCTGCGTAACCGGATAGGCGTATAATTTCACTTTGCCAAAGTCGTCCCCCGTGGCCGCCAGGCGTCCGTCCTGGGTTCTGCAATTACAGAAGAGATTGACGATATAAGAGTAGGATAAAAAAAATTTAAGGGATTTACTTATCATATCATAGGTATATATATTATAAATTTATTTTAAGAATGACACTGAAGAGGGACCTTCGCCCATAGATATTAGCATTGAAAAGATCTAGCAAAAACAGTTAATAGTCAGGTCGAAATCGCATCGAGGCAACGAGCTCCACGGAAGCGATGGCTGGGAGGGGGGGCGGACCTGGTGCAGGAGTTGATGTCGGTGCCGTCGGCGCCCTCGGGCCACACGCCCACGCAGGGGAAGGCGAGCGGGCAGTGCGCCGAGGCCCACGGGACGTCGCGCAGCGCCGCGCCCGACGGGATCTGGCGGCACGTCGTCGCGTTCCCTGTTGCCCATATTTTATCGAATCAAAAGCTCCTTAAGAGAAGAGATACAAGTTATTTTTTTAAATTAAACTGGATGCAACTTACAAAATAGCACTTCATAATCTCCCGAATTACTCCTGATGTATTGACTGTCTTCTGACCAATCCAAGTGGGTGATGAAACTCGAGTGGCCCTGAAAAACGAAATTACTGTTTATTATAGTATTCAATACATTTAAATGTAACAATTCAATACAAGCCAAGTTTATACACATTTTTAAATAATATCTAGCATACATCCTAATTTTATATGTTATCTACATACACCGCATACACCGAGGCTGGACAAATTCATAATATAACTTTATTTACAATATTAATTTAATATATAATATATATAACTAACCACTAAATAAGTATTGTACATTGGAATGGTGTTGATATAAGACTGTTAACTTAATTCACACTTAAAAGTTCTTTGTGATATAGTTGTCTCTTTTTGTGCGAAATGACGCATTTTTGTTAAAACATCAAATGTACTATCACTTTGTTTTAGATTTTGTATTATTTTGTTCACTATAACCTTTTGTTTAATAACTGAGTCTTAAAAGCGGAAAATTACTAATTTTTTTTTTGTACCGCCCATAGACAAATGTCAGTAGTGTATTAGCACTGTATGACAATACAGTGCTAATGCACTACTAATAATTGATGCCATTAATTGCCATGCCAATAATTATTATGTACTATCCATTAATCAATCACTGTTCAATTGAAACAGAAAATTGATAACAAAAAACAATTGTTTATGTTTCGTGACCCAGATGTATACAAAATAGCGCAGTCACTAAAGTAATATTTTATGGATGTATGGCAATACCAGAACGTATGAGATAACTTTATAACTTATAATAATTACTAATGTTTACTTCTACTTAACTTGCGAACTAACTAATCCATGCACTAACTACGACTTAAGCATGTACTACAGGAATCGAATTACCCGTCTACGTTTTCTCTCCGTGCACTAGATTCGCGTGAAATGATTAATGATTATAAATTCAAAGTATTACATTTATAATTATAACAGAAAATTATATTTCCACAACAATTATCTTATACGGTTTTGTAGATTGATGTTAATTGATTTGTTTAGAGCTTAATATTCTCAAACTATGTATTAACATTTTTATACACCAAAGGAGCAAAAAAGGAAGGTTATGTTTGGACGGTATTTGTGAAAAAATTAGATATTAATTTTAATCGTGAAAAAATACTACGGAATGTAAAATGTGTCAATATTGTGTTAAAATTAAAAAAAAGATTATGTCAAGATATAAAAGCTTTTATTTAACTTATCAACTGATTTAATGTAATGTCTGATGCAATGTAATGCATTTTGGGTGAGACTGATTTTAATGAAACAAAAGGCAGGTGGAGCGCGTAGAACATTATAGTGAAGCAACAAAGCGAATACAAATTGTCGTTAGTGCGAAACGACGCATCTTTTTGTTAATACGTCAAGAGTGACACTTAAATTAATTTCTTGTCGTATTAAAAAATTGTTCATTACTTCATACTCTACCGAGAATTCGCATTCGCTTTTGATGCCTGTAATACTCCCTGCGTTCCAGTTAACTTTTATTATAATCTGAGAATTTAAATTAAACTGAAGTTAAATAAAAGCTCGATTAAAGAGATGGTGTTAGTATTTGGAAGTGTAAATGTAATGAGTTACGTCACGAATATGCAAGTGGACTCACCAGGCACTTCCCGAGCCTGGAGTACCGCGCTCCGTCGTCGTCCACCTGGTACACGTAGATGAAGTTGTCTCGCGAGCCGATCGCCACCAGCTGGTTGTTGGGCGAGTACTCGATGGTTTGAATCGGTTCCGTGCTGGAAAAAGTTTATTTATTTTTAAATATTTGTATCACAATATTGAGTTTTTCAAAGTAATCATTATTTATTATTAGTTATAGATATCATTTTATTTTTTATGTCATCGAAATGGGTGGCCCATTTCCTGCCTACCAATTTCGGTCACTACTGCCCATAGACATTGACACCGTATGAGACTTTTACTATTTCCTACATAACCAATGTGCTACCAACTTTGTGAACAGAGATGTTATGTCTCTTGTCATTTTACTCATCCTTTAAGCCGAAGCACAACAATATTAAGTATTGCTACTTGATAGAAGAATATATGATAAACCCAGACGGGCTTGCCCAGAGTACCATCACCAAGTGGTTTTGTTATCTTATTATCTAATCTTTGTTATATACTATATAACTAAATAAGTTATGGCATATAACATGTTTGCTCTATTTGAAGTACTATTCTTTTTTATTCTCTTAATGGCTGAAGCTGTCTTTTCTTCATGATAGGCAGTGAAAATGCCCAAAATATATCGAGCAAAATGATTTATAAATGTAGTGCAATCGATGTCCTCACCCGTCCTGGTGCTGAGCCAGCAGCTCCCGGGTCTGCGGGTGGTACACCAGCCAGCGCCCTGACACGCAGCCCACCGCCAGCGCGCCGCCGTCGCGCGACCACGCGCAGCACTGCGCGCGCTCCTGCACGCACACACACACACACACACGTCAGACACACGTCAGGCACATACATTTTATCTCCTAGCGTCGGGGACGTTTACTTTGAGAAACTCGTGAACTTATACGATGGCAAAAAGAGTAGGCAGCAAACATTTTTGATTACGATTTAGTACTTGAACGCAAATTAGGCGCGGCCCACCTCGATGTCCTTGCTCCAGACGGTGGAGTGGCTGAGCGCGTCCCACAGCTGCAGCAGGCGGTCCCAGCCCGCCGACGCGAACTGCGGCAGCGACGGGTGCGCCGCCAGCCCCCACACCTCGTCCACGTGGCCTGGGGGGGGGGGGGGGTAAACGTGACTCGGTGGAATAGGAGTTTTTGCAGGCAGAAGGTAGACGGACGAATTTCATCACGCCGTACTTGTGTGTCTTGACTCAAAAATAAAACTATGTTTATTAAGTTAAAAAATTATTACGTTCATGTTCTGAGTACCATTAAAAAAATATTATTTAAATGTTTAATAGACGAAGGAACAGATACCAGTCTGTAATATACAGATAATAACAATAATATTTAATATAAATTATTACATTCGAATTGAGTCTTACACTTGGTAAGTGATCACTATCGCTAACAGTCATTGGAAGAGCATTCGTCATCGTTAATGTGTGGCATGTCAGTGTGTGTGTATATCGAGTGTCAGAGTGTGCCGGTGTACGAGTGGTGCACGTACCCAGCACGGCGGGCACGAAGCCGAGCTGCAAGTCTCCGTGCAGGATGCAGTTGCGGGTGGTGCCCACGAACAGCTGCCGACCGCGACCCTCCGTCACCACGCGCACGCCGCCGTAGTGGCCCTCGATCTGCAGAGGTGGTCAGGTATTCGTGATAATATATGCGGCGGGATTTCGTTCGAAACACAATATAGATTTTCTACTAATAGTCAAATTATCGACAAATTCAAGCGAAACTCACTTTTTGTTTAAAGTTATATGTTAATTCTCTATCATAATAGAAAATGTATGTACTGTCTAGTTTTTTACTATCAAGTGGCAAGCTCGTTAGGTAGCAGATCACAAGATCTTAAGCTGAATTCCGTGGTCGGGTCAGTAAAAGTAATTGGGTTTTCTGTTGAGAAAGTCTCAAAAGCAGCGTGACATTCACCTTTATTTTTCCCTGAAAAGCCGTAAATCCTATACCGGTTTAATGATACACTAGAGTAAGGCCTCACCACGTTCTCCGTCCCCGTGGCGCTGAGGTCGGCGTCGAACAGCACGAGGCGGCCGTCCTTGCCCCCCCCCGACACGAGGCCGCCGTCCTTGAGGCTGCACAGCGAGAACACGGCGCCCTCGTGCACGCCGCGCACCAGCTTGTGCACCGTGTTGGTGCCGCGCCCCCACACGATCAGGTTGCCGTTGGAGTCGCCGGAGATCACGTCACCTGCGACAGAGCGGCTGTAGGGGGCGGGAGACCCCTCATGCCTGCGTGCAGTTACTGGCACGAGGGGCAGCATCAAGATTGCAAATTCCAATGTTCATGCGGGATCATTGGCCTTTGAGAATTTAATTAGATTCTTTGTCGATTCGGATGAGGTAACCTAGGTCTACTTTGTATATTACAGGAGTTCCTGTCGATAAGGTCACTTACCATTATGATTGAATGCAAGGCAAGTGACGTATTTCGGCTTGTCTCGAGTCTCGAAGATTCCCATTCTCTTGTAAAGAACGTTGGAAGCGTCGAGCGTCCAGAAGGCAATGTGACCTTTTCCGCAGGTGACGATTTGGTTTCGATCGAGTGGATGGAACTCCACTGCCACCACTGTATCCACTGAGCACTGAGAGATAGTAAAAACTATAAACTATGTGCAAAACGTTATTATGAAACTAAAAATTATGACATATTTGTCTGAAGATGACAGCCAACAAAAAGTATAAAATAAGTATTAAAAAATTCTTCTCCTAATCGTATCGTTCGGAGTGATACGAAAACATGAGCTAGCACGTAGACGCACGCACCTTGGTCTCGGCCAGGCAGTGGCCCTTGTCGCCGCGCTGCCACTCCCACACGGAGATGACGTGGTCGGGCCCGTCGTCCACGCAGGCCAGCAGCGCGCCGCCGTCCGCGCGCGAGAAGGCCACGCCGGCCGCCGCGCGCTCCAGCGAGCCCGCGCCCACCACGGCCAGCGTGGCCAGCGACACCGAGTTCCACACGCGCACGTGCGGCTGCCGGGCGTCGGGTTCGATCATTTATTGTTATTATTTGTATTATGTAGGGCACCGTCCATAGACATTGACGCTGCGCCATTAATTCTGGGAGCTAAGATGTTATGTCCTTTTTTGTAGTTACACTGACTCACTTATCACTAAGAATTGCTGTTTGGCGGTAGAATATCTGATGAGTGAGTGGTACCTACCTAGGAGCTCGCACAGAGCCCTACCACAGACTAAAATATGTAGGAATCAATTATATTTCGGGAGTATCTGGAATATGGCAGGGGACGAGAATTAAAATCGGCAAATAGTGCAAAGCTGAGTCTACTCGCAAATCGAATTAAATACGGTCCAATGCAATTTACCATCAATAGTAACTTTTCTTATCAGCTGCACTTCTACATTTGATAACAATTGTTTCTGTATTGTTCAAGATTATATTATTTACACTGTCACCAATGTTATTTAACATCGTTACTGTATCGTTTATTTGTCTGTGAATACTTTAATTACAAAAACTAATGAGGTATCATCGTTAGACAATAATCTCTAACGTTTGTTCTCTAATGCATACTATTATATACATATTACATACTATATTCGAGAAGACTATTAACGCATTCAATAAAGCACCTTTTGTTGATGTGAATGATGAATCAAGACGTTCTGTTGGTATCGAAAACTACAGATTTTCTACATATCCGGTTCTTATAAAATAATTCCAAGCATCAACAGTCATCGCCACGATGCCGAGATGGTTTGAACACTTGAGTATTAACCACTGAAGTTTCATTTGCTTAATTTGTGTTTATTCATCTCGTACTCGATAATAAAGGAAATACCCTCGAAGAGAGGTGTTAGTCCAACAGTGGGACATTTACTTTCTGCTACTTACCCTAGCGTCGAGTCGATCATGGCCAGCGCACTGTCCTGTGGCGATAATTAGCTTGTTGGGGTGTACAGCGAGGCATTTGACGTCGTCCGTATGGCCGGTGTAGTGCCTCTGACATTGCTCGTCCACGTTGAACAGTACCACTACCGCTGCCACGAAGTAAACTATTTCTCCCGTCGGTAGTAGATAAAGGTTGTTGCGGCAGTCTTTTCCTCTGAAAAGTATGAATTCCTCTATAATTTCGTATTGAATTTTAGAATGTTCCTGCACATAATTTGTTACAAATAAAGTGAAAACATTAACAGTTATTTATACATATATAATGTATAATTAGTATTAGTATATACATACATATGTACTAACGGGATGTATATATCTATATGCTAATATTATAAACGTAAATTAATTTATTTCTTCCATGAATTATACACAAAATACATTTAAGGTTGAGACCCTTCTTTTAAGTGTGATATCGTATCACAAAAGAGGCGAATTTTACAACCCAAATCCTTGGAGCCTTATTTTTAGGACCGCCTCTAAGATTCACGACATAAATAAACCTTTATAAGCTCAATATAAATGTATCATAAAAATGTTAATTATGTTATTTCGGAACGTGCTACAATGAAAACCTCGTTTCCTTTCATTGTAACCAGTAACCTGATGCACCACGGTCCGCGGCAAACCGCAATCATCTGAATTACACAGTTGGGCACTCAAGTGTGAAGCGGCCTTGAAATACGTGATCCGTGTACCGCGGATGTAACGTCACGAAATAATGGAATGAGCTTTATTGGTCAATTGATTCTTAATTTGTTTTAGAAAAATATTAGACGAATTCTCGACTTTTGCGTCTGGACTGGGTGGAGTATAAGAAGTACTTTGATGATCTGTTTTTTAATATTGGTTTAAGGGTTATATAATGTAAGTTACATTTTGGGATCATTATACTTCGACAATTTAACATCAATTCATAGAAACACGGAAATGCCAATGGAATGAATGTCTATGAAATTGTACTAAGATAAAGCCTCCATAGATTGTTAATGAATTTTATAATTAAATGACACTTAAAATTATCTGTAAAGAAAACTGACATTCCAAATTTGAATATTTATCGTCAATTATGTCATATTGTCTTTAACTCGTGTTTAGTTCTTATCTAAGGAGGTGTGTCTTTGAAATGTTAACCTAAATTCTGCAACTCTCAACTGACTCACGCACTGAGTCACAAGACCGATTGACTGAAATTTATCTTTGCTAGCACTATCGGTTAACTGATACGGTGTTTTTTGACAAACCCATAATTGGTGGAACAAGTGGGCTGTAATTGTCACTCGTACATTTCGAAGTAAAGGCGATTGGAAAATTGCCTGACATTATTGGTTCAAACTGGTCGGTTTAAAAACAAATGTCGAATGAATTACGAAACAGATTTTTAATTAGTTTATCTTAATACTAAATGTATTTTACAGATTATAAAAATGTTTGATACGTTTTTAGTCTGTGGTCTTTTTGATTGAAAATAATATACAAGAATACTTTTTGAAATAAAAAAAAGATTAGAAAATAATACTGCACTATTTAAACATATTTTTATTATATCCGCCTTTGCTGTTAATTGATCCATTACGGGATGCAGCATTATAAGCTAGTCACTTACGATGTAATTTCACCAGTTCTAATATTTCAACGGAGTAATTACTTTTAACATTATTAAATTATGGAGCTCGTCATTAAATAAATAACGAACTGTGGGCTCGGCTGTAACCTTCGCGTGTTATCTAGACGAATCGATAAACCTCATTAATATAAAAAAAAACATATTTGCTTATTAATCTGATTGATTAGAAAAAATAACTGATAATAGAACGAGTTGAATTCGGAAATTAAATTAGTAATTGTTACAATCCAATGTACAACAATAGCCGAAATGCCGAATCTTAACCTAAGACTATGGGGTCATAACTCAAAAATTCGATATTTCAGGTGAGTGATAAACTTATTTTTATGTCGTGTAGGTTGACGGATTGGCAAATGGGCCACCTTATGGTAAGTGGTCACCACAGTGTATAGACATTTATAATATAAAAAATATTTATAATTCCTTATATCACCACTGCGCCTTTGCAGAGATTTGACAAGCAACTGTCCTGGAGCCATAACAGAAGTACTGAGGAGTTAACAAATATCTAGATATAGTAAAATTATAATAATGTTAGGTACTAATTACTGTTTCTAAAGTTAACGAAATAAATTATAGCTTACTCGATGAAATTCAAATATTCTAATTAATTAATAATATAATTATTAGGGTCTCCACGCATCTGTTGGTCTAGGGCCTCCACTCCTTTGCGGCCTTCACCCTTGTGTCAGTAGTTGGGTAGTTTCGTGCGACGCAAGCTTTCGCTCAACAGCGATTATATCATTACAGATATTATATAATAATTGTTCCTAAGAGTTTTAGTTGTTAAACAACTAATATCGGGTAGATTAAAAATTATACATCTTGACGTACCTATATCCATACACCCATTCCAACTTGAGCTTGTTGTGTGGGGGTGGCGCCACCTTCGACAGGTCCAAGTTGTCGTGGTCGCTGGGTGCGTACAGAATCACCGGCCGACCCCTGATGAACATTCTCACGGTGCCATCTTCTTCATTGTACTGACAGGTGTGTGTGCTAGAAACGTATAAAATATTAACTTAATATTTAGCATTAATATATGTATATATATATATAGTACGTCACTTCAATTGTATTATATATATTAAGATCTAAATTACAATCAAAATAAAATCATGCTGTTTTAAATTGTCGTATGATAAATATATTAATTATCTATATTAATACAACAAGGCATCGTTAGTTAAATGATTTTAGTAATTTAACTATCGGAATATTTTAGTTCCTTTAATAATAATTATATATACCTATGTTGTTAAATGATATCCATGGTACTTGTGCTTTATTAGAATATAAAAAATTTATTAGTTGAGTTAGTTTTATATAATAAATTTGTATATAATATACAACATCCTCAATCAATAGAAATAAGGGAATACTATACCTTCTCATATACCATATTACCGATCTAATAGTTATCTAAAGCTTAGTAGTCAGTAATAGTTAGTGTGTCAATTGCATTATAGTTTTATTTTTAAATATTTAATCTATGGTATCCAACCTCTTTGGTGTGCTTTAAATAAAAAAGGGTAGCATAAAATTTATAGAATATAACAATAACGAAGCCGCGACGATTGGTCATCGTTTCATATCGATACGTTCAGTAGTTTTCACGTGAGTAACGCACATATAAAAAAATCTAGATTAGATAGATCACGTGAAGGAAAAGCACTTAACGTATACGTATATATTTAATGAAAACGGATACTATATATTTTTTTTTTATTTGAATTTATTACGAAACGTAAAAAACATCTTTCAATCTGTAATGTTTTAAACAAAAATGAAATTTTCCATTTAAAAAAAATAGTGCCTTTAAGTAGGTGTGAATGCTTTTTTTAGAAACAAAATGCTTTTTAATTTTAATATTCTTGTATATATTTAACCTGTATGATATCATTGTTATTAAAACTACATTTTTATAAATATAATTTTGACCTTGACCAATAATTGCGTGTAGAAATATTAACACGCAAGAAACAGATTCATTTACCCTAATACTTTATTTTAATTAGTATAGGAAGGAAACTTATCAATATAAGCAAATTATATCAAAATTAAAGTAACATAAATAAATACAACATTTGTATAACATAGATTTAAATTAAGAATGAGGATAACGTAAAAAAAAAACAAAGCAAATTGCATCGCAGATAATAAAAACAAAGCTGATTATTCAATGCCGCTGTATCGCGAAACAGGCTGTCTTAGGCATTAAAAAAAAATTACCAAGCGACTTACATCGGGGTGAACGACATCGCGGTATTGCTTCGTTATGCCCAGCTTTAAAAAAATCCAAAAATAAAAAGCGCCCACGCCGTAAGCTTCCAAATATTTATATAAAAATAAATCTAAAATTAAAAAAAAAAAACATAAATTTAAAGCAAATTATCGCATTAGGCAAACGGTAATAGTAATTATTACGTAAATTACCTGTCGTCCATGCCGTTAAATTAATGACAGTTTTTTTTTAAATATCCAATTAAGGCACTCGTTTTGTATCAAAACGTCTACTTTTTAAACAGGTTTGAAAAGGCACTGACTCAAACAGCCGTCTTCTGAGAATAACATTCACAGACTGCGTGTGAACAGCACTTGCTGAGAGCCACATCCACAGCGTATGTATTATTTTTATTGCGCGTTTACTATTACTGCATTTTAGTCTGAAATCTAATTTAAAACAACAAAAACAAGCAATGTACGAGAAGAATTTAAAATAAACGTAAATTCCTCTATTGTTTTATTAGAATTTTCGTACTATCTTTTGTTAATAGTGAGTCATGAGTATTACGCTTATAGACTGTCGTTAAAATATAATAAGCGTCAAGTTAATGCTTTCAGAGACATTTACTCGTTTTACAGAGTACGTGGGAGTGACCAAGGTCAATGTCAATTGTGAGGATACTGGAATATCAAAGCCATTTGCCGGTCCGGTCCGTTCACGCTAGACTGATTAGACAAATTGGTGAATTGAAATCGCAGTAAACGACCAATTGCAGCTGTCGGAAATTATTACCATAGATCATGAAAATAACTACAGCTATACTTGTTTCCTCCAATGAGAGGGGGGAGATGAGCGGGTGTTAAGTACCTTGAGTCTTTTACAGCGTGTATGCACAACTTTATGTTTGATTGATTAGTTAAGACGTAACAAACAAATAAACAAACTTGCTTTTGTATTTATGACATTATTTAAGATTATAAAAGTGACATGGGAATATACAAATGGAAAATAATGAAACAAAGCCTACAATATTCTGAAATATTGTTGATATAACTTTTACTCAATAAATGTATTAAAGGATGAAATAAGCAAGGTTGTTCACAAAAAATTGCAAATTTAAACATACGACTTTATTCTTCGGATATAATGTAATATCTAAACATCAGACACCAGTTTATTATTTAGTCACTCACGGGGGTCAATCTAATCATAGACTCGTAGTACTCACCAATCGATACAAGGTCAACTTAGTGGATAGTAGTCCGTTTCTTTAATGAAAAGTTAATTGTCTATTTAAATATAGCTCTCTCTTTCTCACGTATGAGATTAAAGAAGTGAGCAATACATTAATTTATTTGAAATTAGTAACTGTGGGTAGCCAAGAGTATATTAAAATTGTAAACTCTCATGTCCTATAGCTGATACTTTATACATTTTAACTGACATACCCGCATAGTCCTACCCGCCTATAAAAATACAGGTCTCCGTTGCGAGTCAACGAATTAGCTAAAATATGTTTTAATAGTGTTGGTATGATTTACATTTTTTTACTGATTGTAATTTTATTTTGTGCTTGTTCATTAACTACATTCAAATATAATTCGTATTTTCTGTGGCTATTGATTATTTATATGTTGGTAGGTACTTGGTGGTAGGGCTTTGTGCGAGCCCGCCTGGGTAGGTAGCACCCACTCATCAGATATTCTACCGCCGTAGATTATTATTAAATTATTAAAATTTTCATACAAAAATGAAAAAAAAAAAACAAATAATAATGGGGGTTCCCTGAACCTAGAACTGAAACTTAATTTTTTTTTTCATAAAACCCGTACGTCTGGTGTATCTATGGATAGGTCTTCAAAAATGATTGAGATTTCTAGTATCAATTTTTTCTAAAATGAATAGTTTGAGCAAGAGACACTTCCAAAGTGGTAAAATGTCCCCCCCCCCCAATAACTTCTAAAATAAGAGAATGATAAAAGAAAAAATATATATGATGTACATCACCATGCAAACTTCCACCCAAAATTGGTTTGAACGAGATCTATTAAGTAGTTTTTTTTAATACTTCATAAATCGTATACCACAATTAACCATCCATTCAAAAGTTTATGTGCTGCTACGGAACCCTTTATGGGTAAGTCCGTCTCGGACTTGGCCGCTTTTTTTATATAACATCGACTAGTCTAGTCTAGCCTAGTCCATTCAAACCGCATGTAAGTTGTAACAATCGATTTTTAATGTCATATCAAGTTGCACGGTAGCTGTGTGTTTTTGAAGATGAGCTGCGTGGGCGCTTTATTCTGTTAGATTTATTATAATATAAATTATGGCGTCGTTGCTATGTGTCTTTAATTTATGAAATATTGAATACATGTAGTTAATAAATGGGGCGGCATTTGATATATTCGAAAAAATACTCTTACTAAATATTATAACGATGGTTTATTAAAGTTTCAAAAAAATCCTAATATCTTAGTTTGTTTCGCAAATCCTTTATTATATTGTTTCATATTAATGTTGCAAATGCTAAAGATTATACTTCAGTAACTAAAAACCCTGGTAAATGACATAGGTTCCACATTGAGGCCTTGACGAATAAAATATTTCGACTAAAACAGTAGTCACAAGTAAATGTTAGTGTTTTTACATTTGCACGACCAACAATTTAATCCTTTAAAGGAAATAAATATATAGAAGGTGTTAGCGGATTTCCTTATTGGCTTAAATGGCTTATCTAAATGATTCATGTTACGCATTCGTATTCTTACTAAATAAACATTTATAATGACCAATCTTAAGACTCGATCCGGGTTCGAACTTGGATTCCGCTGTCAGATAAACTGGACAAAAGACCATCGAATAAGTTAACCTATGTTTATTTTAATGTGCTATTTTTTTACTGGTCATTAATTTGTTAAGCATTTTTGTGATTTATAAAAGGAAACACATAGTCTGACTGGGAAGGTTTCGTAACTCCAGGGCTATGTAGAAACATAGCCCTGGAGTTAGGGACTATAATTGTGAGCTTTGCTTTCTTAAATTAAGAAAACAATTTATATGTATGTGTAATATTTAAGAACAAGTCACTAAATAAGTTCTGGTTTAAAAAAAATAACATCCTGTAAATGTCCACTGCTGGGGAAAATCCTCCTCAGCACAAAGAGAATATGTTTCAAGATCAGTTGTTGTCTCTGTTGCTAATTTATTTGGACATTCTAAGAACACCTCCAGTTTCCTTAGAATGTTATCCTTCACCCCGGGAACGATATGAATTGTAAGCACATAATAAATTTTGACCACTCAATCATCTGTAAAGATTACTTCGTCCTAATCATTGGACCATCTCGTATATATCAAATTTTTGGTTTATCATAAATTGAATTATTAATCTTATGTGATTAAGTATGTAGAAATAGTATGAAATCTAGAAAAATAAGAAAGCTCCAAGACCACAACCGAAGTAATACATAGATAATAATAGTATATTACCAAACACCTTTGCTCCCTTCACCATAAAGCCCATAGTGCACTAAACCCAGAATAAATAAGGACTTACCCATGTTTCAATATAGGCCCATTTTGAGACGGCTTAGAATATAAATTAAGCAACGATTTGGTTGTCGTAAACCTAAGGAAATAAACAAAAAACGGGATAGAAAAATAAAAATAATCACAGAATGTAAATAATTCTATATATTGTTATAATATATTAATTTATACAAGTTTTTCAACAAGAAATGATTTTTCATATGTATTTTTGTATTTGTTTGCAATAACAAAACGCTTTCACGGCCAGAGACGAAATACTTCGATTTTCATATAGGGCCAATTTGCTACATCCAAAGATAATTCATATAATTAAAATTTGTTTTTTAATTATATCTTTTTTGAACTATATATTTTCAAAAGATATATTCATATTAGTATTTATTATTATTTATCTGTGATTATCTTTTAGAATGCACGAAGGAACATTAAAAAACAAGATTCAAGCATTCTATTGCAAGAATAAAACTCAGTAAACTGTTTATTACCTCTAATAATTAATTTGCATCGTGAATTATACATTAATTTGAACAGAAGTAATAAATCAAAGTACAAATTCCTCGATTTGTTATAATAAGATTTTATTATAAGAAGATTCTTAATTTTTTTTTATGAATATGTAGCTCAAATATTTATGAGAATAAATATTTTTTAAGTATTTTTTTTTCTATAACATTTTGTGTTAATTGTCGTATTATGATTTTATTTAATAAAATAACAACATTTAGACTTTAAAAATTGTTTCGCCGATGGTTAATGTAATAAATTAATAATCAATATCTATTACTGATAAGTTTTTACCATGACATCAAGTGGAGATTGTAACATTGGCATAGTCTAGGTAAAGAGAAATAAAATCATTTTAGACTGGCAATCTACTAGAAGCTAAACTTACCTCGTACTGGGCAAAAGGCCCTGTGCGTTGAAATCTCCCGTTGAATTCCACCGTTTCGTGAGATTGTTGGTAGCTGGTGACGGACTCTGGTTGCCGGAGGTTGAATTATTGCGCGATCTACACATTTATACTACTAAACTAGCGAAACAAGCGGTGACATTATAAAAATAAAATTATGATCGAATGATATTTTACTTTTAAAACATTTTAATAACACAAGAAATGGTCACATGAATACAAGAGATATGACATAATAAATATTTCGAAACAAAAGTCTAAAATAGATACTACATATCCTTTGAATGATACTAGCTTTGAATGATTGAATGACTTTGTATCTTATCACCATTTAAATATCGATATCAATTTAAATGATGAGATTTTAAATATCAATTTCCAATTTGCAATTTCAAAATTGCGCTGCTGTCGGTACTGGGCTGAACTTTCTGTCGACGGTATCGAATTCTGAGTTAATGATATTCCATTGGATTAAAAAATAATTGAATAACTCACTGTAACAATATACCGAAAACGTGCAATGTGAAATAAATATGTTCATGAGTAAACGTTTTGAATTGGGAAACTACAATTGCAATATAAAATAGTGGCAATGATTCATATTTTTGGCTTTCTAATGGTTTCATTAGAATCAATGATGCAATTAGTCACTGACACTGGTTTTTGTATCTATTATATAGAGCTCTGATTTTATTTCATACATTCGATACTGAGTCATTAAGAATATTACGAAATTGAGCAAAAAAAGACTTCCTACATGATATGGCGTGCTAAAAATAGTACTTATAAATACTTACCTGAGAGTATATCACAAGGTAAGGTAATATTATCCCTAAAACTGTTACCTGTACGGTTGCACTGGGTGTGGAGTGAGGGGCGCTGGCGTCGCACGGGGGGAGGGCGAGGGTGCCGGGGAGAGGGAGGAAGACGACGCTGGCGAGTCTGACTGGAGCGAGCCCGTCGATTGGTGTTGTGGACCGCGTCTAAAATAATATATTATAATTTTTTGTTAAATAATTGAGAAAAAAAATAATAATAATAAATTCTCTAAATCTATAAACAAGGTCGAATAAAAAGTATCGAAGGTATACGATGATGACCTATCTTATATATGCTGAGTAATTTTTTGATGAATAATTATGACATTACAATTATACCATAGAATTTTTCACGAAAGTGTGGCAAAGCAACAGTGTCGCGGTCTGCACACGCTTTTATGATTTTCGAATTATTTAGTCAAGAAATACTCTGTAGCCCCAGAGCTTGGTAGTTGACCCCGGAAACAATCGATAGCCGTCGGTGGTCTCATATTTGCTGTTCTTGATTATGAGAGTTAAAGGAATAGAGAATGTACATATATTCGCGCACACAGTTTGCTTGTTAAAGTGACATATCCTGGGTAGTTGTCTAGGAGATCATCTTTAATACGCGACTTGGCGTTGCAACTACAGCTTGCAACTTAGATATAATAAATTACCTTTGTGAAAGAGATGAAGCACTGGAACCGTAGCTGGAAGTTCGTTTGACGCTCTCTCTGTAGGATGGCTGCCTTATTCTCAGCTCGCGGGTCGGTGTCCCTGTTGTGCGCTCTGTGAATAAGCAATCATAGCTATTTGAATATATGACGCATGGAATGTTTACTTTTAAAGTGAATCAGCTGAAATATCACACATGCTTCTAGTACGCGTGCGGAATAGTAGCACAATGCCTAAAATATATACATATATGTATACTAATCGTAAACTAATTTATTTGTTTTAGTAAAAATATTCAATAATTTTATCAATAACTTTTGTAATCGTGGACACTAAAATTATGAGCTAAACAAGCAGAGAATGACTCAGTACTTTTATCGTATGTATTTAAAACAGAAGATTACTTTAAATTATAATATTGCATATCAAGTCATTTGATGTCAATGAAATCTTTTCTACCTAGTCTTAAAAGGAAAAATCATTCTATATATTAAATCTAAAATGACGCATTAAAATAATGATTTTAAATAACTTTATTGTACATATATAATGGGTTCATATACATATCCAGGTACTTAGTTTATATAGCGTATTGTAAAGATAGATGTATATTTATAATCAGTTTGAAGGTCAGTACATAAAATACGATTATTTATTAGTTATATTTTATACATTATTTATTTATTTAATAGTTTGTTGTTAATAATTAATTTGTGTATTGTTTTAATATTTTATACACTATAAAATTATAATAAAATATTGTCATGCGACACATGTAGGTTTATATGATGTTTTCCCCCACCAGAGAACGAACTTTAAAGACAAACTAAGAACATGATCAAACAAGGGTGGTTTTACAAATTTAAACACGCTATCTTCGGCTACGATGAAAACGTTCAAGCCGCACTATCTCTCTAGCGTAAAATTTACACGTTTTCCAAGTATAGGCAATATAATTATTTTATGCCGTATAAGTCTTGTAATTCAGAAACTTATATTATAATTCCCGTAAAATCGTATATGCCAAAAATGACAGGAAAGAAGAAAAATCAAGAATATCTCGGTTCCCCACTTGTTTGATGTCAAAAATATGTATGTATGTGCTCACCTGTGTACGTTCCTCCTCCATTTCTTTGGACATTAGATGTAGTTGGAGCTCGACCTTCAAGCGCGTTGAGTCTCCGGAGCGCATCTGCTAGGGTCGACCTCAGACAGAGGAGCTCCTCTGCTTGTCTTGAACATCTCACTTCGAGTTCAGCCACTCGTGCCGCCAGGCCTGCGCCCTCGCTTTCTAGCATTTCATCTGCAAAAAGAAAGTATAACATATATACATAAGATTTTACTAACCAAACGCTTATTTTTATCAGGAATATTTTAGTCTTTAGGAAGGCATATGAGTTAATGGACAACCTCGTGAATTGAACCAGACCTTGGTCAATAGATTTGCACTCGGATGATGTACAAACCACTAATTATAAAGTCAATACACCATAGGATCCCTTAAGCCTGATATTACGTTGGCGTTTGGCCGTATAGTAAAAGTGAAAATGAGTTGGACCCAACTAGACAGGCTGGTTTAAAGGCTTAACAACAGCAAAATATAATATATGGTAAAGAATACTTGTTGCGTGGCTTGCCTTGTCAGCAGACGAGGCCAGGAACGTTGACAATTTGGATATCCGATACGGCGCAAACGACACCTATTCTAACTCACCGCCTACGGTCTACGGACGGAAAAAAACGATTCTAAAATCTGCCTTATATTGAATTGTTAGTAAGTGGATCAATATTCAGCAAACTGAATTGAAACAACGTGGTGGTACAAGCTAACAAACCCTCTCTTAAAAATGGAGAGGAGTCCCTGAGGCCTAACAGGGCTGTCTCTGCAGTAAGACATTTAATTAAGGCTTATAGTGTACTATGAGTGCAAAATAGCTTTTATCTATTTATCTACCTATAAGTTATTCATCTTGAGCAGATATACAAACATCCATTGTTATTAAGTAGATGCTTTCGTTCTCCAGCTGTTTTAGTTACAAGCCGCATCTGCCTCAACAGGTGGAATTCTGCATCTATGAATGTTTCTTTGTAAAAAAGCTTTTTATCTCATCTATTTAATTTGTACACCTGCTAATATGTTGTACCGTTACTTTCTTTAAAATAATAACACAGTTACGGTTGATTGATAGAATACTTTATTCATTTAAAGAAAACCCATTCGGTTTTGGTAGGGCATTTTGCAAGTTCGTCTGGTTCTATATCTGGGTATCATATGAGAATAATGTATGTTTTAATTGTAGTTGGTTCTGTTAGAATTCACTTCGCATCTCATTCGTAAATCGACTGACATAAATTTTATACTTAATAAAGTCAATGTGGCATATCAAACTCTGACATTTCATGTTCGTATTATGCGGTGAGATTCGAGTTTTACAAAATAGTTCTATTGAAATCGAATTAAAATCAAGTTACTTAATATATATGTTTATATTTTCAACCTAGAGCCGTGCGAAGTTGGGTTAGTTTATAAGAAATACTTAACACAAAAGGACCATTTTCCATGTTTATGTATTAGTATATAGACGTTGGAAATATGTTTAAAAAACTATCGTAAATTATTTTTGCAATTATAATCATTCATAAAAAGCTATTTTGACAAAATAAAACTAAAAAATGATAATTAATCATTTAAAATTGCGTAATTCTGATTTCGCATAAAGATTTCAGGTCAGTGGAACGATTCGGCTCCTTGCTATTGTCGTCAAACAATACAACAATTACTGCACAATGTGACAATGCGTTTCGTACTAAGGAACTATATCGAATGAAAAAAAAAAATCATTAAGGGGACTACATGAGCTAAATGCAAGTTTTATAATGCAAAAAAGTATATGATCCAATGCAGTAAACCAAATGAAAAAAATATATGATAATCTTCAGGATACATGCTAAGTATTTGTTATTTTGAAAACATGATGTAATTAATTTGGTACGATAGAAAAAAATCACAAAGTTACCTCTAAAAAGATCTTTTAATCAATAATAACGATACTTATATACGTTCCATAATTCTGGTTTTTTGTCAGATTATTCTACAAGCAATATACTATTTAACCTCGGTTTCACTTTTTTAGTAAAATCAATAGATTTTTTTTAAATCCGATATTCTTATTTTCGAACAAAATGCGTACGGATGTGTGCGTAAACGCCGTGTACAGACAATGCCGGCCGAGGCCTGATGCTATACAGACGTGTCGATCTTTTCGCCGCATCATTCATTACGTTACGAGATATTTTTTTGTAATTTTAATTGTAAATTCATTGTTTCATGTTTTCTTATAATAAATTTTATTCTTTCTTGTAAATAAATATATTAAGTTAAAATAGTGTAGTAGTAATTAGGCATTTGATTTTTAATAATATTTTTTGTTATAAATTTTAATTGTGTAAATATGGGAAATAAAGTGAAACGCGTGAGGAAAACTAAAAAACGTTTATATAAATCAAGCGCCGAACATACATATGAACGATATTAAAAGGTAAGAGTATTTAATTAGTAAACATATTTTTTTTTTATAAATTATGAATATTGAAAACATCTATTAGAAAAATATGCAATCAGTTCGCATATAATCAGATTTTTCGAGCAATTCTCAATAATTACGATAGAGTATTTGGTCAAAGGAAGGAAAACATCAATTGACTTTCATGGGGATCAAGTGACTACATTCGATCCCCATGAACTCGAAGCATTTTTTTTTCATTATAACTACTATGACATATTAAGATACATATTTTTTAAATACATAATTTTATAATTAATAAAAATGTAATTACTAACATATATTTATTTTTTACAGAATAAAGAAAGTCGAAAACAATAACACGGAAGCTATTTATATTGCGTAAGAGTTTAATTTTATCGATTGTTTATAATAAGAATTAAAGTTATGTATGAACTAATTTTAATAATAATAAAAAAAAGTAAAGTCGTAACAAAAAAAATGTAATTGTTGTGAACCAGAGAACTAGAATATTTAGAAGTGTCATTTGTACGTAATTCATAAATTTAATTTTTTTTGTAACGTCCGCCATATTGGATTGAATATAGCAGCAATTCATGAATCGTGCATTGTCATCGAGATTAAATATGTGTGCCAACTTTTAGCTGAAAGTGGGTGTAATATTTATTCCAAGATTCCAGGACATTAAATAAAAATTTTTTAAAAAAAATTAACACTAAATGTTTTTTTTTTGTAGTACTAAATATAAATAAAAATATTTTAAGTTTAATTAAATCAGTTTTATTTTTTAATCATTTTCGAATAACAGTCAAAAGCAATACAAATAATTCTAATATCCTATCTATTTTTATGAGATTTATGATTAAACCTATTATGATTAACCTTTCATTCATCAATGATTCAACCAAACCGAATTGACAACTTTTTTTTTAGTAAATATTTAGATTTTTTTTTTTTTTAATTTAATATATATTTTTTCTTTATGAACCAATATTAATAAAACGAACAAATACTACGCTATATCTTACTTACCCCACGGTCACTACACTACAGATTTCGAACACTTACTATTTTATTATATAAATAGATCATTAAACTTTTATAAAATGTTAAAAATTGGTATCTTTCAATATTTTGTATAAGAACTAATTGTGGTATAATAATATAAATAATAGAAAAAAAAGGTTAAAACTAACTGTCTATTTTATTGTATACAAAATATAAATAAAAATATTGTAAGTTTAATTGAATCAGTTTTATTTCATAATCATTTGTTAACTAACATCGAAAGAAATAAAAATAATTCTGTTGTCCTATCTATTTTTTATGAGATTTATGATTGATCTTACGTCGCTCGGTTTGGCGCCATCTATTAGAATATTTGGGCGTAATCTCGTTACCTCGCTTAACCCTTAGTACACGGGCTTGCCGTTTTTGTCGATTTTGTAAGTGTGTGCGTGCGATTCTCAAGGGCACTTAGCTCTTGTAGTCCTCTTAAAATACAAAATGTCTGCTTTATATTTAGATCGCGACATTGATATAAGGGAATTTCAATTTAATTTCTATCTAAAGTCTAGTCCAACAACAAGAGGACAAATGACTAATAAAAAATAGAGAATCGCGATTCATTATGTTTTTTCGAAAAAAAAAACTTTGCAAGTAAAATTCAGGTGGATATAAGTAGTTTAGTGAATTAGTGTTGATTTTAAATAAAGATATTTTATTAATCCTGGCCTATTTGTAGTGCACAGTATAGCTGAGCTATTAGCAATAGAATACGAATATAATTGCGTGAGAGTTCTTCATTTAAAACTAGGTGTGCCCTACTGTTTCCCCCGCGTTTAATAATACACGGAATGAAAAAGATCTAAAATATTTTATGGTATGATAAATAACAACATAATCCCGGACAAACAGACAAAAACAATAGCTGTTGACCTTGAAAATAGTCACGTTAACTTGAAAACGTTATAAAACGTACGTTACGCAGTTATAAAAACAAAATTTGTAATTTTTTTTAGAAATAATTAATTAATGAAACCCATTACGTACTAAAGTTACTGTGATCTATAAAAGCTAGATAGATAGATGTCACGAACTTTATATTTAGGTTTACAATATATAAAGTGTATATATTTAATGTATCTCAGTATACTATGTTATCTTTTATACCTAACAAGGTATTTTTGTACGCTAACAAATAGGTTACGAGGCGTGCCCGTGTCCGTATGTTTTGCAAGACACGCGACACTTGTAAAAAGACCTAGCCGACTTATGAAGGTCGTACATTCTATTACACGTTTGTTAAAACAAATAATTATTGCTACATTTTTTCACAAATATTTACTTTAGGGTTTCGCAAGGACAACGGCAGATCTAGACGGTCGACTGTTTTTCTTCATCACACCCATAACCATTGCTAGTGTAAAAAATATAACAAACAGGAATAATTTGTACTGTGCCGTGTTCCAGTTTGATTGGCCAGTACTACAGTTTCTATGGTTTCTGATACGGCCAGTCAAGTAATTCAACACGTATCTAATCCATATTGTGTAAGGGAAGCTCTGAAGGTTTGTGTGACAGGAAGGCGCATGCCGAATCTTTTTGTCACGTTTACACAAAGCACGAAACATAAGAAAATATTGTAACAGTTATACATATTTTGTTTTAATATATGTATCAAGTATAAGTAAAAACTGCTCGTTTCGAAATCGTACTACTAAAGTTACATACAAAGTTACCCCCAATTGAAGTTTGACGTTTCCATAAAAACTTCCTTAGGGAGCGTCTGTGAGCGTAAATGTCAAGGCAATCGGATCTTGTGATAAGCCAGCCGGTGGTATTTCGTTTATATATAAATAGAGACGACATGTATACTACTATTATTTGCGAAAGTAAGTCCGTCTGCCTGTTCCGCTTTCAAAACCTCTGAACCGAATTTGAATTGATGAAATTTGGTATGAAGCAGGCTTGTACTCCAAGGAAGGACATGCATTTTTACACACGAGCGTAAACCCGATCAACAATTTGTTGTACATATTTGTATTTCTTTTATTGCACCACCATATTATATTTTAACATTAAAATCTACCCTTTGTATCGGATTGTCTAGAAGAAGGATCCAATAAGCCATAAGAACGTTGCTTGTACCAATAATTACTTCCAAGCACTGTTCTTGTGCGTGTATGCTCACTTATATGGAATAAGGTGCAAGCGAATGATTATAACAGATTAACAGAAACTTACGCCACGCAGCATATACATCGTTCATGGTGTCTCCAGGGGAATCGCTCGCCCTGGAGATTCGGGACTCATGGCCTTCCATTTTTTCTCACTTCAAACACTACTATCGAACATATTTCAATAAGATTTTGATAACATAATTTCCCTTGCTATCCCACAATAGATATCAAGGGCAACTGATTGTGGAAGTAAGGTTAGCTTTGATAAAAATTAAAGGATTATATTGTAGTAAAGATTTTGTTATCACAAACATTATTCGTTATTAGCCTTTCAGAACAGCGACGTATTCTCCACCCGGTAAAGAAATTATGTCTTACTTTTTCTTATAAATCGTATTTCTATATTGTCCTAGTCGGTTCAATACCCCTCGAGGAACCAACCCGAAACAATCATACAAACCAATATAAATTAAATATATTAAGTATGAATTTGTTATGTATTCGAGATTATATTTAGAAACAAAGTCCTCACTAAAGTATTATGTATCAGTTTGCGAGTCGTAAATAATAAAAAAAAAACATCGTCAGATATATTTTGTTATGGCAGTAAAATACTTGAGATTGTAAGCATATGTTGGAAGTTGGTGACGACAAGATTCCAAGGAGTCAGGATCGATCCTGCGATTTTTTACTTCGCGAGACGGCCCTTAAGCCATTGCGCTATTGGCGTTTAATGTTGTGTTAATGTGATGTTTAGAACCCATAAGCATTGCTGTCGTCTGTGAATGGGTAAGGCCTACCCATACGTACTTGCGTAAATCCCTACTACCAAGTACTGTTCTTTAGATGAGAGGGTCCGACATTTGCTACATAAATGTTGATGCTTAAATTTTATGTAGATTCGAGACTATAATATAATATTGAAAGATACATGATGCTATCAGAAAAAAATATTAAAAAAACTTTAAAAGGGCGTTACTTATGATTTTTAAATAACTTGTGAAAGTATTTTTTTTTTGTGATTTGTGATATGCTGTACTGTTCATACTTTCAAATGTTCTTGTCTTTTAGAATAACGGTACCACGAGCGGTGACCGTTTGACATGCACCTCAGATATTTACACACGTAATATTCGACTACTTTATGTTGTAACAGTTTTTTGACTACACGCCTCGCATGAAAGTAAATATTTAATTTTGTCGAGATGGGCCCAGTGGTAACAACGCTCGAATCTTATTCAAAGATTGCAGGTTAAACGAAAGCACTACAAATTTTTATGTTTTTCATTTGTGTTGTTCGTCTAATCAATGAAGAAAATAATATGTCGAGGAAACCTACACGTGTGATTAAATCTACCAAAAGTGTAGCCACAAAAAGAAAGTAAGTAAGAACAATTCGACTAAGCTTAATATTAACCTTCTAAAATGGACAGGTCTTAGACCAGTAGTAGGACTATTATAGAATGTTACTCTACTTTACTTTAAATAATTTTAAAAAGTCTATATAAATGTCTATATTTTTTATAAATAATATAATAAGCTACTGCTCCAACGTTGTTTGGTTAAATTATTTAGTTTTTACGGATTTCTTATTTAACGTTGAAAGCGTTTTTTTTTTTATGTTATAGGTAGGTGGACTTGCAAATGGGCCACTTCCGACACATAGTAGATATTTGTATTTCTATGACTACCAAAATTTATTTTAACATATTCCATTCGCCATTTTTTATTATCTCCCTTTTGGATTTATTGTTTAGAAGAAGTAGCTAAAAAGCAATAAGCACGCGAGCTTTTATATGGTATAGGTAGATAATCATTACGTGGGTTAGAAACGTTGCCAATGTGCCATCAACCTTAGGAACTAAGATGTATCTTGTACCTGTAGTTACACGGGATCTTTCACTCAAACCGAAACACAACATTACTAAGTATTGCTGTAAGGCGGTAAAATATATGATCAGAAGGTGGTACCTACAAAGAAATGTACAATGTCCTACCACCTTGTAAAAAATATATATATTTGATAGCCCCAGATTTAACCTCACTAACTTCTACAGAGCCGGGCATCTCGGCATCTCTATCGATAAGCAAGAATATTTCTTGAATTAAAATAATTTGAACTTAATGGTTCCTACCTAAGAGCCGAGATGGCCCAGTGATTAGAACGCGTGCATCTTAACCGATGATTTCGGGTTCAAACCCAGGCAGGCACCACTGAATTTTCATGTGCTTAATTTGTGTTTATAATTCATCTCGTGCTCGGCGGTGAAGGAAAACATCGTGAGGAAACCTGCATGTGTCTAATTTCAACGAAATTCTGCCACATGTGTATTCCGCCAACCCGCATTGGAGCAGCGTGGTGGAATATGCTCCAAACCTTCTCCTCAAAGGGAGAGGAGGCCTTTAGCCCAGCAGTGGGAAAATTTACAGGCTGCTAATGCTAAAAAAAACTTCTACAAGTTCTATCATCGACTCACTGAGTAACGTCGATTTTTTTGTGCATCCAATGAGGCTAATTTCAATTATCTTGTAGCTTTCGAAATTTGTTTAATGATAGCAATAAAAAACATACGCAAAAAAACGTTGTTAAATTAATTTAAACAAATCGCTTGCTACAAAAAAAATAACAACAGTTTTGACGTGAACATGATAATTAGTTTTTTTAGAGATAACTTTAATGATGCTACTAGAAGTTAACCGAGAACTATATTAGAGTATTAATATACAATTCGAATTATTTTATTTATGGACAGACGACCGCTTTTGTATTCTCTAACTTACATCGGAACAGGATGAAATAAGGTCCACAACTTTTCAAAAGTTGAGATAAATGAAAAATAAACTTTGTATTAGCAACGTTATATATACCTACGCGCTAAAATTAAATACGACCTTGAAACTAGCCTTAATAATCCTAAATAAGTTACACGCAAATAAAAGTCGGGTAACTCTTATCTAGGTCAAAATAAAATATAAAAGAATAATCTTATTTCAAAAGTATCTTAATGTAAAATCAAGTGCCGTCCACGAGCTTAGAACTACATAGTTAAGGCAACATTGCACAAGGTTTAAACAAGACGGTATTACACAAGTAGAACACATCTTATGAGGCAGGAACCGTGAACACACTGTTTCACAGATAATAAGCGAACAGTCGGACCATTATTGTACAACGTATCTACTGAGTAAAATTCAAAAATGCAAAGACTAAACTGATCTAATGACATAAAATTTTGCACGGAAAGTCCTTATGGAAAGTATGTGAGCTATAGGGATGGTTTTATCAAAATTCATCTCCTGAGTTGATGGTAGTTCCTATGGAAATTTGTCACATCTGATGTTAAAGTGATAAATTACATTTACATGTATTTATTTTAACAATATTGTAGATTCAACAACATTGAATTGCTTTTGTTTGAAGAAGGTTATTTAATTTCAACTTGAACTTAGATTCGACTAGAGCGTATTAAATTTAAAAAATCATTTTGCAGATAATCTCGGTTACTTTGGATATTTAACAATTTTCAGTACTTCAAATAGTCAAAGCTAATCTGTACATTTCTTAATATACATATAGATATACATGTGTACATATATGACTTATTTTAGTCGATTCACGATTCAAATTAAATAAATCGAAAGTAGCAGTTAATTGGTTTGTTTTCATTGCCAAGTTCAATAATAAACGATTATTAACAGTTCAAACAATATTTAGTTTTCGTAATTGTAAATTTATATGTTAACAAAGAGATTTATTTAGTCGGCGGCGGTGACTTCCATCTACCCGTAACGGGGTAGCGTGTTGAAATAAGCTCTATAACATTTTTTTAAGATAGATTAGAGTTTGTCCAGCATTGGGATACCTAAATATTGTTATAAAATATATAAAGAAGAGAGGAAAAGTCAAATTATACACTTTCAAATATAATCTAGGCCGATGTTAGAAATAATTAATTAATGCAGTGCACTGGACGAGAATACGATACGGAATTGTATAAAGAGATATTTTAAAGCTTGTGAGAAAACACTTTATGGAGATGAATTTGAAAGTGCTTTAATTATAATATTTTAGCGAGTAATTAGTGTTAACGTACTAAACAAAGTGATTAATGCAGACATTATATATATTTAGAAGACACAGTGAGAAATATATACTATATATATATATATATATATATATATATATATATATATATATCATATGAGAATCGAAGTCGATTTTAATGGCTGTCTGTTTGTTGGCTGTCTGTTCGTTATTTTTTTTTTTTAAATTACATGTTTACTGATTGATGAACATGTTTTTGATGTGATGTTTATCATAATATAAGTATGTAATGTTTGCCCTGATTAGAATCCGCGACTTTCCTTTATGATTGGCGTGACACGACAGTCGGGCCGACTTACCTTTGTAATGAAGTTAAAAAAACGTATTCACGGAATTCGACTCTTGCTTTTTATACAATTTAAAGTTCATACAATCATCAAAGTGAAATATAACAGCGAAAATAACATAGCGTAATACGATGAAAGGAACAAAAAAAAGTATTCATTGGTAACAACAATAAACTCTTTGGTCATTCGCCGACCACAATTTTGCAGTGATAATAATTTAAGCGATTTCGACATTGAATGGTAAGTCTCAGAAATGGTATCGAATTTTCAAACAAAAGGTGAATTACAAGCAAAAAATTATATCTTGAGTTTTCGCCAACGTTGCCATTCATATACATATATATATATATATATATATTATGGGATTGTTTGGCGGACGAACATTGAACATATAGGTGACAACCCATAGACAAAGGCGCTGTAAGAAATATTAACCATTCCTTACATCACCTATGCGCCACCAACCTTGGGAACTAAGATGTTATGTCCCTGTGATTATAGTGATGTTTTTTGCCTGTGATTATACTGGCTCACTCACCCTTCTAACCGGAACACAAAAGTACAGAGTACTTTTATTTGGCGGTAGAATATCTGATGAGTGGGTGGTACCTACCCAGGCGGGCTTGCACAAAGCCCTACTGATTTTTGTACAGAAGCATAAGCATAAGCTCTTTTTTCTGACTATCTGTCTTGTAGTACTAGTATAGTTTCCGTATTTAGGGAAAATGTTAAAGTACGGAGCTGCAGCCAAAAATGTTAGTCAAAGTCAAAGTCAAAAATCTTTATTCAATATAGAAGTGTTTACACTTGCTTATTGATTGTCAAAAATCTACCACCGGTTCGGAATTTAGCACCTCAGACCTGAGAAGAACCGGCGAAAGAAACTCAGCGGGATATATTTTTTATTTTATTTTTTGGTAAAGTAATTAAGTGGCTAAAATATTATCGTTCTGTTCGAAATTGTGACACTTTGGAATAATAAGTAGATGGTAGTATGGTAGATGGTGATTAAACTTAAAGTAAAACGTATAAAATGTCAACATTTTATCATCTTAATCTTAACTGAAATTCACTTTTACTTCACTCATTCACATTCACTTCTAACCAAAAAATATATGCGTTTAATTGTAAGAAGATTGTGACGGTTCACAATATAGATATATTACATATATACATAACTACTTATTTATTGTAAGTAAATATTTGATTTATGTAACATCTCATATTAAATACATATTTTGAGACAAGAGGTTAAAAGTCACGATTGATTAGAATTAACAAGACATTGCTTTTCAAACTTAACAGTCATCACACGATCGATAATATCCAAATGAATCAGAAATGTTAGTAATCTACATTAAAAACTCTTAGTAACATTGAAATGTACTATTTAATACGATGGACTGTTTACTTGGTTGTTTGTTGAATTATGCCTAAACTGCTAAACGGATTTGAATTAAATCTTTTAGATAGTCCTTGATTACTACATTTGAAATTAAGCGTAGCAAAGTACAAAGTCTTTTTAGATGAGTTATTTTTATTTAATATCAATTAACGAAGGCAATGCCCACCTGGGAAAGGTTTTAAGAAAAAGTTGGAAAAAGTTTTACCCTGCACGGGAAACATTACGACGCATCCTTTACGAAACGTTCGATGTTACGACCTCGTTTTCTGCAGTCCTATGAGCTAGCCACAAAACCAACGAGACAGATTCAAGAATCAACTGACATGACATGACACTTCTATCATAATCTCAGTTCACAGATTTGGTCAAGCATAATGGGGCATGTTAATGATAAATCACGCAACGAAATATTATCTTGAACGACGATCACATTTGATCGAGACAAAAAATTATGCGGCGAATATGTTAGAAAGAGATAAAACGTTCATTACATTAAGACAACAATTCTCACGGGAAGAAAGTTAAAGTTCGTGAGAAGGTTGGCAGAAAATAAGTTCTTAGCGAAAGCATTCTGTAGATCTGTCACGGCCTGCCTTAGTATTTTCTAAAGACATAAGAAACAATAAAAATGTCGGAACGGAACACGACTCACTAAAAATGTTTAGTCGTGATCATATCCATGTATAGGTCGGAACCATTAGCATTAGCATACTATTTGCAGCCTGTAAATTTTCCCACTGCTGGGATAAAGGCCTCCTCTCCTTTTGAGAAGAAGGTTTGGAGCATATTCCACCACGCTGCTCCAATGCGGGTTGGCGGAATACACATGTGGCAGAATTTCGTTGAAATTAGACACATGCAGGTTTCCTCACGATGTTTTCCTTCACCGCCGAGCACGAGATGAATTATAAACACAAATTAAGCATGGGTTTGAACCCGAAATCATCGGTTAAGATGCACGCGTTCTAACCACTGGGCCATCTCGGCTCTTAGGTAGGAACCATTAAGTTCAAATTATTTATTCAAGAAATATTCTTGCTTATCGATAGTCAAAGTAAATCTACCACCGGAAATACCCTGGCCCGAGAATAACCGACGGAAGAAACACATCAGGTTTCTTCTAATGGATTTTTTGTGCAACCCACAAATTCCAATGAATCGCATCTCAATCAAATTCAAATTATTATTGGTTAAATTAGCAGTCAAAGAGAGATTGAGAAACAATATCGACGTTTATTTATGTCCAGACATAGTCTTTACTAATTTACATACAACAATAAACAACGACAAACATGTAACTAAAGTTTCTCGTGTCAATAGTCTAAATTTACAACAGGTGAAACACAGCTATGTATGCAATAATTTCATATACTAAAACCTTTGAAACGCGATGCATATTTTGGTATAAGTTACATTTATATAATACTAGTTGTCGCGCGCAGTTTCACTTGCGTTTTCGGTATTAGTTGCCTGGTTTTACGCATAATAAAAGTAGTCTATGTCCTTCTTTGAAGTTCAAGTTAGCTTCATACGAAGTTTCATCAAATTCTGTTCAGTGATTTTGTCTTGAAATACTAACAGACAGACAGAGTTACTTTCGCATTTATAATATTGAGCATAGATTAGTAGACTTTCAGTTAGACGTTACAAAAATAAACAACTCTTTTGTTTATATAGATTTCATTTGTAAAATTTCCATTCGGACAAGCATAGACAAAGTCGGGGTTCAGTTAAAAATAAGTTGCCTTGTCGACCTGTTACTTGTTTGGAATTTGCAACGTCACACAAAACAGGTTTCTTGGAAGCAACGAGACATTCGACTTTTCACCTTTGAGAACTGAGAGATTTTGCTTTCTTTACTGTAGAATTGTTGAATTTATAAAGCGTGCTATTCTGTCCAACCATTTATCAAACAACTATCTTAAGGTATGAATAATACTATTTAATATATAGAGCAACATATACATGAAACTTTATATTTAAGCGATTAAACGTTCATATATAAGTAGGCGTTAGTTTATTACTATATCGGCTCCTCGATGTGGCTTCACGCGGTTACTATATGGATCTATATTCAAAAATAGTTTTTTTTTTCCGGCTAGTAAAGTTGAAATTCTCGCCTTTCCTCTACTATAATATGCATGTGTTATACAAATAAACTTTTCTCTTAAAATACTCTATTTATTGATGTAAACCGTATTAAAGTCCGTTGCGTAGTTTCAAAGATCTAAGCGTAAGCGTGAAGACGGCGGGGAGCGACTTTGATTTACACAATGAGATAACAAATTGATTTTAAAATAAATAACAATACGTAGTCTTATTTAATTAATGTTACATTGTATTTTCTTATGTTCGGTATGATATGGATACTTGGTTATTAATAATAGATCAAGATATGAGTCTATAACAAGTCAAAATCCCTTGAAATTCATCCGGTTGCAATTTTCAGGGAAGAACTTAGGCCAATATTGTCCAAGTTATTTTTACGGGTTTTTACTATTACGGTGATTCTGTTAACGACGATTTTCTACAAACATAAGTCGAAATGATCCAATATATAGAAAACATAAATCCTAAAGAGGATTAGATGTTCAAATTCGAGCAAGTGTACAATACAATTACGCCATACTTAAGCCTCCAATCAGCAATGGAGTACCATCGTAGAATAAGCGTAAAATCTTATTCTTAGCATGTAGTGTTTGCCCTGCATTACGCCTCTACGTTCCATTTTCATTTATAATTAATTTCTACAAGGATGTATGCTTAACGTGTGTATAATGATCATTCATATCTACGCTCTTCTATGTATCCGTGAGGCAAAATATATAACTTAAACATTATAAGTTTCATAACAATAAAACTGGTACAAAAAGGTTTGTACTGGTTATAAGGATATAAAGTCATATTCTGACCCTGAGATGACCGTGACCAGTGACTCCGGACATGACGTCAGACATTTCAATTTCTAATGTCATCGACGTCAAACAACACATAAATATTCCACGCGTGCGCAATTTATTGACAACACATGCATAAACCAAGAAGTTCGCCTAAAATTGGCGAGTCGAAATTCGACACGTACAATTTATTATTGTGCCATTGTTATGTAAAAACAAACGTAGGAACTTTTTAAACGCATGTTAACAATTATTTTATTATACGGACGTGTTCTTAATTATTTACAGGAGTTTCTTTTAAGTCAAAATCTAATAGACCACATCAATAGCCAACTCTATTTAGTGATAGGTCTTTGAGAGAGTCATCATAGGCATTCGGTCGGTTTGCCTGATTTTAAATCTCAGTAAATGTCAATAAATATTAAATCTACATTTGCAAGATTAAAATATGCTTTTAAGATTAAAATATACACTGTCTTAATATATCTGGTTACCAATAATCTTGTATATTAGTAACGTAAGCCGATTTTTGTCCCAGTGATTATGGGACGATAGTTTTATTTCATGTATTTAAGCAAGAAATGATCAATCCAAAGAAAATAAATGTTTACAAAGAAATGTCTTTGTATTCACCATTTGCAAATATTACCTAGTCTTTACAAGGACCTAGTTATTTATTTAAATGTATTTTTTTTGTATTAATTGTAGATTTATAAAAGAAATTTTAAATGTTATACTGTCAGATGAATAATAATAAATAAGAATAAAAAAAAATTATTGAAGAAAATTGTCAAAGTCAAAGTCAGTCATTCTGACAAAACCTGACAATTTTAACAATATAAAAACCTCTCTTAAAACGTCAATGCACTCAGTTGCCATTCAAGTCACGAAACAAGGTTTTGCTGATGGCGTATATAAAGCCTACAAGTGTATAAACCTAGACGAGTCTGCTTAAAGCCTTTGTAAACCACTACAGCCAAAACAATGAAAAAGGAACGATTTGTTAGAAACAGTTTTTGACTAATATATCTTTAGGGGGAGATGAGTAAGAGGTTATGAAATTATGAGTTCAGATCTTAAGATAATTAAAAGTATAATGCCATAATAAATTCTATACACACACACACAAGAGTTTGAAAATAAAATACACTAAAAAAACATTAAATATAAATGTAAATATTATTACAAAAATTAAAATGGGTTAATGATCCTACATATCTACAATTATAATACAACATTGTTCCACTGAACTATTTATATCAACTTACTACCAAAGTTCCGATAACAATTTCGCTGACTTTTAAACCGTCTATATTCGCAGTCATAGTGAATATCATATATAAGATATCGACCAATGATATCTCGTCATTTCCACTCTTGTGGTTGGTTGAGGCTATATGAACATCTAGCATAAAAGTAGGTATTTTTACAATTAAAACGAACATAACAATCACGTAATCATTATCCAACGTAAGTGATAAAACAGTTTACAATATGACCGGATGATGTCATCTATATGCATATATTTACTTTGAATATGTTTACAGAGAATATAACGATGTATTGAACGAATTTGCGTTCGTGTCTGCAATGATAATTATTGCGCTACTATTATACAACTATAAGATGTTATTGTGTGTACATCATATTTATTAATATTGTATATCAAATCAAATCAAATCAAAATATACTTTATTCAAGTAGGCTTTTACAAGCACTTTTGAATCGTCATTTAACAAACTATTTAAAGTAAAGCTACCATCGGTTCGGAATGTAGATTCTACCGAGAAGAACCGCCAAGAAACTCAGTAGTTACTCTTTTTCAATATCTAAAAATACAGTCATGTTAGTTAAATACAATTATATATGTATGTTATGTCTCCTGCCTGGAAGTCAACAAGCATAAATCCACGCTTTTTTATCACCAATATAATCTTGTATAGAATAATATGCCTTATTTACCAATGTTTTTTTACAATTGACTTGAATCTATGAAACGGCAAAGTTAAAAATGACTGCGGAATTTTATATGAACAATATCTTTTGGTTTGTATTTTTGGAGCACGGTTAAATCACTGCGATAGCCGTTTTGGGCACGGGTCGAAGAGGCTGCGAGATCGAGTCGATATAACGCATCATCAGCCTCTCCGTACTGAGCTCTATTTGTACATCAACATGGGCTACGTTCCTTAAGGGAGGGGGGGGGTGGGTAGTTGTGCGTATAAGCTAGTCACAAGACGATGAAGTAGTCGAAACATTAATAAAAAAACAAATGTAATTTTAATTGTTTGGATGTTAATGGTACTGTTTAGTTTACCTTGTAAAAGCTAATATTAGTAAAATAAAGTGTTCCAAGTAAGCGATATTATAATAGCAAATAAGCGAAATAATCAGCTTAAAAGCCTTTAGAATTCACACGAAAATTCGTAAATCACCTTACATTACGTTAATTGAGGTCACGTTAGAGTAATGACCATTCTACTTATTCAGAGTGAGTTAGTTAATGAATGCTTTGGACTTGAAAATCACAATGTAATTTTAAACTTGTATATATTTATCAGACTGGGTTAGCTGTGAAAATATACGTTTTTGATATGTTTTTTCTCGAATGCTACTAAGCGAGGATAGTACCTCATTGGATTTATGTTACACTAGCTATCTCCCGCAGCGTTACTCGCTCTTCAGGTTTCAGTCGTTCGGTTTTAGGTATAAAAAAGTAAGTAAGTAAGCGCATGTCTTTCGTGAAGGTTTAATCTTACTTGGGGATGGGATCACATATATAGGGAGACTTCGAAACTGATGAAGCGTTTTTATAGACATGATTTTGAATCACGCGTCTTTATTTCGCACGTAAGTAAAAATAGTTTTTAATATAGTAACCGGATATTAATCAAAACTTATTCAAACCGGAACACATGTATAAAAGTATTGATGTTTATCGGAAGAATAACGCAAGAGTGGGCGGGGCATATATATAGTACAGATAAGCCTGCAGAAAGGACTACAACCGTTAAAAATATAATCTATACTAATATTATAAATGCGAAAGTAGCTCAACATCTGACGACAAACGTGATCAAAGCAGCGGGCAACAACTAGTAGTTCACATATTCAATTCGTTAACAATATCGCATATTCGTATAGTTTGGCAAGGCGAATGGGTTACATCAAAGAGGTCACGACGAGCCTGCTACATTTTATATGTAAAAGGCTTAACTTTAATGCAAAATGGATATCCAGGCTGGTTGGATTTTCCCAGAGCATATTGTATACTGTTAAAAAGTATATAATGTAATTACTACAGATATAACTATATACTGACCTTAATATAAAAAGATTTGTTTTATTAGTCGTTTGTATAAGAATATACATCTGTTTGAAAAAAAACGGTGACGATTATTTTATTTATTTAATTCTCGAATCTCCAACAAAAGATACACACTAATTAATTCTTAAAATAAAACAATATAAGGGTTACAAGTTGTGTGCTCCTTCAATTATAGGAGACCACAACTTGCACTAAATAATAATTTAAATACAGTTAAGACAAAAATCGTACGGACATGAGGAGGAAAGTTATTGGTAAACTAATAACACCTAGTTTCTGACTTCGCAGAGTTAATAAATCCTTCCTGGGACACGGTATTTCTATAATAAAATTCCACATTTACAAAAAAATATTCATACTAAATTCAAGATAATATCATAATATAAATGATAAACAGGCATGCACTTATTATTAGTTGGTTTATACGCAGGATCAAAAAAAATAAATTTAATTGTACTTTCTGTAAATAAAATTGTGGAAAAGAGTAACTAATTCGTTTCTTGCCGGTTCTTCTCGGTAGAATCTACTTTCCGAACCGGTGGTTGCTTTGAATTTAATTCAATAGGCATGACAAAAAGATTTAATGAGCCTACTTGAATAAAGAATATTTTGATTTTGATTTAATATTTAAACAATTAAATTAACATAGAAATTATTTTAAATCTTCTAAGAGATAAAGTAATACTTGGTAATAATTAGTCAACTTTTTACGTAGAATTCGATTCTCATATAAGAAAAGAGAACTACTAACATTTTTTGTTGATTTTCCTCGCTACAACACGCTTAACCTCGCTTAACACTTTAATCACACGTGACTATTCAAAAACCCTACTTGAACATACAATATTTTGTATTTTAATTGATTTTTCAAATGACATTTGATGCAATCCCATTAAAATTTGCACGCCAATACAATGGTTATCATCGTAAAAGCACGGAATAATGTAATTTATTTGATATGAAGTAAATGGGGTTGTTTACCCCGACATGTACTGGCTGTACGCCAGGATCGGGTTTCAAACTGTTTCAAACAATTTTACTGCAAGATATGATATAATTGGTTGCAACACTACGCTTTACAATTGTATCGTTTCCCTATCGATCTGATTGGCTAATAACCCTCGCTGATATGGTATCGGAGAATCGAGGGGAAAACACGAGACCGGCGTGTCAAGCCCCTAAGCACTAATGCATCATTTAGTTACTAGGGTAACATAACATGCTTCGCACCCCAAAATCAGTTGCCCTGACAACGTGGAATAACCTCAACATATCACATACTTCAGACTTCAGTCACACTTTTCGATTATCACAAACACTAGCACCAGAATGTCAAAACAACTGAATCTATACGAAAAGTAGGAAATAGATACGACGGCTTCAGTTTTACCGGCAGACGTAGCTACACTAACTAAATTATCAATTGGGAGCACACAGCTGATTAAATATTGCGATGACACGGTTCCAAGTACCGGGAAATTCTCATAAGCAACCTTATCATAGGCGGCACAAAGTGAAAATTACAAGTGGTGAAATCCTTTAGAACCTTGTGCTTTTAAATGTGATAGCGTAAAACGCATGCGTGTGGCGTTGCAATGGGATCTGAAAGGCGACAATACGGCAGCGGAAAAGGTTCTTTATCTAACAGTTTTAAGGTTAAAATCTTTTCAGAGAATACGTCGCGCGTGCGTGGAAATATATTTTTTAGTAAATATTTGATATATTTGATAAAAGAACATACCTTAAATAGGCAATTGTTAAAGCCAGCTGTTAATAATGAGTCAAATATGTTATGTTTCTATAGATCTTTATTATATATGCGGTCGCGGAAATTAAAATTAATTTGAATATGAAAAGGATTTAACAAAAAGTCAAGATGTTATTTAGATTAACATAAACTTTATAATTCAATGAAGACAACCTTTATTAATATTTGATAAGTCAATTGATATACCACAATATATTTGTAAATATGGAATTCCCATTATAGAAATAAGTCATCTTTGAAGCGCTCAAATGTCAAAGGTTTGGAGCTGACTACACTGCGCTGCTTTGATGCGGGTTGTTGGATATCCGGCACATTTCATTTGCTCACGAAGTTTTTCTGTACCCAGCAGAGCTGTTATGGAACCATTGGATAACTAAAATAAAAATGTATCCGAAACTGTAATCGAATCTGAAAAAATATTGTATATTTTTTTGAATAGTGATTAAGTATATAAAGAGAGTAGCTAAGTGATTTTAAGGTTATTATTTTGTGAATATATCAAATACTTGCAAATAAAGTTAATTTATTGCTATGTAATTAAATCTTATACAATTTATTCGTAAATGAAACTATCCGAAACAATCGGATAATTCGAAATTATTTCGTATCTAAAACTAACATCCCTAACACCGAACACGAGAAAATTATATTTATAATAATAAACGTAATTTTTTCCGCAAACTTTAGTTACGTTACACGTGTTCCAATCACTAAGCCATCGCGGCTATTTCGACGGCTCCGTTCAAATGTTTTTGGTCAAAATATTGATTCCCATTCGGTCAGCAAGGTCGATGATGTAACATTGACATTTATGTCCATTTGAATGACCTCCATCTTATCTTTGCGATATCAGCAAGAGATATAGATAAATTTTATTTTAAACATGAATTGTTGTTTTATCTACTTTCTTTTACAATCTTACGAAAAGTAGCTCCTGTTCAATTTTTTAATTTGTTTCTTTGACGTAAATTATATTTTTTGTTTTTGTTTGACAACACAGTCTCGATCTTTGGACACTCCTTCGAATAGATACTCGTACGATAGACGGTGACCCTAATTTTTTAGAACCACTGTCTAGATATATTTCGTGTCACTACGAATAGACCGGTTTAGGTATATGGTTGACGTCGTTTTTCTAAAGAATTAAGCCCGTGCCCTCAGGCTAATTCTCATCTTTCAGCCTTTTGACAATTTTGTATCCTTTCTAGTCATTACAAAGTACATAAAGATAAACTAATTTTCCTCTCGTTTATCGCTGATCTCGTCTGAGCTAATTAAAATGAACACTGTGCTTAACATGTTATTTATTGGATCTCTTATCTTTATAGGGTAGTGGGTCGCAATTAGCAATGATAATATTAGTATTTCCGTCTGAGGATGATATTGTCACCTTGAGTCTTACTAATAAGGCTTTACTATGGCGCAACGGAGTGTAATGTTTATTTAAATGTGCCTGTAGTTTTCGCAAATGGTAATTGTGGCTATTTGAATTATTTTCGTCGCTTCTCGTATTTGATGTGTCATGGGATGTTACTTCATATCGAAATAATACTATTTATTGTACAACACATGTAACACAATGTACACACACATAAATGTTTTATTTACTATGTTTAAATTTATGATTTCGTAGTTGTTTCTTTGTAACAAACAGGGCCGGACCGTAAGTTTAGGGGGCCCTGGGCTAACACTACTTACAGGGCCCCAACTAAGACATATCTGAACGATTGAATTAAATTAATTGAGTGGGTTTGATTAATTGCAGGACTCGCAGGGATGCAAACTATACGATCTGTTTAATTTAATAAAGTTATGGATTCTTCCGCATTGTCGTCTATTTTTGACTTTGACTTGACTTAGCTGGGGCCCGATTGAATACACGGGGCTCTGGGCTGAAGCCCAAAAGCCATATGGTAGATCCGGCCCTGGTAACAAAGGAAGATAATGGCTAGTGAATTACCCACTGCTGCGCTAAAACTTCGCCATCTTCTATCAAAGTTTGTTGACATATCATAAATTTGTATTGTTTTTATTAAATACCTAAACGTTTATTTTGTAATAATAATCTTTATTTAAGTAATCGTTATGACTTGCCTTGCCTTTACAATAATTTTACAATTAGTCTAGGTTCAAACAAGCTAGTTACCTCATCGGTGGTTTAACCAGAACCGGTTTACAAATCGATAGATCACGTTTCGTCACCCTGATGAAACTGTTCATCTGACGCCGGCCAGCGCTAATGAACGTACCGGTTAAGTCGTGACCTTGCCACGTCTAGTAATGAAATGGTCAATTTAAGGTATCGTTGAATACTATTTCGTAAAAAAAAGATTACTTTTGTTTATTAGTTTCAAATAAGGGACTAAGTATGTGACAATTAAATATTTGTTACTTGGTCGTATGTCTAGTGGCCTGGAAATTTATGACAATACATTCTCAGTAACATCACTGGGTTTACATGGTAGTGGAGTTTAGGTGGGTATCGTACATTAGATATTCTACCGCCAAACAGCAATAATTTGTATTGTTGTTTTCCGGAGGAGACTAAGTAAGTGTCACTATAGGCGCAACGGACATAACAATTTTCCAAAGTTAGAACCTTAACGATATAAGGGATGGTTGATATTTTAGTGTTAATGCATATAAGTAATCACTTATCATCAGGTGATCCATTATAATTACAAAACTTTTGAAGTTGACAGTGTTTACCCCAGCGCTAACGGAAACAAGTAAAGCCATTTTTTCTGCGTCTGAACTATCCGTTGAACTATCGTTCCATCGAATTGTGAGTATACGCCTCTGCACACCTGTGTTTGTGAATATGTGGCACACAATTATATAAATATTTATTTTCCCGATTCTCGTTTCAGGGGCCGTGTAGCGTTCTCAAGGTTTCCCTGCGTGACAAAAAAAGTCCTTATAAAGGTAATCACGATGTCTTGAGTTAAATTATTTCAATGTTGCAATATATAATAACTAATCTTAAGAGTACAAAGTTGTAGCGTAACGTCTTGTAAAACTAAAATGTACGGCTACTTGAAAACAAACTCAAGGTTAAGAAATTCCAAGCTCATCTTTATAGGTTCGAATAGTAAACTACGTAGTAAGTCTAATTACGTACAAGATCTATAATGATCTAGAACGCACTATGAATACTTATTCATATAATAATTATTCAAATCGTTCTAGAAACATTCTAGAGATTAATAGGTCTTGAAGTGAATGAATAAATTGTCATTCAATGTTACTCAATGAACTAGATACTCAACCTACGTGTTATCATTGATTCTACAAGTTACAGCAATTATTGTTCATCTCGTATTGTGACTTAGCAGGTTTGCTTAGGGGCCATTCATTTATTACGTAAGACGATTTAGGGGGGGGGGGGGGGTTCGTCGACTGTGTCTTATGTTTTCTTACAAGGGGGTGGAAAAGAGTCTCGATAGTTCCTACGTAAGATCAAAAAAATGCGCAAAGTTAATTGATTTCAAAAAATTGATTCTTTGAAACAACCAAAAACCAAACGTGTTTTAAATTTTTTCCTTGAGATTCTTACGTAATAAATATTAAACATGGGCGGAGGGGGTCGGCCTATTCTTATTTTTTCTTATAATAGGCAGGGTAGGGGTGTCAAAAACAAGCGATTATAGTCTTACGTAATAAATGAATGGCCCCTTATGTCACACTAGGTACTAGTTACAACTTTGTTTGAAGGAATTTCTCTTAAATGACTTGGCTGCAATTGGCTAATACATTTAATATAAAGATTCTTATGAGATTTATCGTTATTAATAATATATGTATGAGTTCGGATAACGAAATCTATGAATACGAACTTACAGGCAAGTATCATTGAAATTCAATGCGCTTAATTAGTGTTTATAATTCGTCTAGTACTCGGCAGTTAAGGGAAAGGACGTAATGAAACCGGTTAGAGTTGGACAAAAATATGCCACATGCGTAACTTGCATTGGATCAACGTGGTGCCAAACAAACCTTCTAAAAACGGAGAGAACTTGGCCCATTAGTGAGATAGGATGTTATTTCATAGTTAACATAAAATAACATTTAATTTTTTTGTATTAATTTGTTATCTGTAACTAGGATTTTTGCATACTAAAAATAGACAACATTGATCTAAAGTTTCCAAGAAGGCTCTTCATGATGACAATCAATTGTATCTTGGATCTATGCACGAGTCACGCGTCACGCGGCGCCATTTTGCCATCATGGCGGGCCAGGGTCGCTAATCGTCATAATAGCTTGTAACAATAGTAGCTTCATGTATTACTGGCAACATGAGGGCGGATAGATATTTGTACACATAAATACAATACCATCAATTAAAATTTTTGTAATGTATTTTCTATAGTGATAAATATAGGTCGTGGCCAAAAAAAACCCTGCACGTTCCGTTTAGAAACGATATACCTAATTTTAATTAATAGAATAATTTATTTCTGTCAAAAATACGCATAAATACAAAGCTTGCATGTTATTATGTGATAAAGTAATAATAACATCGATATAATGTTATTACAATGATCGAAAACAGTAATTTTTTTAAAAGAGTTTTTAATTGAAAAGTAATCTGAGTTTCTTTTGCTATCAGTCTAGTCAGTTCCAATTTTAAAATTAAACAACATCATAAACATATGTCTTTCTTATGTAATGATATCTCAATTTGTACCGGAAAATTCCAGTTTATTTTTTTAATATATAAATTGCATGGAAGCCCACAGCCGATCAGCCAAGCGTGACGCCACGGGTTCCCGAGCACAAAACACCGGATGTCATTAGCCGGAAGTCAGGTGTGGCCATTATATAGAGCCAAACACGACTTGGTATAGATATAAGGGTAACATTTAAAAGAGGTTTTATTAGCTCACTTTTTAAATTGGTAACATTCGACTTAATATAAAAAACAGCTAATTGAGTAATGAGTCTGAAATAGAAGAGTTAATTTTTCAACGAGATGAATGAGTGGAGTATAAAGGTGTTGAATATAATAAAACATAAATTACAGCAAAAAAAAATAATTAATTGGTAACACTATGTATTACAATACGCTACGTTTACGTTCCGCTCTATTTCCAATTATAATAAACATAATACATAATAACTTTTCCAGAAAGATAATTACTATAAATCATATTCAATATTCATATTTAAAATCCCTAGAAATTTAAATCTCTTCGAAATATGATAAGTTACATTGTACTTTGATTAAAATAGCATAAAATTTATAGGCTTATGACATGTGTGTAATTTATAAAAAATAAAGTAGATTATATCGCTATAGACAAACACTTATTTACGGGAACAATCCGTCAAATGTTCTACCGTAATGGTTAGTGTTGATCTGTAAGAACTCATTTGGCTAAATTCCATCCGCTGCATCAAAGTTGCCACACGATTTTCATTCATCTTCGAATTTTAATCACAAATTAAGCATAAGAAAATATTGGGTAAAACTAAAAAACAACTCCACTTTGTTCGACGTATTTTTTTATTTAATTATGAAAAATATCAGTTTGCACATATCAGAAGAAACTTGATCATATTCTAGTGGTATATTTGAGTTATTATGTATGTTGCAATACCAGATAACTGTTTATACATTAGCATACATAAATAACGTTACTCCTGATATTATAAATAAATTAAAAAGTATATTAATTCGCACGATCGGCGTCACTGAATGCAAATTCCCACGTGTAACACAACACTAACTTTTCACGCCTTCATTGTATTGTAATAGAGTTCGTGTGTCACAACTCAGTATCTATTGTATTAGAGAAATTCCGAAGAGATACTTAGCATACGAAATTGTTTTGTAAATTGATTGAAGAATGTTTATAAAGCGGTAGTCTATATTAAGTCGTCTATTACAATTCAGGCTGAAAAATATACATTGTCAATAAAATGCTTGGTGTTAGGGCTTTGTGTAGCTTAGTATTGTTATGTTTTGCTTTGGTTTGAAGGGTGAGTAAATTAGTATAGGTACAAGGGACATAACATTTTAGTTCCTAAGGTTGAATGTTAATATTTCTTACAGCGCCAGTGTCTAAGGGCGATGGGTACTAACAATAATTTAACAACAATAAAAAAGCACTTGATTTAATAATGCAAGGTCTTTGAGGTACTTTTAATAGCACTTACCTATTCATTCGCGCTAATAGTTTGATACCATTTGAAAGTGCATTTCTAAGTAACGTAATAATCTCAGCTTAAACTTAGATCAGTTTAACTGACGAATGTATCTCGTTTAAATTTGTATGTTTATTTATATGTACCGTAACTTTACTTTGAATTTCATTTTATGACATTTAGTTTATTATTTATTTATTATTTGTATAAATTTTCAATAAATGACTTCGTATTTAAACTAAAATAAATTTATAAATCCATTGTACATGGAGGAATTAAAGCTTTCGATTTAAAATTACGACATAGATCCGCAACGTTCGGTGGTATTTAGGACGGAATCTGCTCTGAATGTTAATAGGACTTTTACTTGAGAACGTTTGGCCATACTTTGTACCTAGTAAATTTTATCATGTCTATACCTTTCAGCGGTCAATAAGAAAACTTTGTTAATGATGATTAATAATGAATGAATCGCTAGTTAAACTTTTATCAATCGTTTTTGAAATAAAATTAAACAACAAAACTGAGTAAGATTTTTTTAAAATAATTGTATTCACAAAATAATTATAAAAAAAAATGTTGAGTCAATTAGTGAAATCGCATGTTATATTTGGTTTCACACTTGGCTTTGGAATATTTTGATAAATTTATGCGTTTCTATGGGCTTAAATCATTTCATTTTATTTAAAACGTACAGAAAGGGTCCTTATTTAATAACCTTAGAACGGTATTCAAGCTATCTTGATTCCGTGAAATATATAGGGTATAATAATAAAATTAGTTGCCGAAATAATGTTTTTTTTGGATCGGCATGTTCCAGGGTCGTGCAATAAATGTCTAATCGAATAAAAACAATAATACACAATTTAATGCTTAGCGCATTATGTTCTTGTTATATACCTACGTCATTATAACGATGATCGTATAGTTTTTACACGAATTCAAGCAAAGGGGTAATGAGTTTACGTAATGGAAACATTGACCATAGAGAAATAAAAAATGTAATGTATTTTTTGTTATAGCTCCTTTATGAAAGAAGAATTCTATATGAATTGAAGGCTATTTTGTAATGGTCCCACCACTTATGCTGTATCGCCTGTACAGACCAGTTTGCGCAGGTAAACGCCTGCGAGAGGACAGAAACATCATTGACCTGCTAAAGGTCGATTTGCACAGTTTTCAGTTAACACAATCATACTGAATTATACAGATGTTACAATATTATATTACTTTTGAGAAGCCTATAATAATGAGCAGCTATGGCGTCGCTTGTTTGTTTATTCAATGGTATATAATGAAATAATAAACATTCTAAATATATATATGGTTGTTCGCATTATAGATGTATTTGACACCATAAATCGCGCCATCAAGACTGAGGTTTTGCGCGATCTCACTCGTACAATGAAGGCAGTATTCGTGCTCCGTCTGTTGTTTAGTATTTACTGTGCACGTTTAACTGCGCAGGCAAGACAGCGCTTGGACGGGGATAAGCTATAAATTCACTAACTCAACGGAGAATTAAATCGAGAAATAACAGATAGTGATTTAACTTTACTTCAATAATTATATCGATTAAAGGATACATCGAATATCCTATAAACATAACGTATGATCGTATCAACATTTAAACATTTACGATCAGTTTGAACATCGAGTGACTTTTGTTTCTTAATAATTAGCTTTGGTTAACGATTATGTAAAGCGTACACGTATGTTATGTAAAACATAAACGTGTTGGCCACATATGTAACTGTAACTAAGATAATTTGTATTTAAAAGACATCGTGGTCACATGACATTTGACCTTTAAGCCTCGGCCGTCTTATATGTAATCACAGATAAAAAAGTTTATGGAGAGGTATACGAGCATTTATTTGTAGAAAATTTTTTTTTTTTTTTTTATGGCATTGGTTGGTTGACGAGCATATGGGCCACCTGATGTTAAGTGGTCACCACCGCCCATAGACAAAGGCGCTGTAAGAAATATTAACCATTCCTTACATTACCTATGCGCCACCAACCTTGGGAACTAAGATGTTATGTCCCTTGTGCCTGTGATTACACTGGCTTACTCACCCTTCTAACCGGAACACAACAATACAGAGTACTGTTATTTGGCGGTAGAATATCTGATGAGTGGGTGGTACCTACCCAGACGGGCTTGCACAAAGCCCTACCACCGAGTGGAAGAGAATTAATTCCTTTTTCGAATAATATCTGTATAGATGACTGATGAGTTTAATTATATTCACGACTAAATTTGCGTACCGGTGTTGTATCGAATAGTGTACTTACTCGCATGATCGTCGTCCAACAGGTTGTGGTAGCGGTGCTGTTTCTCTGACGCCTCGAGCCTCATCATCACGCCGTGTCAATACTGCATAGCGACTATCTGTGAACCAAATGAAACTAAAATTAATAAAATGTAAACTAAACATACATATTTCAGATGAAAATCTGCCTTAATCCAAACCGCATAGAAGCATCGTCGATTAACTACATCTCCTTAAAAGAGGCTTAACCCAGCTGTTAATTTTTTATTAATACGGAACCGGACATAAAAATATAACTGTTGTATGAATCACTATGAACTTTCTGCTCGTTATCAACAATACTGCATTGTTGTCTGAACGCTGAACTATAAAATTATATGAATTCAGAGTGAAATTCGCGGTTCGTAATTTTTGAATGAATAACATACCGTTGTGTTACAATTATTTAATTACAGTTTTTTTTTCTTTTTGTTTCATTGACAAAACTGTAAATGGAACTAAATGTTTATCAGTGTTATTTGAACCTAATCTAATCAATAGAAGGTTATCCCTGAAACGGTGTTACTAGCCTTACATTGAATAGATGGCGATTCAAAGTGCCCTTATGATCCTGATAAATAAAGAATATTTTATGGTTTTGAATTAAGAATCGGGCTTATACAATAGACTAAATGATCAAATATAAAAAAAAAACTTAATGGATGAAGCTGAGTACTTTATAAACGGAGTTATTTTATGAAAAATACAAACGCTTCAGAGGTCTATTAAAGCTGACTTTGTTAATGAAGCGTATATATGACTGTAGCTTTAGGAGGAAAAGTTAACGGGTCACGTGATCAACGTGAAACCAAATTATATAAAAGTCAAATTAATAAAATATTATATCGTGCTCAAATGGCTTTAATTGAACATTAACGGATACCTTGCAATTACAAAACAAAAAGTTACCAACGCATTGGCAGAATATTATACGCTCATGAAAGACAAGAATGACATTTAAAAAAAAGAAAAATACAATAATATTTACGTTACATAACGTAACATGATTACTGTAATGTAATTAATGTTGAAATTATTGCATGATTTTAATACGGATATTGTATGAGCTAGCATGTAATGGAAAACCTGTATATCTTACATAAATCGTTATGCATATATGTGTATTTATATTTAAATAAATATCACGATATATATATTTTAAATTATACAAAATACAGCAGCTGGCAGCACTGTAGAATTATGCCCCTTAGGTAAGAATAATGCACTCCTGACCAACATTTGGCCGAACCAAACAATTTGAAATACTAGCCAAATACAAAAAAAATAAAACATCGTAATGCGTCTATACAAAATGTACCCATAATTGATAAGCAGGCATTGACCCCGTGATACCTTTTTATTTAACAGGATTATCCAGTTTAGTATTACTATATCCAAACCATTTACAACTAACTAATATTTCTTTTGTAATTCGAACAGACAAATGTCACCTTAGTCTGCCCGTGACCACGAACACTGCAAAGTGCTCGAAACGTCGGGATGTTAAAATAATTAATATACGCGATTAAATCCGTTAAAAACTAGTTTTATTTCAATGTGTAATAATCGCGAAAATCTAAGACAACATCAAATATCCAAGATTATTTAAAAGCTCGACCGATGATATCGCGTCAACAAATTGTCCACGTTGCTGCACTCCTCCTGTGATTGAAATATATTGCGGTATATATATAAATATAGGAAACCGTATAACAACTTAATTATTTTATTACATTTTACCAAAGAGCCGTATCAATGCAGATCTCGATCGTATTGCATTGTGTATTTTATTATCATTGAAATATGATCCATTATCGTAAGTTATATTTTGACCTCGTGTTATTTCAATCAATTGCCCGTTACAATGACCAGACAGGGTCGTTATATGGAGTAATTGATCAATTGCTTATATCACATATTATTTTGATTTATTATACTTGGACATAAATATATAAGAGCTTGTGTGCAAGATGACTTCGACATCAAGTGTCTTGATCAAAAATTTTGATAATATGGATTCGCGAAAGAATTATGTCTTCAATGTCGGCAAATTTTCTATCGGAACTTTGGAAGTAAAATAATAAATGAATTAAGTGAAATAGTGTGGTCCCATAACTAAACATAATCAAGAACAGATTGTCGTCATCATCCTCCTATCCTTATCCCAATTTTGCTTTGGGTCGGCGCAGCATGTCTTCTTCTTCCATACTTCTCTGTCGGACGTCATCTCACAAGTAACATTCTTTCTAACCATATCGTCTTTCACACAATCCATCTATCGTTTCTTTGGTTGTCCCCAACCTCTATATCCACCCATATCCATGCTCAAGACCTTCTTCACAACATGGTCCTCATTCCCCCGCGTAACATGCCCATACCATGACAGCCGGTTTCCACATAGCTTCTCTGTTACCGGTGCCACTTTCAAACTTCCCCTTATGTACTCAATCTTTACTCTATCCATTCGCGAAACACCACATTCCTCTCAGCATTCTCATCTCCGCCACATGCAACTGTCTTTCAGTCATCTCTAATCAAGAACAGATTGTATTGCATGATAAAGCTGAGCTATAAGTAAATCGCGTAGAATAAGTTAGTCTATGGTTTGTTTATTTTTACTCCATCCTGGATTGAAATATGCAATTGATTAATAGCCAAAATTTTTTTTATCAATAATCGAAGCTGTATAATAACATCATTACATTAACCAGAATTTGTTTATACGTATATCACATATGTATCATATAATATACTTGAGAATCACACACACACTCGTGAAAGTCGACTTGAAATCATACGCTCTTTTGATTCGTGTATCCTTTAAATGCAATAATTATTACAATCAAGGCCGCAATCACCTCCTGACTCGTGTTTTGCTGTGAGTTTCGAGTTTATTCTTAAAGTCGAATTCAAAAATCGAAAAAGCTATTCAGTTCTAGAGGTTTTTCTATTTTTGACGGATGAAATTAATAATTGCAGCGACGTCACTGTGCTATCAATTATTGTTGTATTTATTTCTTTTCATGTTGTTATTAAATACAATATCATATAATATCACTTGTGTACGTAAGAATTATCTACATGAAGGCCTTATGTATAAATAAAAATTAAAAATAGTTGCTAAAAATAATTACGAATCATGATCGCGTCGTATAGTGGCAAGAATGCAAGCAGCATTTCCTCGTTGAATCGCAATTTCGGTCTTCTGGACTAAAAAATCTACAGTTACTATTTATACTACGATTACTATCATCGTTTACCAAATTTCTTTTTTATTTTTTTTCCTTTTTTTGTGTGGATTATGAGTTATAACTTAATATACAAATTATTTTTTATACTTTTTCTAAATAAACATTTCTCTATTTCTTTCTAATTAAACATAATTATTTATTATTAAAGATACTAATTTTAATAATAAATAATCATTTAATTGGCTGATAAATATAATGGATATTTGTTGTCGAATGAGTGTTGTTATTATCGATTAAATAAGTTCGGTTTCTATCGTGCATATCTGTTTTAATTTATTATACAGCTGAAGCTAAAATATTTCATAATACTCTTATCATTGTTATCACGCGCCATTTAGATAACGAACGACCTTCACGTATTTTAGATTTGATATTGATGTAAATATATGTATTTATAGTGTTTGATTATTATATATTGGTTTCCGGATGAGGAGGATTGGGGTTAAGTCCCTTGCAAACTTTTTATGCAGTGATGTTATGGATTTATAAATTCGGTTCTAGATATCGATACGGATATATGATTTTTTTTTATTTATTGGTGGAAAACGAGTAGGAGCCTCACATGATGGAAAGTGACTACCACCGCCCATGGACATCTGCAACACCAGGGGGCTTGCGGATGCGTTGCCGGCCTTAAAGAAATGTTTAAAGGTTTCCTAGTTGTATCGGTTGGGAAAAACCGCCAGAGAAAGCTGATTAATATTAATACTATTTTAAGGTTGCAGATACGGTTTATCCGATTTTTTCGGTTACGTTAACGGAGCTCCATAACATCCCAGTTTTTTAGCAACTGTAGTTCTTATAAGATAATTTGTATGTTGTTGTTGAAACAACAATAACAATACCCTATATCAAGCGATGCGTATAGGATGCTACAAATGTTTGTTCTAAGCACAAATACATATGTACCAACAGTTCTTTATCACAACTCATATGGTGGCGGACAGCAGCCAGTATAAGCATTCTCAAAAACAGTTGAATTCGGCAGTATTAAAACAATTAATGAGATGTTTAGCACAAAACTACTTGAAGGTTTTGGCTATTTATAATGATCTGATTATTTAGATAATTTAAGAGTTACTTTGACCATGGCGATAATCAACGAAGATTTGTCTACCGGAGTATGTAGGGCAGACACGGTTTTATTTACATTTTTTACATTAGCAGCCCGTAAATGTCCCACTGCTGGGATAAAGGCCTCCTCTCCCTTTGAGGAGAAGGTTTGGAGCATATTCCACCACGCTGCTCCAATGCGGGTTGGCGGAATACACATGTGGCTGAATTTCGTTGAAATTAGACAGATGCAGGTTTCCTCACGATGTTTTCCTTCACCGCCGAGCACGAGATGAATTATAAACACAAATTAAGCACATGAAATTTCAGTGGTGCCTGCCTGGGTTTGAACCCGAAATCATCGGTTAAGATGCACGCGTTCTAACCACTGGGCCATCTCGGTTTTATTAGCGGAATTTAAAAACATATGGCTCATATTTTTTCATCGCATCGTATAGCTTCCAAGATCAAATGTTTATGTCTTGATTGTCCTCGCTTCGCTTGTTAGGGTCGATAAGTTCTGTCTTTATAAAGACTTGGTGTGACTTAACGTTAGATGCGCGTTGTTGCGTCACGAGACATGAACCCACGGTGAACGTATGCTAACTGGGAATAGGTTGCCGAAGTCTGACAATCATACAACGTATATTTAATATATGGATACGGTATATTAAATACGACTAGAATATGCACGTGCGATTTAGATTTTTTTTTATTGATAATTTTTACGAAACGTATTATAACCATTACATTTGCCGATTGGCCGTCTACGCCTGCGCATGAGTACGCTTTGATCTATTATATTATTAAAGTGAAAAATTAATCTTTTGCACTTTAATATGTCATGTTTATTTGGCCAGTCTCCGTTCATCCAACCAATCGGCGAGAAGGACATAATCACATCTTAAATTACATCTATCTGACAACTATATCTGAATTATTCTTTAGAAGAAATAATAAAGGAAATATATTTTTAATTAAGACTTAATTAAAATACCATTGTCATGGTAACCCTAATCTAGGATAATGTAGGCGCAGCGTCGGCGCAGTGCATTGAGCCCAGAGGAATTTAAAAAAAAAACATGGCGCCTCTTCGTATCGTAAGTAATTGTTTGTTTAAGTCAACCTGTTATGGCTCTTAATACATCTATGCATAAGGGTCAAAATGCAACGTATATATAAAATCCTTTGAATTAATTTTAATCCCAAACATACAGATTAGGTATTACGGGTAAGCTTCTTAAAAGGTATGTCACAGACTTTAATATAAACTCGAGGGCTTAGTGCAGGGTCATCTAGGTAGATACCACTCACTCATTAATTCTGCCGTTCGTGAGTGAGCCAGTGTCATTACGGGCACAAGGTCATAATATGTTAGCTCGTATGTTTTACGGCGCATTAAGTTAAAAACTGCACCCTTTCGTCGTTCTAATAAAAAAAAAACACCTTAATTAAAAACGTTTATTTATTTAACAAGGGCAACAATGGTACTCTTCAGTTTACTTATTTTGAGTAACGAGTATTTTAATATCGAATAAAACTAAAGCTCCTAGGAGAATATTTAGTCTTGAGATAATTTTGGGTGCATTCCAACATACCTGTCATTAAACAGTTTGTATATGCTTCACAGCTAATCAAAGATATTTTCTCTTGTTCAGGCCAAGGTATAGAACTTATTCCACCACACTGTAGTTACACATGCGGCAGAATCTCATTCGAAATAAATGCAAATTTCATCGTAAACCGTGCTTGCTCTGGTTCAATCGCAATCTTCGGTTAATATGCTTAGATATCAAAAGTATGTACAAAGCATACTTAAATTATATTATTTATGTATATAACTGCTACTTTATTTCGAGAGGAACAAAACAATGATAAAAGTATAATCAGTTTATCATTCTCATCTAATGACGCGATATACTATTGTATGGAAATGTGATGGCGAAAGTAGTGCTACACGGGAATCGAACCGGCACTGTTATAACACTTGACATTCACTCGCCTTGGAACACTGAGTGTTTGTAAAAATGGCATCAATCATAAATTTGATTTACTAAATTGCAAGCATGGTATGTTTGTACTTTAAAGATTTCAATTAGAATAAATTTTAAATATATATTTATACATACATGTAATAGAATACTTCTAAAGTTATTATTTAAAGCTAATTGTTCACATTACTTAGTCGTAAAATTATGTATAACAAATATAGTCGGTTCTTAATTGGACCTCATTAAAACTATTTAATTAAATCTTCTTTTTTTCTAATGTGTTTGAGAGGATCCTTAATCGATACTCACACTGAATAACACATGTCATTTCTTCTACACTAATTGATCTGTGCGAGTAAAAGTAACTCGTCAGACGCAGAGGTCATACTTTGGCATTTTTATTTATGAACTATTTAAATGTTTCGTAATTACTAATAAGAAATTTTACGAGTCGTTAATTTCAGTGTGCACAAATACAAGTATACTCTCTATTCCCTCTCATAATTCGATGGGACAGGAAAGGACAATTCAGGCGCAAGACTAACCGCATTACTTGCTTTACGAGGAACGGGAGTGTACACTCTCAATTTCCACACTCCATGCTTTTACTGAGATTTTTTCGCTAGAAAAACCCAATAACTTTTAATCGGTCCAACATTGGTTCAAACCCTCGAGATCTTTTACTTAGCCACTAGATACCACAACCCACTAGAAACCACATCAATGTATAATGAACAATTAAATAGTTCAGACTAAGATTTTGTTAAGGACTGGAGACTTACAATAAATACCGCTATTTTACTCGTGTGACGTCGGGTAGCTCGTAAATGTTTTATAAATGAAATATTTTAAATAACGCAACAAACTAGTTTGCATGCTCCAGTTTAATTAACATGATTAATGATTATATATTATTATATTTCTTCAAGTGTATGTTTGTACATATTTCATATAATAAAATGTTTAACTCAATCGTTTAAGTATTTTTTAATAGTAGAGTAATAAGTTAGATTTTCTATATTTATTATTTATGACAAAGTTTACAAAACTATTAAACGTGCAAAGGCCTTATCAGATAATATATCAGTATTATCTTAGAGTAATCTCTTCCAAGCAACTACTATTAAAAGATAAAGGGACAAAAGTCGGGCATAGTAAGTGACGTCATAAATAATTATAAAAATAAATTTGATATTTGTTTTGTTTTTAATTTTTGTAAGCTTTATTTTTCATATAAATTAAAACTCAATGGTAAAAGAATACATTGACAAAGATCTGCATCATTCGGTAAACGATCTGAGACATGAAATTATACATAATAAATTGGCTTAAATATGGCAGTATAGCAGCATGGTCTTTGCTTCATTATCCAACAATTACGGGCTATTTACTTGAGTTTACTTTTTTATTCAAAAGAACAAAGCCGGGAGAATAAACTAAACTAGTTATTATATATTTATATAACGGTGATTATTTGTGAATTACACATACTCATGCTGCGAAACGGCACCGTAACGAATAAATGTCAGATGCTGGTCTTTGCTAATCACGATGGCACCATTTTAAAATTCATACATGTGTCGGGTATTCCGTTTTTTAACGTTGCCTTGGAGGCGTATTCTGATTACAAATTAAGCAACTCGATGAATCAAAGTTTATTATGGATTTAAAACTCTGCTGAAAAACCATTGACAATGTAAGGGATGAGTAGATTTGATAAGTTATAATTTTTTTTTAATTAATATTTTTTATTGTTTTAGTTGACTATTATAACATGTAATACAAATAGTTTTATAAAGAACGGATGTGAATGCTGAACTTAATTTCACCTTGCTGGTCCACTACGGGTTAAGAGATAGTAAATTAAAAAGAATATTTAAATGAAAATTTAACATAGTCATAAATTAACCGGTAGTAGGTACCTACCGGTTACAATTTCGTATGTTTAAACAAGAGCTCGGACGATATACAATACCATAAAGAATTAAATAATAATACTTCGTTATACAAAATACACCTATATATATATATATATATATATATATATATATAAACTAGAATAATATATCTAACATAAATCTCCTTTATCTCCGAGCATAATAAGTATAACTTATATGTTTTACAAATTAAAAGCATGGTATGACAGATATCTTGTATGTCTTAAAAACTTATACACGTGTTCAAACTGGGCCACGTCATAAAAAGGTACGGAATCAAACCACTACTAAAATTTATCTTTTCAAGTTATTTTGTCAAAGCAAATAGATAATAAATTATAGTACATTCAATAATCAATGTTTTCAATATTTTATTCATACTAACGCAACGTTGGATAAGATTATTACTTATCAAAAGATAGTGTTAAATTTTTTTTTCATTTGCGTCACTTCCTTGTTCATAGAAATAACTTTTCAACAAAAATAAAAGTACATATTTCAATTATTAATTCACAATTATTGAAATTATATTCTTCACGTGGATATGTTAAAATGTATAAGTGATTTTTTTTTTTTTTTAGTGGAGATTTAGATTTTCTACGATCAGGTAATTTGAGGATTGTCTTTTCTCAATATATCTTTCAATAAAGTTACCAAGAAAATTTTAAAGAAATGTCTTACTTATTACTATTTACTAGTTACTTTTAGATGGTAAACATCAATTGAATGTGAAGATATTAGGGCGTCTTACATAAATAGTAACAGTGAAATAGAAAGAACTTTACAAAAATATCACACACTAAATATATACACGCACACTTACGTAAATATCGATGTTTTGAGCGTTATAAAAAACGCTTTTTCCCGACTACAAACCAGAAATGTTTCTAAGTCGGTCTAAATCGTGAATCGACCCGATTTTGATGCATCCGCTCCATGATGATGGGAACTGTGGTCTTCCGAAATATGTTTGATATTCTTCATTAAAATAACGTTTGTTTAACCGGAAAAATTAATACTTGAACTAAAAAAATGACTTTTATAATTTATCCGGTTATAACCGATTCATATTTCCGTTCATCAAATATTATACGGTGTCTCCGTACTAACACCAATTGATGGTATCAGATATATTTTTGAATGATCACTCTCGGTGCAAATTACTATTAATACAGAACTCAATAATAAAATCAATCAATGCTATCGTGACGTGGATATGTGGAGCAGACAATTGAACTATGATACTTTCTGCATTTCAACGCAGTTGAGTTTGCTAGCAGCCCGAATAGTTATGTAAGTAAAAATTCGTAACTCAAAAGTCGATCGTGAAATATCAAAAAGTGACATGCGACATTAATCAATATATTTAATTAATAATCATCCAATTGCAAACAACTGGATATAGCTACTCTAGACTCGCCTAAGGTGCACCATCGCTCCCGGTTTTCAAAATCCAACTGTTGTGAATACCTCGTTGATCTAAAGGCAGATCCAGGTCTCCTGGGTTTAAATCATGATTTCAATCTTTATTAGCCTAATCCATGGATTCGGCTAATAATATTATTAAGTTTTCTACCAAGAAATTCACAAGAGCATTCCGAAGTTTAAACGTGTTAAAACTGTCTTCGGAAAATTCGTAAAGTCGATGTTCCTGCGTCATTGCTTTCCCATTTGAGAGTGAATCGAGGTGATGGGACTCCCTCCCGTTATAGGTGTGCATCTCTTTTTTGTGCACACACTTGAACACTATAATATCTCCTGATTATTATCCCTATCATCATAAACAAGGAACATATACATTTTAAATTATGTTTCGTATTATGACTGTATATGTAACATTGGTACGTGACATAAACCAAATCGATCACCCATCCAGTAACCTTGACAAATATTGCTTAACCAATAAAAATCACCTTTCGCAAACGCAACTAGGTCGCATTCATGTAAACAATATCACAATATCTCGTTACATTACGAAATGAGTATATGGATCTCAATATCGGATTCGAAAGGTCCAGAAATGATTTCACTTTACAAAACAATCGCTTCAGATCGAGATCCAGAGATTCCGGCGGTGTTCCCACGAGCATGCGCAACGTGAGAAGCAAGTTGTTTGACCGCTGTTATTTTGAAGTCGGTATTAGTGAAAGTAAAAGATACGGTCAGACTATATTGTTTCCAATTGGTTAATAAAGGTTGTATTTACTGTTTATCTAATTACCAAACATCCAAACAGGTTTATGCGTAACCACGGATACCATATTTATTTAATTTTTATAAACCAATATGACGGAGGTCTGAAACGACTAGAGAGATATAATTGTTACTGCGAATTTCTTTGGGATTTACCTGAGATTTGGAGCTAGACCTCAAGGTCTGTAGCCTTTCAAGTATGATATATAATATATTACATAGTAGGTACAGATTTCCCACATTGGTCATGGTGGGTCACGACCCAGCACGAGGTCACAAACTTAAAATACCTGGTCGTTGCATTGTCTTCTTGTATAATCATACTCGTAAATTAAGTTGCCTGTGACACTTTGGGGCGGCGAGTAATCTCTTTAATTAAGAATTATATTTCTTTTAAAATTTTTCACTGCAATAAACTCACTCATACGTGGACGTTCGAATTGCTTTTTATTTTGTCTTTTTATACACGAAGGTAATTAAAAAATCACATGTAGAAGTCGCAAAAATAACCGGGCCAAGGTGTAAGGGGTTGGGAAATGTATGTAAGCTATCTCTTGATCATCGGTTATATAGCGGATCATCTTTTAATCAGGTCATACACATTGCCCCTTCTCGCTTCAATGTCGTTTCCTTATCGAGTCTACAATGTCAGGCCAAGGTGCGGTCCCCAACAATGTCTTAGCTTACTCGAGCTGGACGACCGTCGATCATACTAATGGAAGGTCGGTCTTATTAACGGCGCACCTCCCATAAAAGAACATAAACGTTATTTATTCTATGACAAACAATACATAATACGATCAATCTGAGGAGACACATTACATTTATTATACTTTTTGAATAACTGAGTCATTTATGTAGTGCAATCCGCTCTCCCTCTCTATGGAATGGGATTTTGAGATACTACTCTAAAAAGGATATTTTTTTAAATACAAAAAATAGATTAAAGTTATTTTCAAATTATGGGTATTTGACCTAATATCAAACTAAGGTTAGAATATTCTAGAACAACTGTCCGACATATTGACAAAATATTATTCTTAATTGCCTGGGTTCTTTGAGTTTTGAGAGACGTTCTTATTTTGAATTCCAAGCTGTTATTTTTTTTTATGTTATAGGTGGCAAACGAGCATGCGACGGCAACGGCAGCGAGCCCATGGACATCTGCAACACCGGGGGGCTTGCAGGTGCGTTGTCGGCCTTAATTGAATATTACAATAATAAGGAGCTGTAAAGATGCAATATACTTGCATATTTACGGAAAGTCTGATTCGGATTTCCTGAAAACGAATTTTAATTCAATGTTTTTATTTGATTATAAAAATTAATCGTATTACTTATTTGTATTCCAAAAAACAATGTTAAATCTTTATATCTGCTTCAATTTAATAGTGAAAACGATACGAAAATGTCATTAATTTTTGATATACCCCTGATATCTATTAATCTTTAACAATATAAGTTTAGCTTATGTCTTTATATTTGTATTATTATTATATTATTATGTAAGATGTATCGACCACATGACGGGCATCGGAATTGATATTCAGTGTTACGGCTATGCCGGTGTCACCTGCACGTATTGTGTTATACGAAGACTGCCTGGTTGATATAGTGGTCTGGTTAACTGCGGTCCGAAGTCCTAGCTTTCCGAGTCAGGGACCCAAATACAAATTCTCAGTAGATGTTCGGAGTTCGGAAACTGGTAGTTACATTCTCTGGACCTGTGTGCCTGAACTCTTTTGGTCTCTCATTTGATTATGTGACTAGAATAGAGAGTGTATTTACTCTAACAATGGTGTACTATAATATCTCTGTTTTATATTTATCGGTGTTATACAAACACCAGATCAAAACTTAATTCATTTCGTAAATATTTTTTTTACTTATTTAATTTCGATTTAACAAATCAGTTTGAAAGTGATTGTGTGACTCAAACATTTGTAGGAACCACAGTAACCATAAAATATGTAATATCTCTTGTAATATTTGCTTAGTTTAATAGTCGCAAAGTTAAAATGTAATAAATTATGTTGTAATAAAATTCTAGGTCGCACTGAATGCACTATTATTCAGACTGCGGACTGCGGTGCGGTTCCAACGCTTTAGAGACCCATTTGAGGCCGTAAATGGCTCCAGTTACTTTCTTTTAGCTCAAAATGTCGTTAAATTAGAATATGTATATGTAATATAATTTGAATACTGATAGCTAATCTATAATCATTTGTATAATGTTGGGTACAACGTAATTTTCTTTTAAAATAGGTTTAGCGTCAATTTTTTTTTTTAATTTATAATAAAACAAGCGACCGAACTGGCCCAACTGATAAATATCAGCCAGCTACTTTTGATTATGTTAGCAGTACCACCGTTGACCCTTTATAGGGTTCGCATCTGCGACTTTTATGACGCTATTCGCTTATCTGCCCGTAAGCCGTTGATCTATTAATACGCTGCAAATCATGGCTATAAGATTTTCTATCGATTGTGGTCATAATATTACAAGTTGAATCACAATTTTAACTGGAACAACGATACAGTATTGCCTTTAGGCGGTAAAATTACTTTTGACTGAAGGTTCCAAAGCAGATTTTAAGCAGACTTTTGCATATAGATACGTAATATTACCGTACGAAGACTAAATACCGGAAAAAAACATAAAAGATGAAAATAATGCAGCTGATGCAGCTACTAAAGATGTAACATGGATTGGCAGTAATTTCATCAAGGCTTTCAGAGTTAATACCTTTGCCTAAACTTTAAATCTGTTTAGAATTTTCAATTTGATACTTTTAAAGAGTAAGTTAAATTCGATTCTTGAAAAAATATTGTATTTTTTTATTCTTGTATTTAAAAAAGTGATGATGTATCAATGTAAAACGTACATAGTTCATAATCATTCATAAAAACGTATAAACCATACATTGCGTAACTTCGAATTAAAAATGTTATGAACAGAATTTGACGTAGCTTAAAGTCACATTTTTATGTATTGATATAAAATAGTGTGAATCATTGGGCATGGTATAGCACGCAATGCAATAAACATTATAAGTACTACGGTTTATGTTGACTTGTGCAAGCGCATCCCACGCGAAGAATGTTGAATTGTTGAATGAATGGTTACGACTTACGGTCTATGAAATACTATAGGTCCCTGAAGTCCTGAGGGCGCTTAACTTGGTGTCCGATATTCTTGACTACCTACGATGATAAGTCTAAGATCTTAAACATCTCATCATTTCTTAAAACACATTTTTTTATATTTACAGTATCGAATTATATAATAAATGAATAGAAATATTAGTATCTAGTTATAGTTTATCTTTAGGTACGAGTACGTACTTTATACTATTAACGCTCGTGGGACGAGTTATGATTTCGATGGTTTTTATGTTACTATATATAACAAAAATAAAATGTCATTTTGATATATTCATATTATTTGTTTATAAATATTTCGCTTCAATCAATTAATAAAATATGTATTGACGTCAAATAAAACGCTAGCGACCTTGAAAACATTTCTTTGCTGGCTGACGTGGATGTGGTATTTAGTTTTTTTTATAATAATGTAGTGAATATTCATTCGTAAAAAAATATGTCAGTTATTTTTAAATTTTCAATTTTCGTTTGAATAATCTCCGACTCCAATCGGACTCACAAACACAACCGGTACGAGGTACGAAATCGGCCAATGATGTCTCGTTCAAATTAACGGAATGCAACTAATTTTAAAGCCATGATACCGTTAAAGATTTCCATGTAGATTTAAACACCATAGAAAATCTACTTACCTATTAACCAATAGAAATGTCGTAAATCCGACAGGCAAGTCCGTTAGATGTTTTGATCGTGATTTTTTTACGAAAATCTCGACAAAACGATTACAATCACAGTTTAGTTAAACACAATTAAACACTTTTTCACAGGTTTAACACTTCACAGCTTCCTAATATCGCATTAAAATGTTCAATAACATCGATACGTATTTCACGTAAAGAGTTTTGAAATATAATTTATAGTACTAGAAACGTCCCTCTTCGGCGGCAATTGAGACGATACTAGCGCTTCGTCGGGCGGCCGCCAGCGGTTACAACGAGCAATTCTGGTACCTGGTAATCTAAACTTGTACGGTCGGCAAAATACGAATATTTAATCAATTTTATTCACTAAAAAATGTTATTCATATATCAGTTTAGTACCATTCGCAGAGTATTGTATTACTACTTACTTTTATTATATCACAAAGCCTTTAACAATAATTGTCAAACTTCATTGAGTCAATTTTTTACTCGCTTTATACAAAAGCGAGTAAAAAATCAAACATCAATGAATGTTTTTGTGGCATTTTTTCTTCAAACTCACTTTCGTATTAAGCCGTTAAAAAATTGGTTATTCGTGGTCTATTATATTAGATTATAATTTGTATGCTTTAGCGTTTGGATAGTTTAGTTTTACTTTCGTATCATTTAAATATTTATCTGCAAGACAAACAAATGTGCTTGAGAGTTTTCTGTCTGTACTTATTTGAAATTCGATATTCATCTACCGTATAATGTATTTCGGGAAGGGAATAATACATTCTTTTTTTTTAAAGCATAGGCCGCTGCGCAGGTAACCGGTAGGGTCCGCGACAGGTGACACACCTTACTTCACAGTAACATCAAACCATGTAGTAGTATTTTAATATTGTTATACAATGCTTTCTTTGTTTTGTGTTGTACATAAGATATGAAATAGAAACAGCAATGCATAATTAATATTATAAAATCTCATTTTAGTCTAGTGCCAGCATTATTTTTAACTTTAATACAGATATTAAGTTTAAGTTTTTGCCGTATATTTTAATTTGGATAGATTATTACACTTAATTAACAATAACCGGAACATTTTTTTAATAAATAAAGAAATATAACATCTGTTGTTTAAAAATAAAACATACATCTGTCATAATAAAACAATTTGAAGCTTTTTTAATTAGTCTAGGTATAGTTCGACGGTCTTTATTTTATTATCAAATGTGAAAGTTAAGATTGTTCAATTATAGCAGAACGTGATTAGAATTGTAAAAGCCTCCATATTTATTATACATTAAATAATGCCCGTGGCTATATAAATATGGTCATACGGAACTTACTTAATCGAATAATTAAATTGATTGATATTTAAATCACGATTTATACAATATTATGCAAGATATATAATCCTTAAACATTATGTATCTACATGGGTATTAGTTATTACCAATTAGTATCTACTAAAATTACTTTGTTTACTGTAAGTTGTTTATTCTGTTACCTATACTAATAACTTAACTAATATTATAAATGCGAAAGTAACTCTGTCTGTCTTTTTTTTTCATTCTATCTGTTGATCTTCTAAGGCCAAATAAGAAATCAGAATTGGATGGAATTTGGTATCAAGCAAGCTTTGTATGCCTCACATTTGACCAACCCTTAAAACGCGAGCGAAGCTGCGGACGCAACCAGTATTATATAACTTTAATAAAACACCTAAATTTAAAAACTGAAGTTAAATTTAATAAAAAAAACAATTATATGTATTGAAATACTTGTTTTTGTGAACACCCGGTTGGAATGAAATTCCTTATACTATTTATATTAATTATGTATTTAATGACAGGTACAATTATTTAATTATTTCGATGCCTGACCGATTTCGACCACAGCAGAGTCCTAAGGCAGACCAGTCAACTGAATAAATATTAAAGTGCAATAGTTTAAGCGAAAATACAGGTGCACTCTCTATTCCCTCACACTCATAATCCGATATAATGGCAAATCCGACACGTCCAGAAAGAGTTTAGGCACTGGGCTGTACACAATTCTAAGTTCCAAATTCCAAATTGCTACTGAGAATTTTCGACAAAAAACCCAATAACCTTATATAAACCTGGGGGTTGGCTGACTTTATTTGAACTTAGGACGACGGTATCAGCTGCCTTATAGACTAACAAGGCAGTCCGACAGTTAAATAAATTTAAATTATGATCTTAATACCCTAGAGGCCCATCCTGTAAATCACCGTCGGTAACCTTGACCGTTATTCCAAAATACGACTATATCGACACGGCAATACATAGTACTGCAATACAACCGTACCAGATTGTTACCAACATTGTTGGTTTAGTTTCGGTCAATTTTACATTAGATACAAACTAATTTCCGGACTCATTATCTTACATTTATCCGAGGTCTAGATTGATCTATCAAAGGCAGTTATAGAAGTAATAGAGAAGGAAATGCGGGTGCATTTTCTTCGCGTGAGATTAAGGCTGACTAGGGCCTTGGGCGGCTTGTTTCGGAACAATAAGTACAGGGGAAATATGAAAAATATCCTATACAAAATAACAAGCGAAAATTATTTGTAGTTCTGCTAGTCCACCTCTGAATGTACGGATACATTCAGAGGTGGACTAATTGTAAAATTGTAAAGACGATGTCAAAGACGTTGCTGGTAGCAAAAATATATTCATTCTTAATCAACTAGTTAAATTCTAAACATGTGTTTTGTATTAAATTTAATTATATCTTTTTATTATTAACATTATAAATATAATATAAAAAACTATTTTCAAAATAGCACAAAGTTTTTATTCAAATCAGTCCATTTAGTCACGTTAATCAAATATACCTTCAAAATGTCCTAAATTATTTTTCTTTGAAATGGAAGGATGTATATTTTATACAAAAAGTCGGTGCTTTCTTTAAACTAATTAAAAGTAATATCCGTAAAATGTTATCGGTTTTGAATACAAAATATGCAAGTAAGAAGCTAATGTTAAGCTGCATCATGAACCTGATGTTATTGTTAATTAGAAATAGACAGGTAATTAAAATTTGAATAGGAGAGAAGACAAAAGAACACAGTCAAAAGAGAAACGAGCCGCTACTAATGCGATTCTAGCGAGCAGACAGAGTCGTGACAAGCATTACGTATATTTGTTTTATCGTAAGATGGCTAACGTGCAAATGAGCACTGATGGTACGTGGTCACTAACCATAAACAGCACCGTATAAAATTGTAAGCAGTTCTTACATAAAAAAAGCGCCACCAACCATGGGTACTAAAATATCAGTTAATTGTGCCTGTTTTTATATTTGTTTACTGACCCTTCAAACCGAAAGACAACGATACTAAGTATTGCTGCTTTAAAGTAGAATATATGATGAATTCAAAACCCTACTACTACGTATAGCGTTGCGTCGAAGTGGAGTATAGGGATGTCCATTTAAAAAATATAATCCTTTATTACATAAATACTAAACAAGCATTATTTTTTATATTCTTAATATTAATAATTTATACATTTTTGGCGAAAAACAAATAAACTGGTGCACTTACATATATATTTTCATTACTTTATTCGTCAACTTTTGGAAATAAGTGTCATATGATAACACTTTATTTTATAGTTTGTAATAATGATTGAATTTAACTTTTCTTTAAGTATATTCATAAAAAAACTAGTTCCTATAATAGTATACTGATCACAGTTCAACGAATATATCATAGTCCAATTGTCATTATACTGTCACGACTTAACAGACGTAATATATGGTACATTACATCTTTAATAAAGATGGATGGAAAGCGAATATTACATTGTAATTGCAAACCATTAAATTGTCATAAACAATAATTAACTTTTGTCATTTTTGCTTTCACAAACAAGAAAATAAATTGATTAAAATTATATCAATTAGTATGAAAGTCTTCAGAATAAACAATTTTGTTTTATTATAAACGCACTTTTAAAGCTACTTCGATAGGAAAAAATAACCCTTATGAAGGATTTGAGCTCAACTTGTGATGTAAATTAATGTTTGGCAATATCTTCAAAATGATGATGATGATAATTGATCGAAATTTGCCAACGAAGACAATTAGTATAAGTAGGGCTACTCTTTACCGAGTAGAAGCTTTTATTTGATTTGATAAATATATTTTCTGACTAATCTCTACATAATGAGTTTTATGACTTTGAAAAAGGGTAAAGTTATTCCAATTTTAAAATCTAATTTGAATCTTTAGTATTTTGACTCATAGGAGTTACTGTTTAATAGTATGCAGACTTTTAGAAATGCCATACTAAATCTTCTGAGATCGTCATTGATCAATATAATTCAGAGGATTGTGAATACGAGGAGATACGATTGCAAATGGAGAATGTTTTTGGTCCGCTTTTTTTTTCTTCATTAAAACTAAAAAAGACTTATCTCTATCTTTTAGACACCAACAATCTGTAGTGTTACTATATGCTAAATTACAGAGGCATTTCATTAGATCAATGAGTAGAATTAGTAAAGCCGCATTACCGATAGTAAAAATAACTAGCACCGATAACTTATAACGTCCTATGATATCGCAGCATATAAGTCTTTTTTTTTTATAGCATTGGTTGGCGGACGAGCATATGGGCCACCTGATGGTTAGTGGTCACCACCGCCCATAGACAAAGGCGCTGTAAGAAATATTAATCATTCCTTACATCACCTATGCGCCACCAACCTCGGGAACTAAGATGTTATGTCCCTTGTGCCTGTGATTACACTGGCTCACAAGTCGATTTTAAAACAATATTTATCACGATGTTAGTGTCATATTGGTTATGGTTAAAAACTATAATTAGACCAGAAACAAGGATAAATGTATTGTTATCCGACTAGACAGGTAATCTAGTCTGATAACAATAAATTTAGCCTTGCCTTCATAATTAAGGCAATGAAATAATACTATTAAATGTGACAGCATCAGTTTATGTGCTAACTAAACCTTATCTGCCAATAAATAATAAAATTACAAAATATATTATCTTTAATTGTAAAAAAAAAAGAAAACTGTGATTCAACTAAATGTATTTTTTCTGTATTTCTCAACCAATAGGAGATATTTGTATTATTGATCTACATTAATACAAGCTACTAAACCATCCAGACAGTTTACTTACTAATCATTTTGTGAATAGCATTTTATTTATTTAATACCAATTAAAAATAAATAATTATTACAAATTCAATATTGTTGTGTTGACGCTACATGACACTTAAAACTTCAAATATTTTCGCTTGAACATAATAATCAAAAACCAATTTTATTCCATCTACTGTAAATTAAACTTACAATTAAAAATATATATTTTTTTGTTTCTATTCATTGATATACAAACTATTATTTTCGATTTCGTATCAATAATAATTCCAGCAACGAATCAATCACGTAGAATGTTTTCATTATATTGTTAACTTTCTATCCGATGGCGATGCAGTTGTATAGATAGTTCGAACGTGAAGACAGATGAACTTAGCCTCGGGCAGGGAATGTGTGAACTTGGATTGTTTACCTGTCATTGCTCGAGAGAAATCTGTCTGCGGAGTTTAAAACTATTCCACCGTTTGCTTAAGGTGAGCAGAGTATTATATTTCTGTACAGAACTATGTACGTTTCTAATGATTTCTACGAAATACTAATTTAGGTACAGATTTTAGGAATAGTTAATATGTATGTGTACGTTTAAAGTATGTGGATATGTTGTTATACATATGTAAATTTTCAGTTATCATAGTAGAATTTAAAAATTATTTATGATTTATTTAGTTTGTCTACTTAATGGTAGAGCTTTGTTCAAGCTCGTCAGGTCATTGTAACTACATCCATAAAGTACATAATATCTTAGTTCCCAAGGTTGGTGGCGCATTGGCAATGTATGGAAGAGTTACATTTTACGGCGACAATGTCCATGGGTGGTAGTGACCACTTACCATCAGGTGGCCCATTTGCCTGTTCACCCAGGCCGGACCTAGGCGAGTTGATTGTGTGTCGAATTGTAGGATAGTAGGAGCGGTTTATTATAGAAAAATTATATGTATATCCAAAATAACATGCCCTGTCGTGAGCGGCGTTATTAAATTGTAATTAGACAAATAAATAAGAACCTACAACAAAGATATAATGATATGTTTAATGTTATATTCTGACGTCCCTGGGAAGATATCTAAACAAATCACGGTACTCAAATTAAAGTTGACCTGCATATAACCGTAAAATTAAATTAAATTCTGTTAAATAAGCTAAACAGTAAAAAAAACCTTTTAAGTATCAGTAACTTTTTAGGAATGTCGCATCTGGATGCTGGGAGCAGTTGCGTTTGCCAGTGCGCATCCCGTTTGTACAGGTGTAAATTCCAGGTCTTATTTCTAACTGTCGTATCATGTAGTCTTAAATATTTTTGATAGTTAAACTATAAGTTAAGGAGGTTTATGAAAATTACGTAAAATCAAATCTTTTTATTATAAATATAATAACGTATTAAATCTTTAAAAAATGTTTCAATGGTTTAGTGGTTGTAGATCCTGAAGTTCTAGGCTCACCCCGGTTTTAAAAGATTAATGGGTTTATTTGCTGAGATATTCTCAGTAACTGCCTGGAGTCCTAAAATGTACAATTTTTACATACTCGAGCCTTTTAAAATACGTAAAGACGTTTAATCCGTGCTTGATCTCTTTCGTTTTCTTGAGATTGGCCGCCTTATTCAAAGCAGGATCAGCAGGACATTACTATTTTCCTTCTCGTATCTGAGTCGTCGTCTGAATCGTATCGTTGACGTCACGTGTAAATGTATCGATTCAAATAAATAGTTCGCTCTTTACACGCTTACCTTGGCCTTCTAGCTCGCGCTGACATTTAAATTATTGCTTTCATATCATTAAGTTTAAGATACTTATTAATTTAATCCGTGCCCATGACATGAACTCATACACCGTTTAATTTAATTCGGTTTTAATCGATTTGTAATGAGTACTAATTGCTTATGAGAATATTTTATTTGCAGAACTGGTGTTCTAGACCTTTATTTTTTCTCGCTAGAAAAAACGCCCTGGACGCCAAGTGCGCCTAGGTACGCGGGGTTTACCCACTAAACAACCAGCGGTACCCTCTCCGTCTTTCGGCGGGCGCCACGGGATCGCTTACGCATGCTACCGTGACGTGGTGTTTTAGACCTCCTTTAACGTAGGTGAAGTCTCACACTCTTGTAACTTCACTTCCCGAGTCTTTATTATTAAAAAAAAATCAACGATATTTCTTATATAAATATTTCAGGTAGGTTTGAATAAATAAAACAAGTGACGTGTGTTGAATGAAGTTTTTAAAATGTGTTATATGTCCAAAACATTTGGTATAATTTTTATTTTAATAATAGTTGGAGTAGTGATGCAAAAAGTTTCAAGGGTGGTTCGTTTTTTGCCTAGAGGGTCGGAATTACGATTCAACAGCGAAATGCTGATTGTTTGCTTGCCAGCATTCCACGCGGTCAAGATTTATACCATAAGTATTTTTGTACATAATAAACATAAGCAGCCCGTAAATGTCCCACTGCTGGGATAAAGGCCTCCTCTCCCTTTGAGGAGTAGGTTTGGAGCATATTCCACCACGCTGCTCCAATGCGGGTTGGCGGAATACACATGTGGCTGAATTTCGTTGAAATTAGACACATGCAGGTTTCCTCACGATGTTTTCCTTCACCGCCGAGCACGAGATGAATTATAAACACAAATTAAGCACATGAAATTTCAGTGGTGCCTGCCTGGGTTTGAACCCGAAATCATCGGTTAAGATGCACGCGTTCTAACCACTGGGCCATCTCGGCTCCTATTTTTGTAAATATTTGTGTATATTTAAAGTTATAATTACCATAAATATTTACCTTATTATTCTATTTATATCATTTTAATAGTTTTTAAAGGCCTACCATATTTTATCAGGATTTTAATATATTTGTTTTTTATCACGAGCGATCAACAGTCAGATACTTTAGGAGATCCAACATCGACTATTCCTCACAAAAAAATTTTAGCTTAATCGTAACTAAGAGCCAATTCAACTTATTTATATCGGTTATGATACTATACCAATTATATGCCGATCCAACTTGGAACCGCAACAAGATCGTTGTGTTAGTAGAATAGGATAACAGCTGAACGCAACGACAACGTTTCGATTCGACTGCGATAAAGTGACAATTTATTTGTAGAATTGGCGTCCAGATAATATCCAGCCATAGTATGAGTTCCTGGTAGGTCCCTGACCGAAAGGACGATGTAAATTTGTAGTGGCGAAGCATTAACGTAAAATCTATGTATATTATCAAAGTCAAGTCCAAATGTTATAATTTTCGGGTGAATTTAAAATCAATACTACGTGGTTACAACGTTATGTCAACGGTTCGACGTCAGCGATTCATTCTCTTAGAATCCAGATTTTAATTGAGCTAAATTGATTTGAAGCAATTAGACTAATCGAATTAAAATCTATCAATTTGGCGGCTCAAGAATTAATTGCAAATATTTCGATTGGTTATTTAAAATGTATAAAAAAATAAATTCGAAAGTTTGGCCACAACACGAACGGATTTTTGTAATGTATTTCAAATGAAGTCTCAGATCATTTTAGCGCTCTGAGTTCAATGAACTACCATTTTTTATTAGTAATATTTTGTAGATTTTATCAGTAGTATCCTGTTACAAGAAGAAATGTTTCGTAAATTTTGTCCTATCTTCTTCAACAATTTTTTGGAAACCCTAACATCATGTAAAACGCGGCTAAATTTAGTGTCGTTGTCCAGACATGGAGCGGTATTTCAATAAAAGATGTAACTCCATATACAACGAAGCATATGTTGCTGTCATCCTTTTTAAAGGTCAGGTCCGAATGTTATTAAAATGCGAAAATTAATTTTATATTCATTATAAAGTCTGTTATCAAGGTTATTGACATTTAATAACCTCAGGATAGAACAATCGACTACAGTGAAGCTAGGAAAATAGATCAACTGGATTCTTATCGCCTCAAATAAATGTATAACCTTGACTCTTGCAGAGAAGAATTTCATTTCTATGTTGAATCGTAATTCCAAATATTTGGCCGAATAAGTTTGTTACCAGCGCATTTACGTGCACTTATGTGCATTGTTGCCAGTAGAGGTAATAAGATACATACATTTTTTATAAAGGTTAATGCACTATTACGCAAAGGTCCAGTCCAGGTCTTTCCGTTGCAAGGGGAAACAATTCAAAATTAAGCACATAGAAATAATGAATAAAGGATTTTGGATTGTAATACTTGAGTATTATACTTTATTATTGATTGTTAAATAAAAAGCTACCATCGTTTCGGTAAAGAAAACACCCTGACTTGAGAAGAACCGGCGAAAGAAAGACAGCAGCACATATATGGCACATAATTCGATTAACAAATTTGTATCCGTCTATTTGTTTTGTTTATTTCTTGTTCTATATCAAAGGATCAAATAAAGTCCATATTGGGTTCGTTATGTGGTGTATATGTAGTGCATTGCTGTTGCGATATTGTGGCACATTGATTTATTGTTAGTAACATCTTATCTATCTATATTTAATGATCTCCTTGGCGATCTCCCCTCTTCCAAAAATTTATTAACTGATTGTTGGGTCTCGTGTAGAAATCAAGTTGTAGTTGAATGTAACTTTACAAATTCGTATTTTTTTTAAAGAACCTTTACTGAGTTGCATACTAGACTTCTGAGCCGAGATGGCCCAGTGGTTAGAACGCGTGCATCTTAACCGATGATTTCGGGTTCAAACCCAGGCAGGCACCACTGAATTTTCATGTGCTTAATTTGTGTTTATAATTCATCTCGTGCTCGGCGGTGAAGGAAAACATCGTGAGGAAACTTGCATGTGTCTAATTTCAACGAGATTCTGCCACATGTGTATTCCGCCAACCGGCATTGGAGCAGCGTGGTGGAATATGCTCCAAACCTCCTCGAAGCGAGAGGAGGCCTTTAGCCCAGCAGTGGGAAAATTTACAGGCTACTAATGCTAAAAAAAAATACTAGACTTCTCGATACAAACCATTTTCGAACCGAGGGAAACTCTTAAAGATACAAAAGTACTTGTTTATTTAAATTAAATATTTTAGTTTGACTTGATTTCATATTTGGAAAGGCCAATATCAAGAATTTGAATTGAATCCTGTCTGATTGCCTATTACAGGCAGTTGTTCTATGCGGCCTTTGTAGCCATTTCTAGATCTGCCTACTGATTCTGACTCATCCAAATTCATACAAAAACATGATTAAGATCAAGTTTTAATAGACATACTAAACTAGTAGAAGTCGATTATAAATGATTCTAAATAATCACAAATGCGTAGATTAAAATAATAATGAATTACTGAAAAAAAAAATACAGAAACCAGATGAGTGAGTCACAAGTGAAAAAAAGACTTATTGAAGTTTTCATTTGCTAAAAGAAGTATTTATTTTGGCAGATTAATTGCGTCAGTGGCGGCTAAGTATTAATTTTAAATAAGATAAGTTGTTCTAAATGATAATACAATTATTTTTCAAACGTTCTTTTATCCCAAGTGACCCACGCTGAGTCTAACTGGCATAATTTTTAGTTATAGAACAACTCACTAACTGTAACTAAATTTAGTAACAAATTTAAGAAATGTATTTTTTTTTTTTTTTTTTTTTTTATGTCATAAGGTGGCAAACGAGCAGGAGGCTCACCTGATGGAAAGTGACTACCACCGCCCATGGACATCTGCAACACCGGGGGGCTTGCAGGTGCGTTGCCGGCCTTTCAGGAAAGAGTACGCTCTTTTCTTGAAGGTTCCCAAGTCGTATCGGTTCGGAAAAACCGCCGGCGAAAGCTGGTTCCACAGAGTGGTTGTGCGAGGCAGAAAATGTCTTAAAAATCGCGCTGTTGTGGATTTTCGGACATCTAGGTGGTGCGGGTGATATTTGGAATTTTGACGAGATGTCCGAAGGTGAAATTCAGCAGCCGGGATTAATTCGAACAATTCCTCGGAACATTCCCCGTGATAAATTCTGTAGAAGATGCAGAGCGATCCAACATCTCTACGCAAAGCCAAAGGATCAAGCAGATCGGAAAGGGCTTGATCGTCGATAATTCGAGCCGCTCTACGTTGGATACGGTCAAATGGAAGGAGCTGGTACTGGGGAGCACCCGCCCAGAGGTGAGAGCAGTATTCCATGTGAGGCCGAATTTGCGCCTTGTATAGTCTTAGACGATGGGCCGACGTGAAATACTGTCTTGCCTTGCTGAGCACACCAAGCTTTTTTGATGCCAATTTGGCTTTGCCTTCCAATTGACCGCGGAACTGAACGAGACTCGAAACATCAACGCCAAGTATTCCGATACTAGCTGTAGCGGCTAACGGAATGTTCTCGAATCGTGGAGATACGACAAATGGTGTTTTTTTAGCAGTTAACGCGCAAACTTGCGTCTTTTTGGGGTTGAAGTGAACTAGGTTTAGCCGACCCCAGTTCGAGACTTTGTTTAACGAAGACTCGATTTCAGATACAAGTTTGTTCCGGTTTTCTTCGACGTTTTCCCGAGAAATATTAGCACGGCCGGTGTATGAGGTGTCTACGGTGCTGTCGTCTGCATAGCAATGAATGTTACTGATTTGCAACAAGTCATTGATATGCAGAAGAAACAGAGTGGGTGATAGAACGCAGCCTTGTGGAACACCAGCATTGACGAATTTTAAGTCAGAGCATGCACCGTCGACAACGACCTTGATGCTCCGATCTGCCAAAAAACTGGTAATCCAATTGCATAATTTCCCGGGAAGCCCATAGGAAGGAAGCTTCGAAAGAAGCGCTTTGTGCCACACGCGATCGAAGGCCTTCGCTATGTCCAGACTGGCTGCTAATGCCTCCCCTTTGCTCTCAACTGCTTCCGCCCATCTATGAGTAAGGTAAACTAGAAGATCACCGGCTGAGCGACCCCGACGGAAACCGTACTGGCGGTCGCTAATCAGCTGGTACTCCTCTAGGTACCGCAGGAGCTGGCAGTTTATAATGGACTCCATTACCTTGGAGAACAAGGAGGTGATGGCTATAGGCCTATAATTGGACGGGTCTGAGCGGTTGCCCTTTTTAGGGATCGGATGCACCAAAGCAGTCTTCCAGGAGTTCGGGACGACGCCGAATGCATAGGATTGCCGGAAAAGACGCGTTAAGACCGGCGCCAACTCGGGAGCACAAGTCCGTAGCACGATTGGAGGGATGCCATCGGGTCCACTCGACTTATGAATATCCAAGGAAAGGAGTGCTTTACGAACTGCACTTTGCCGGAATTTAACCTCCGGCATCGTGGTATCACACCGCGGGATTGTTGGTGGTGACTTTCCTCGGTCATCCAGAGTCGAGTTCGCTGCGAAGAGAGAGCCTAAAAGATCAGCCTTCTCCTTCGCTGTATGGGCCAATGACTCACCGTCCTTGTGCAGAGATGGTAAGGAAGGCTGACAGAAATTCCCTAAGACAGCCTTGGCGAGAGACCAGAACGCACGTGTTCCTGAAGGGAGGCGCACCAGTCTCTCGCCAATTCTGCCAATGTACTCCGTTTTCGCCTTAGCAATCACGTTTTTGAAGGACCTAGAGGCAGAGTTATATTCCTTTCTGATTGCGCTGGTATTTACATCACGAGACGCTGATGCGTTAGCCCAGTCTTGGTAGCGTTCCCATTTTCTGCGTGAAGCCGTTTTGCAGAAACGACCAAACCAGGGCTGGGACTTGCCACCGATGGGGACCGCAGAATACGGAATGAATAGTTCCATACCCTGAAGTACCACATCGGCAACAGAGTCAGCAACAACACTCGGATCATCCGGCGAGAAACAAACCTGCCCCCATGGGTAGGATGCAAAGAAGGACCGCATCCCATCCCAATCTGCTGACCTGTAGTGCCACACTCGGCGGCAGCCCACGAAACGAGGTCGTGAGTAACGCGCAACCGGCACTGTACTTCGGACGAGACAGTGGTCCGACGAGCCCAGAGGGGGTTCGACGATAACCTGGTAGCCATCCGGATGGGAAGTCAGCAGAAGGTCCAACAGGGAAGGTGTATGATCCTCCACGTCTGGTATTCGCGTTGGCGAGGGGACTAGTTGTGTCAAATCATATGCTAAAGCGAAGTCGAGAACAGATCTACCCGCATGATCGGTAGTGCGCGATCCAAGCCATTCGGCATGGTGGGCATTAAAATCGCCAAGAATAACGATCTCTGCGGATGGGATCTGCTGCAGTACGGAATCTGTAGCCATTTGGACGTGCTCAACCAGTCGGTCGGTTTCGGCATTACCTACACGTCACAATCTACACGCAGCCAGATAATTGATAGGTCCTGTCCTTCAAGGCTGCCGAGGCGTCGAGAGCAGATATCATCTCTGACGTAAACGCACACCCCAGCTCGTGGTACAAAGGAATGTTCCAATTTATACCCGGGGTAGGAAAGAAAAGTCGTATCGGCAGGAGAAGATATCTGAGTCTCGGTAAGAAAGAGCAAGGCCGGCTTCGCCGTCTCAAGGTGAAAGTGGACGGCGTTCAAGTTCGAGTTGAGTCCCCTTATGTTGCAGAAGTCCACAGTGAGGGTGGTAGGGGTTGCCTTATGATGCCTGCTCCGCTTACCCCGAACAGTGGCGAGCGCAAAATTGCCCCCCCCAGAATTCGGAGGGCAGCCTGGGCATCCCTGCTCAGGTGGTGTATGTCCTGAGCATGGATGCCCAGAGAGGGATTCTCCACCGCAGTCGCTGATGGTACCCTCCTGGGGTAATGTAACCAAATTCTGCACAACCATCATGTTTAAGGGGGGGGGGGGTATCGGGCCTCCGGGACTCTCACATACCAGACGAAACGCGGTAACATAGCTACCACTTCACGCCGATTTTAAGTGAGAGAGTGGTACTTCCCCGGGCGTGCCGGCCCATTCGGCTGCAACCCGAAGGTATGCAGTGTGGCACTACCACTTACAAACAATGTATATTTTGTAATAACAATAAGTATAACACACCACTAAAGTTTGTTACTCAAATTAAATACTTATATAAACAAAACGGCAAATCTTCTTCTTGAATTCCCCACAGTTTTTTTAATATAAGTTTGATGAAACATTTTCTTCTACTTCTTAAGGTCGTAAACTTACATTAAACATATTTCGTTATTATAAGAATATACTGTATTTTAAAAATATAATAAAATTATTGATTATTGAAAATAAATGTTTAAATATTTACAATACTTTCGAACGTAACGGATTATAGTACAATATATCATCACTAATTTGCAGAAGCTTGCTATATGCTAATGGTTATGAGACGAATTAAACGAAGTTGTTTTAATTAATAAAACATTTATTTATAACACAAGTATTCAAAAAATTGCTATTACCAAAATCGTGGCTGCGACATTCCTATTCTGAAGAATGTACCAATATTCTTATTGACTGCATAGCGAATCATCTTAACCGATGATTTCGGGTTCAAACCCAGGCAGGCACCACTGAATTTTCATGTGCTTAATTTGTGTTTATAATTCATCTCGTGCTCGGCGGTGAAGGAAAACATCGCGAGGAAACCTGCATGTGTCTAATTTCAACGAAATTCTGCCACATGTGTATTCCGCCAACCCGCATTGGAGCAGCGTGGTGGAATATGCTCCAAGCCTTCTCCTCAAAGGGAGAGGAGGCCTTTATCCCAGCAGTGGGACATTTACGGGCTGCTAATGCTAAACCAGGGATTATATATATATATATAAATACATAAAATATATTTTAGGTTGAAAACACTTTGTTTCCATAATGGCTAGCTTTAACTAAAAAATTACCATAAATGACATTTAAGTTAAAGATAAGTCAATTATTTATATTTAACAGGGTTCGAATAAATCCGATTTTTATAATAAATATAAAAAATCCGATTTTTTTTATATATATCCGATATATATCTGATATATATCCAGGCTAAGAAAACGAAGCGAATTTCATTCTGTAAACACTTAAAAATGTGAAAGGAATTTGTAAAATAATACAAGTGTCGAAATACCACATTTTTTATTAAAAAAAAGTAAGAAAGCAATTAGTGTCTATCTATTTGAGAAAGAAATTATTAATAAACACATAAAAAACAAGTACCTTTTATGATTATATCTTCATTTGTTTGTGAGATAAATCAACTAACTTTGTTTTAATATTAATTTGTAATCGACTAATCATAAAAAGTAATCATTCAGAGTCAGGCCTTAAGCATAGATCTATGAGTGTTGTTGAGATGATAGGAAAAAATCAATTGATATATGTCGTGATATATATCATGATATATATCCGCGAACTCTGTACTACACCTTTAGTCCTGAGACTCGAATTGCCAGGGGGCCTGTACACAATCCGGACGCGCTAATATGTATGCATATTTAAATATTAATCTACATACAGATGACGAAATTAGGTCTTAGGATGTTATGCACTTTTCCTTTCGTATATCTGGAGTGGAAGCGAATGTCGTTCTGCATCGGAAGTTCTGAGATCAACGTAACAAGTATATACGTAATATTATAGTCGTAATTCGATCCGGTGAGAGCTGCTATTTGGAGGGACAGGCGGTGTGACGACTGACGGCCGCGAAAGTGATATGGGCATCGGGGCTCCACAGAAAATGTCAACAGGTACATCGTAACTATCAGGTGTTTCATTGATTTTGGGTATTTTCGTTGTTTATTCGCTCATTCTTCGTCCATGTGCCGCAATGGTCCAGTGGTTAACGCAAATCCTAATCAATGATTGCGGACTTAAACTTGAAAACATCTTGAAGGAATATGCATGTGTCTAAATTCAATAAAATTCTGGGACATGTGTGTCTTCCAACCCGGACTGGAACAGGCTATTGGAATAAGCTCCAAAACCTTCTCGAAAAGGTGAAGTGGCTATAGCCCAAGACTGGCACATTTACAGGCTCAGGTGTTGCTCACAACACGACAATACTAAGAATTGCTGTGTGATAGTAGAATATGTATTAATTATGACTTCCCAAGCGGCCTTGCATAAAGTCCTTCCACCAAGTAACATGTCTGCTGTTAAATACAGACACGATCCTCGTATGTAGAATTTTCGTACTGTGAATTGACCATTGACCTGTGTCAGTGATATATAGAAATATATACTACTTACTAGAAATCTGTTTGCAGTGAATTATATAGCAGAGTCAGTATAAAAGTAAAATCGGTTGGCTGTTGTTAGTTAATTTTTTGTTGATGTTCTCATCCAGACGACAATCTATGTACAAATGTTCTGATGTGATTAGACAGCAAATATCTCAAACAAATTTTCGGATTATTTATATTAGTAATTTTACTATAATTGGTGTATATTTTTAAAGGGAGTATCTGTTGATTACTCTTTGACAATAATTACTGAAGTGAGGAAGACATTGCTTCGAATTAATTGTAAAGAAAGTATATAAGAAAATAACAGTGTTTGTGACAGTCCGCCGAGATCGGTCAATGAACTCGGAATTATAGTTTTTAAAATAAGTTTAAATAAATTAAAGAATTATTTTGTATGACACTTAAAGATTTCTATTCGATTGTATTTCTTATTTAAAAATTAAAATGGCAACGAATTATTATACACTGAAAGTTTTAAAAAGGAATAATTATCATTTAAAAATAGAGGTTTCATTTATACAAGAGATTGACTGAGTAAACAACGTTGTCTTTTTCTTTCAAATATAAAATTAATAAAGACAGTAAGAGAGAAAGTAAAATTGTTGACATAATTATGTTAGTCGAATTCAATTTCTGTTGCGCTTACTATGACACGGCTTTAGTTACAAACGTTATGAGTAATATCTAAACGATTAGATGTCGCCCGCAGCGTCTCTCGCGTTATAGGGGTTGGTCTTAAAAAAGTATAAAAAAGTAGCCTATCCCTTGGAGATCAAGCTTGCTTCATATCAAATATCACTAAATTTGTTTCAGTAGTTGGACCGTGAAAGAGCAACAAACAGACAGACCGACAAAGTTACTTCTCGTTTCGCATATATAATATTGGTATAGACTAGCTGTACCCGCGACTTCGTGCGCGTTTGAAGTAATAAAAATGTTATTATTGTATTTACTCCTTATTACATCAGCTATCTTCCAGGGAAAGTCCCGTCAAATCGGTCCAGCCGTTCCAGAGATTAGCCGGAACAAACAGACAAAGACCTACAGGCAAAAAAATAAATTATTATGTTATATTTACCGTGTATATAGTAAAAAGCGTTTATTTTAATATTACAAACAGACACTCCAATTTTATTATATAATTATTATATAGAAGACGGTTTGGTAAGGTATACATGTAGTTTGTTATACCTGTTTAAGGCTAGCGCAGGCACATCCTTATGTAAACGGACATTTCTCCCGTGCAGTTGGTCTAGCCAGCGGCCGAATCAGTCAGGTAGGTAGCAACAGGCTTTTCCTTGTCGACATTGATTCTATGTTGTAGGGTACATACACCCACTCATCGTACCACCCAGAAGCAATACTTAGTATTGTTGTGTTCCGGTTTGAAGGGTGAGTTAGCCAGTGTAACTACAGGCACAAGGGACGTAACATATTAGCTACCAAGCTTGGTGGCGCATTGTGAGGAATGGATAATATTTCTTACAGAGCTAATGTCTATGTTCGGTGGTTACCAATTACCATCAGGTGGCTCATTTGCCCGTCCATCTACCTATACCATAAAAAAGCCATTAATGGTACAAATTCTTCCGCTACTTGAAGATTGACTTACGAGTCACGATGTATTTTATTGCCGAGCACAATTCATGAACATAAAATAAAAAAATAAACTCATGCGATTTTTAGTTAAGATTCACATCTACAATTCAATCTACGAGTATCTGCCATTTCAGCTTCAAATAAAAATATACTAAAGTAAAAACTGTTGGGAAGTTTTAACTCCTGTTCGTTTAACACCAGAAGCCATACCTTCATAAAATGTTACCATACGATGGAAATAAAAAAGTGACTTGTAATTCCATATAAATACTACACTGTCAAATCATAGTGGTACATCTTCAAGTAGAATTTATTACGAACTGGTACGTCTTCCTGTATGTCCGTATCAAGAATTTTATTCCATTTATAAATTATTCAGACTGTATCATATGTGTCCAGTGATTATAAAATCGGAAACAAATATTTTGAGTTCAAAGCTGGTGATTAGACCATTGCATTTCTTGAGCTTAATTAGTTTTAATTACACTTTAGGTGTTAGAAATAAATTGATCATTTTGGTACGAATAGATTTCATTTCTTAATTGTAATATATTTTATCGTATACCATCGTTTGTTATATATATTGTCATGAAAGGGGATTACAGCATTATATGATTTTTTACGTTATTTAAAAATATAATTAAATTTATGTTAACTTTATTCTTCATTGCCTAAATCGTATTTTTAATCAAAACCAATCAAAATATACTTTATTCAAGTACAAGCACTTTTGAATCGTCATTTAACAAACTATATTAAGTTAAGCTACTACCGATTCGGAATGTATTATACCGAGAAGAACCGGCAAGAAAATCAGTAGTTACTCTTTTTCAACATTTAAAAATACAGTCATGTTAGTTAAATACAATTATATATGTATGGAATATCCTGCCTGGAAGTCAACAAGTATTAACTCCACGCTCTTTTATTATCTGTACAATCTTGTATCGAATAATAATATGCCTTCTTTACCAATGTATTTTGTAGAAATTATTTGACGTATATACTATTGCGTTTAAGTATTTATAAATTAAAAAAATATTAATAGCATTTTTTTGTGATATTACCATCATTAGTATTACGCGTATTGAATTAGTTGTTCTTGCGATGTCCGGTAATAAGTGAAATTGATTTGTAATATTTAATTACGTTCATATATAATTATGAATGTTGATAACTGTCATGGATGTGATTACGTCCACGTTAAGTTATATAAATAAAGCGTATGAGAAACTATAGGAAATTATACCGGTGAATTATACCAACTTATTTATTTTAATAAAAGATAAATATATATTTTATTAATTGGTGGTAGGTTTGTGCAAGCCCGCCTGGATAGGTACCACCCAATCATCAGATATTCTACCGCCAAACAGCTGTACTTAGTATTGTTGTGTTCCAGTTTGAAGGATGAGTGAGCCAGTGTAACTACAGGCACAAGGGACATAACATCTTAGTTCCCGAGGTTGGTGGCGCATTGGTGATGTAAGGAATGGTTAATATTTCTTACAGCGCCATTATCTATGGGCGGTAGTGACCACTTACCATCAGGTGACCTATTTGCACGTCTGTCTACTAATACAAAAAAAAAAGAAAAATAAATCTACAATTGTAAAGTATTCTTTAAAAACCTACTAAAATGAAGCCGAAGATAATTTAGTAAAAAAAAATAATGAATACATCCATATAAAACACACACACACACACACACACACACACACACACACACACACACACACACACACACACAACAAGAACACTCACACGAACGCACCCATGTCTCTTTTTCTAAAACATCATTATATTCTTTAGTTAAATATAAATAATTTACTTATCTTTAACTTATTTATGGTAATTTTTAGTTAAAGCGAGTCATTATGGAATATATTTTATGTATTTGTAATAAGAAATAAAATATTATTAGGTAATATATATTACATTAAGCATCAATAGATCTAAGTGTTTGAATGTGAAAGCATTAGTTCCTAGGTCCACCTAGGGCAGCCGGGTTCGTTCACCTCGCATTCCGGAGTCGGGCTCGCCTGTAATCCCGGTTTCACAGCTTACCTAAGACTCTGTGCACATGAGAGGTTGAATTGAAAATTAATAATATTTACTATTACATATTTGATTGTGAGTTTGCATGTCATCTATCATTATATCCTTATTTATAAATGCACTAACATATTATTTAACGGGTGGAATACAGTAGGTTCTTGTTAGTATAATCTTCTGAACCGGTGGAAGCTTTAATTTCATAAAAGTCCAGGAAAAGTCAAAGAAATAAGGAGTCTAAAGAGTTTATAAGTATAATGATTTATTTTCCTTAAATATTATAAATGTAAGGTAACTTTTTTTTAATAATTTCGATAATAATGATTACGTACATTTACTTAAATTTATTTTTAATTAGTATTGTTGCTTTAATTACTTGAAAACAAGATTATTATGACAATCAATAAGCAAGTATACTGCTTCTATAATGAATGTTTTTTTTTTATCTGTGGTTTTTATAAAAACTCCCTCACTCCTTGTGTACGTACACTAACACAATCAAAAGTCAAAATATTCAATATACGAGTAGTATCATAATACTCGCTTGATTGTCTAAAATAAACTATCGGTTCGGAAATAAATGGCAGATGTAAGAAGAACCGGCGACAGAAACCCAGCAACTTATTTTTGTTATTTGTTTCTTATTTCTGATAGAGTCCAGAGTGTCGAACTACGAATGGTGACTATAGACAAACAAATGTGCCAACTATATTAGCTAGGTGTGAGTGATAAATACGATTGAGTTCACGAAGTCATTATACTTGTGTGCGTGCACTTATAGACTAAGAGTCACAATTGTTCTCAGATTTGACAGTCTATATCTTTATAACAAATTGGTGGACGAACAATTGGGCAACCTTATGGTAAGTGGTCAAGTGCTCATAGATGCCCTAAGGAATTTAAACCATTTCTTACACAACAGGGACATAATATCTCAGTCATGGGAACTGAGATATTATGTAAAGACATACAGGGGTGTGTGCCCGTAGTTACAGTCTATCTAGAAATGAAATTAATCAAAGAATTTTGCACTTGAAACTTTAATTTTCTTACTTCTATACTTGAAACGGCCATTACACCTGATTATACAATAATCCAGTTGACGTTAGAATATAAATACTAAAAGCTATGCCATGACAGCAATTCACAGGGCCGGATTTAGGGGAGGGCAATCGGGACAACTGCCCCGGAGCCTCCACACGAGAGCCCCAGAACAGAAATTCAGACGAATCAACAAATATCTAGATATAGTCAAATTTTCATAATGTTACTAATTACTCTTTTTTCCCGATACAAGTAAATGAATTACATCTTACTGATATAAATTAAAGTATTCTAATTAATTCATAATATAATTATTAGGGTCTCCACGCCTCTGTTGGTCTAGGGCCTGCACTGCTTTGTTGCCCCAGGGCCTCCAGACCTTTAAATCCGACTCTGGCAATTTAAAATGGTGGCTTTCATCATGGTTTCTCACTCGTACATTAAATACGTGTGAGTAAGATGGCTCGTTCTTGTTAATCCAAGTTGATTAAGTCCAGGATTAGTTAAGTCAATAATTTGAGAGACATGAGTAATAATTTTTTTAATAATTTATTTCATTTACAAGCATGTTTGTACGAAAACTCTTTCCGAAACGCGTTATACATATATTCTGATATATTATTACATATATATTAAGTAGTTTTTTTTCTTCAATTATTTTATTTTACCTATAAGAATTATTATATACGGAATCCAATAGAGTTAAGAGTTTTCAGTAAGCCAAAAAAACGGGCAATTGATTTATTAGAATAGGTTTAATTTGTTTTTGAGCTTTAATGTGCGCATGTCTCTTATAAGTATAGAAAGTTCGAGAATTATTTTATTGTTTTTACAAAGAGGGAGCGGTCGCGGGTTCAATGCCGCGCTTATCAAGTAGAACAGCCGCGATAAGACTTGTTTGAGAGAGTAATGACTGATACTTTCGATAGAATAAATCTTATGAAAGCTTCGTGATAATTAAAATTAAAAAGTATACAGAAACCTTGATTTTTAGCATTAGCAGCCCGTAAATGTCCCACTGCTGGGATAAAGGCCTCCTCTCCCATTGAGGAGAAGGTTTGGAGCATATTCCACCACGCTGCTCCAATGCGGGTTGGCGGAATACACATGTGGCAGAATTTCGTTGAAATTAGACACATGCAGGTTTCCTCACGATGTTTTCCTTCACCGCCGAGCACGAGATGAATTATAAACGCAAATTAAGCACATGAAATTTCAGTGGTGCCTGCCTGGGTTTGAACCCGAAATCATCGGTTAAGATGCACGCGTTCTAGCCACTGGGCCATCTCGGCTCTTGATTGGTATGATTAAAATTTTTTACAATGTCTGGTCTGTCAATGGGCAGTGAAATGACTGAAAACAAAACATTTTTTCGTTCGGTGAAAATGTTTGATCAATTTTAAATAGAGAAACGAAATGTTATGTCGCTCAAACTGTGAACGGTCTTCCAAATACTTAATATCGTGTACATGATAAAATAAATCCATTTTCTGATAGTAGGATGCAATTAAGTTTATGATAGTATCAATTTCAAAAAAAAAGAAAAGCAAATCAGTAAATAGTACAAATAAGGAAATAGTTCCTTATTTTTAGTAATAACTTCTTTTAATAATTTTATTCGTTTTAATAATAACAAAAAATACATGAAATAAACAAAAAAAAAACTGTTTCTGGTTTAGGTACGTTGCATTTATATTATGTTTATTAAAAATTGTTTGATTCTGTTTTTTGTTACTGTGTCCAATAAAATAAAATATTCTCTATGCAATTGTTACTAAACATTGTAAGATACCTACAAATTTCATTCAAATTATGGATAACTCATACAACCGAATACTTAGATTAGCTATAATTCCTACTGCCTGTAACTCCACTGGCTTTATAAATTGGAAATTAAAACGGACGCGTTGCTGAAGGTAGTTTTATATCCATACCAATATTATGAAGAGGTAAAATTTGTTCCTCCATTTTTTTTTTCACGGTATAAAAGTTACATTATTCTGATTATATGGTATAAATTATATTTATGTCATAATATCTTCTCTATTAATATATTGCACTCGTGAGAAACAAGGCTCGCTAGCTTAATATAGTTTTGTGAAACGCAAGATAATTTAATAAAAGATTAAGAATATTTTTGAATAATTTTTTTTTTTTACGTTATGGTTTGTCTATTATATTATTAAATAGAAAATAAATAAAACGGTATGTTTTCAACGTAATCGACTTTATATTTTTAATTAAAATCCATAAATTTGATCGATTTATGGATTGTGTGTTTATTCAATCATCCAAATAAAATAAAAAAATACAAATAAAACGTTCGAAATTCGAAATGTTATGACATTAAAATTGTAGGAAATATATTATATGCATTATTTTTAATAAGGTGAGCGCTACTTAGCGTTCAGTGCAAACGTTAAATAACAGTTCAAATTCGAAATTCAATTTATATCCATAGACGTAAAAGTCACTCAACATCTGGATAGTAGGTACATTCCTCCGGACAAAATAACTCGTTACTTGTAACGTTACCTTGGGTGAAATAGTTCCGTAATGGGGCTGATCACATGTTTGTACGTAACAGCCTCCCGTAACATTAAATACAATGTTATGTCTGATACTGTAAGTAATAGCCAAGCGAGGCAATTCAGCACCAAGATTAAAATATTATTTATTCAAAAGAACTAATGACCACGTGGTACCTATCACTGTAGACGGTCACGTAAAAATAATTACATATAGGATCTTTATGATTCATATCTCCCTGTCTGTGTATGAAATGTTCAAGCGGATATTGGTTATCAAATTTCAGTGAAATTGTCTCACTGTAAATTAATATATCATGGGCCGATCTAATGTATTCGTGGTGAAAAATATAGGTGCATGTACGCGAGTGAGAAGTTCTGCTTCTTCGGCGTAAATAAACATAGTTTTAAATTGCATGCAAATAATTAATCACAATAAAGTCACATTAATCTATTTATAAATAATCAAATGATAATTATATATATAAATGGTAATTTCTTCTTTTTTACCACTACTTTAACAAGCAATTTAAATTTATAATAAAATAAACATTGCAAAATAAGATGCGAAGTTGTCTATTTTGGATGATAAGACAATTAAATGGCGCTTTCGCGAGCAACCACGTACTTTTCATGTTACCTGTGAGCGACCATCATAAAAATTCACTATTGGTTTTTCGTAGCGTATTCCAAAAGGAAACTTCAATAAAATTACCTATAACACGCGAACGAAGCTGCAGATAAGTGTAAGTACTGTGCGTTCAAGCTCCTAACTAGTTCCTAGGTAACGGGCAAAAGATCTAACAGCCATTACTATTTAATCTTGCTACAAGTACCCTACTATAAAAAGGACATTATTACCTAATCGAATACACATTCGTATATAATTTGTTGAGTTATGCATTTATTGTTATTTAATGTCAAGTGATGTTGCAATTATTTTGTAATTTACGTTATATATAAATTATATTGCGCTTATGTATTATCGTATACTATCCGCGTTGTTTTGCACGTGTTTATTTGAATATATAGAATCAAAAAGGCTCAAGAAGGTTGTATAAAATTGTTCGGAATAATAAAAAGAGAGCCGAGATGGCCCAGTGGTTAGAACGCATGCATCTTAACCGGGTTCAAACCCAGGCAGGCACCACTGAATTTTCATGTGCTTAATTTATGTTTTTTTTATGGCATTGGTTGGCGGACGAGCACATGGGCCACCTGATGGTAAGTGGTCACCACCGCCCATAGACAAAGGCGCTGTAAGAAATATTCACCATTCCTTACATCACCTATGTGCCACCAACCTTGGGAACCTAGATGTTAGGTCCCTTGTGCCTGTGATTACACTGGCTCACTCACCCTTGGCTTGCACAAAGCCCTACCACCAAGTGAATGTTTATAATTTATCTCGTACTTGGCGGTGAAGGAAAACATCGTGAGGAAACCTGCATGTGTCTAATTTCAACGAAATTTTGCCACATGTATATTCCACCAACCCGCATTGAAGCAGCGTTGTGGAATATGCTCCAAACCTTCTCCTCGAAGAGAGAGGAGGCCTTAGCCCATCAGTGGGAAATTTACAGGCTTCTAATGTAATGTATAATGTAATGTAATAAAAATAACATATGCTGGATGGGAATATCGGCGGCATATACTAAGTTCAACAATAAAGTAACTATGCTTCAGGTGAGTTTCTAAGAACAACGAAAAAAAATAAAATCGGTTAACAAGTCTAGAAGCAGAAGAATTACGAACACACGCGCGGAATATTTAATCTTGTTAAGACTGTGATTTTTTTATACGTTACAAATTTTCGCTCGTTTGTTAGGCGCGGGCGTAAGTTTTAGGTATAAAGCAGCTCGTCCTTTACTTTTTTCCTGGTTTAACCAAAGCGTAACAGACAGACAGAGTAACTTTCGCCTTTGTAATATAAGTATAGATAACTAAATTGATCATAGAACTAGTCTATATGAACTAAGGATCTATCAAGAAATATCTAAAATCTAAGGCTTAATCTAATCACAAGGGTTGCAAATAGAACAAAGAAATATCTTTGACATATTATCGGCATGATATAATTAGTCGAAAACTTGATTATATGGATTCGTAAAAAAATATATACATATAATATCGACGCTGTTGTTTGCATTTTGGTAATAATGGATATAAGTTGATGAGTAAAATAGTATTTTATTATAAATAAAGATATAAATATGGTAGCTTCACTTAATATAGTTTGTTAAATGACGATTCTAAAGTGCTTGTAAAAGCCTACTTCAATAAAGTATATTTTGATTTTAACAAATAACCGTTTTTAGTGTACAATACATCAGTCATTAGCAAATCGCAAGTAATATGTAAATCTAAGGTTTGTTTTTGCTCTTTTTTGTATTGGAATAGGCGGGAATACCCGAATATTATTCGCGAAGTACAATGAATTCGATATCAGACTTAGTGACATTATTATCAATGACTGACTCAAAAATCTGTATATAAAATATAAATAAAACATTTTTATTCAAAGCGTTTTGTATTTGATACAGCAGTTACGGTAAGCAAAGACCGGTTTTTCAAGTAACCCTGTTAGTCCGTTAGCAAAACTTGGAAGAAGACGCGCTCTCAACTCATTACTGCAGATAAAAAATAAAACGTACTTCGTCCTGAGTTACAGTTCATTGAACTTATGATAAACATTATTAGTATTAGAGTTTCTTAGATCTGATGAAAAATCAATACCCTTCAATCAATCTAAGTCGATCATGAACCGAATTTGTACAAACTTTTACATTACAGGTGGTGCCAACACTGCACTATTGTACTGATCACACTACTCACTGAATTGAACTTCCATGCTCTTGAACAACTCATTTTACTGACATGATTACACTATTAATATAAAATCGTTTAAACATAACGTCAGCGCGATTTAAAAGACCAGTAATGCCATCTATACTATTTTATGAAAATTACACTAAATATTTTAGACAGGTGGAATAGGGTTAGACAAAATATGAGATGCGTCGCATGTTCTGTACATATTACTCGATAATTTACGCGCATAACTGTAATGATTTTATTTGGATTTAATATATCTTTCTCAGGGCTCATGAGGCTATTCACGCATCTAAATAAAATTCAACAGAAAAGTTCATTATTTATAAATTGTATGAAAAATACCTACTGTTAAATCGTTTAATAATACTCGCTCATGATCACGATTTGATTAGATGTCTGGAAAGCGAACTGATATAATTACTGATGTTGCGATAACTTTGTTACTCTAGATACATTCTCTAGATCTGTCTTTGAGATTGTTAACGAAGCTTAGTTTCCCGGTAAGGGTCAATGCACATCTGGCGAAATTTCAACGCAATTTGCAGCGTGCGTACGTATGCTCAAGAAAGCGCTTAAATGTGAATAGAATTATTAATCAGTAGTGACGTCTCGTTTGCGCGAGCGAACGTTCGCGCATTCACGTTCTTTCGCTGTACTTCTAGTGCTTCTGTCCGCTTTAGTAACTTTGAGGACCACTCGTTCAGCTTCAATTTCAATGTTATTTAAATCCATGGTAAATATAGTTTATATCACTGTGATTTTCCAAATGTGTGACGCACATTAAGTTTAGCATTTTTCAATCAAATTATGTTATTATTGATACGCTGTACCACTAATAATAAACATGTATATTCTGAGTTAAGGCGTAAAACGAAACTAACGGACTTACTCTTACGAATTGATCAACTTAAATGGAGATGGACTGGACATATGCTTCGCTGTAAAATAGAAAAATGGAGCAAACGAGTGACAGTGTGGTACCCAAGAGATGGAGTTAGGAGTAGAGGTCGCAAAGTTAGAAGATGGGAAGATGAACTAAAATTGACCCTAGGACCCTTTTGGACCAGAGCAGCAGCAGACAGGCAGCAGTGGAAAGAATAGGAGGAGGCCTTTGCCGTAAGGCATACCGAATTAAGAGACATTATTTAGTAGAAATATTTACTTTTAACGTAATTCCTTTGTAAACTTTTGTAAAGTGTAAGTTTCGGAAATAAAAGGTTCTATTATTATATTCTGAGTTTGGAGGTTGGTAGTGTCTGCCCTTCTCGGAATTTGTGTAAAGGTGAAATTCTGTTCCAAGCACTAGGCGGCTTGGAACAGAACTATTTCCGGTCCTATGCATTGCAATCTAAGATCCGATTAAGGGAAAGTTAAATACTCCACTTTAACCAAAAATATCAGTATCTGTAGCCTTATAAGTACCGAGGCAGTAACTGATCCTTGACTTATGTCTCAACTATCAAGAGGGTTAAGGAAAAACGAAAAAACAAACTATGAAATACTATGAAAGATTTATTTCAACATTTGCACATTAAAGGTGAAACAACAAACATCAGATTCGTCCTTCGCGTTCCACAATCTCATCTCAATTGGGAATTTGCCCTGAAAAAGATGTTAAACCCTTTTGATAAAAATCTTATTATTGCCCAAAATACGTACCATTTTAATTCTGGCATTAAATTAAATCGTCTTCAATTCCTTACATAAATGAAAAGTGATAAAACTATAAAGAGCTGAAATGGCCAGGGGAGATAATAAGTAGATCTTATTCGAAGGTCACGTGCTTTATTTCACTTTAAGAAAAATACATCGTGAGGTAACTTGTGCGTGCCGATTGTTATTCTACAGCATTAACCCGTGAGACAGTATGTTAAAAGTTCTAAACTTTATTCTACCGCCAAATAACAGTACTTAGTGTTGATGTGTTCCGGTTTGTAGGGTGAGTGAGCCAGTGTAACTACAGGCGCAACGGACATGATATGTTAGTTCCCAAGTTTGATGGCATGTTGGCGATGTAAGGAATGGTTAATATTTCTTACAGCGCCATTGTCTATGGTCGGCGGTGACCACTTACTATCAGGGGGGCCATTAAAATTATTTTCGTGCTCGGCGGGAAAACATCTCGAGGAAACCTGAATATGTCTCATTTTAATGAAATTCTGCCACATGTGAATAGACCGACTCGCATTGGGGTAGCGTGGTGGAATAATCTCCAAATCTTCTCCTCAAAAGGGAGATGAGGCCTTGGCCCAGCAGTGGGATGCTTGCAGTCTGTTAATTTACATTGTATTTTATTGTAATACTAGTGATTAATATAATCTATAGAAATACTAGTGAAAAATAGATTAATTTAACTATAGCGAAAAAAGTAACAGTTTACTAACTGGACGAATACTCTTGGTATTATCTTGCAGCTACTTACATGAGCCTTCCTCGTATACTCAAAGTCGATATCAAATACTTGTCTTACATTATCTTCAAGAGGACAAGAGTGGTATTCGCAAGCATCGACTGGGGGCGTCACAATACCATTGAATGTTCCTGAGTTACTCTCGTCACTGAAGATCGAGAACTTTAGTTTCTCCGCTTCAAAATCTAAATGTAAATATGATAATTACGTTACTGAAATTGTTTTTATTTTTACGGTGATAATGGTGTGTTCATTTTCAATGTTAGTGTTAACGAAGGCAAATTGTTTATTCAATACGTTATTGTTTTTGTAAAATTCACAACAGAATCGGAAATCAATACAATCTATAACAACTTCTCACACAAACATTCCATTTTTTTTGCATACAATAAAACATATTTGAACGTTTTCTGTATCTTATTGTAAAGACGTATACATAATATAATCTAAACATTATTACTTATAAAAGACAGAACAATTAAAATTAACGTAATACTTTTTCTAAACAACAATCATTTCTTGAAAATCTTTATATGAAATCTTAATCAGAGAATAAGTATCACTTGTGCAATGGTCTTCCTAAGGATCGTTAAGATTCAATATTTCTTATTTACATTATTTTTTTTGGAAAATTATAAAAGAGACCTAAGATTAAGGTAAAGTGTCATTAAAAGCATTCCATAAACTGTAGAAATAAATTGTAAATTATATTATAGGCTTACGTGGTGTAAGATCAAATGCCAGAGAGTACGGCATATCCCGTCTTATCAGACAGAACCCTGGGCCATCTGGACAGGGATCCAATTTCACACTGTGAATGCTGCATTTATTGAGGTCCACTAAAAACATACATATATATAAAAAAAAACAATGTCATCAATTTCAAATTGATAAATGATATAAACATAAGAAAACGCCAATTAATGTAATTGTATCGATATTCTAAGCAAAAGTCATGGAGCAAAGAATAGCTAGATATTATAGAATATATAATAAATTAAACGTGACGATTCTGACTGCAGTATGTCCCGTACATATCTCACTCTTTGCTATAACTCGAATTTATTACCATAGAAGAGTTCAAAAATCGACCTGCTGCTCCATCAACATATCATCTCGCTGGTATCATAGTGTTTTTTCATATAAGCTTTTAATTAGCTATGTGGTTCTGAAAAAGAAGATAGTCCATCTCAACAAACAGTGTAGGACTATTTCTCAAGCACCACAAACAACACATGATTCTGAACCGAAGGTTCTTGATTCGAGCCCGGTAAGCCACTGAATGTGTTTAAATATTTTTATATTACTTTGGAGCAGCGTGGAATAAGCTCCAAATATTCTCCTCAAAAGGAAAATAGGTCCAGAAGTAAGTCATTTACAATCTGTTACTTTATCCACAAACCACCTGGTATGCCAATAGTAGAGAACTAATAAAACTTGGGGATATCAGGGAACAATTTATAGAGGATCTAATAGCGCAAGCGGTTGGTGGCACTGTTACAATGTAAGGGAGGGTTGATAATACTTTCAGTGCCCATGTATATGGGTAGTGATTATGTCTTACCGTCATGTCTCATTAGCAAGACTGCATTGCTGTTTAAAATAAAAAAAGCAGTTCCAAATTCGGTGTCAGGGCTAAAATTCTGGCAAAATACTTAAAATTGGGAATCGAAAGATAATATTTGCAAAGATTGAAATCGATACGACACTCAGGAGTAGGTCCTTATATTTTGACTCTGTTAAATACATAAGGTAATATATAATCGTTTAATACGTACCGTTTTTACAAAACCTTCTATTAACATATTCACAATTAACGTAAATATAAAAAGCGAATAATATGATAAATCGCACGTCCATTGTCTTTAGGATACGATTTATAAATGGAACAGTTGTCCGACCGTCACAAATAAGTCTCATTAATAATATTATTTTACAGATAAGAGTTCATGTTGTTGTCCGTTGAAATATAACTCCACCAGATGGCTCTTCGGATTCCGATTATTTGTGTCGAATTATATTCTGCCATGTGTCTATTTACCAACCTTAATTAGAGCAGCTAATTAAAGTTCTGATAGCTTCGTCGACGTACAAAACGGTAATATTTCGATAATCTCATATATTAATAGCGGAAGCCGATTTTTGTCCAAGTGATTATGGGACGATGGCTGCAGATAAAAAATCGGTTATGGTCTCATTTTGAACATTTGCAGAAAATTAAAGGGGATTCTTGATTGCAATTTACTAAATTCTTACGATTTAATAAAATATTAATTTTAGAGAGCGGAAAAAAGTTACTGGTCGGTTAGAGAGCGGTACTATGGCTGTATAAGAAAAAAAAATTAAAACATAAACATTCTAAATGAACTAATGTATACTATTTCACATTATAGATTTAATTTAAAAGAGGTTTCATCAATCTGGCGCCAAACTTCCTAAAAAAATATTTTGAATAAACGCGAAGTTTCGCGGGAGATCCACTAATCCATAATGATTACCATAGACTATTCCAAATCTCGACCAATTAATTATATCGCGTCACTTCGATGCAAAATGTTATTTATTAGCTTTTATCCTCCTGTGGTTGAAATAGAAAATAGACAATTCATTTGTCAGATCAGAGAACCATCACGATACAAGTAACGTTTTAAAAGATATTTCTGTATCTTCACGAGCAGTTTTATATTTATGGGGCTCCATTAGTCGGGATGGTTCAAATGTTTGATACCGTAACCAGTCTTAGATACTACTCTTAATAGCTTGCAACTTTAAAGTAAATGTATATAGTGTATAGTAAATGTTTTGAAATGTAAAATCCGAGATGTACCATTGGTTTTAACCAACATGCATCTTAACCGATCATTGCGGGTTCAACCCAGCACCGCTGAATTTTTATGAGCTTAATCTTTGATTGTAATTAAACTCGTGCTCGGTGAAGAAAAATATCGTGAAGAAACCTGCATGTGTTAATTTCAACATATGGCAACATGTTCTATCCACCAACCTGCATTTGAACAGCGTTTTTTACTTTTGCTGAAAATGTCCACTAATTTACTAAAGTACCATCTACTAGTTAAGTAATCGTTTGGAACAAAATCACATGTTTTAATTAATATTAAATTAAAATAATTAATTAAAAAACATTTAAATTAATAATCATATTACTCAACACAAGATTATATAGATGTTAAAAAAGCGTAGTCAATATTTGGTGATTTTAGGTATCAGGATATGACTTGACATATGTACATTTGTAACTGAAATAGACTTACTACTAAGGTTCATATCTGATCGTTTCGGTAGAATGAGAGATACATTTTACTATTATTGTAATCCGGTTAAAAGATATAAGAATCGACATTCTTATTTCTTACAAATTTCGTGTAAAACCCTACTTGATACTGGAATAGATATTGATTTTTAATCAGGTCGTGAGAAGTCATACCATCATATTACATTGTTTATGTTCATATTTTTGATTGTGTAAATAAAAATATTATATTATGATATATTTAAACGTTTATTTTAATAAACACAGTATTTATTTTAACACACTCGTTATTTTCTAAGTTCTATTTTGGCTATGAAACAGCAGTTTTCTGGTGCATTGTCTTTGTTCCATATCTTCCATTTAATCTCAAAAATACCCTGGAAAAACATAAATAAAATAATTATTAAGTCCAAATTATGTTTTAAATTTGGTAAGTCCATCGTCTTTTCGATTGGAATAATAGTAATAATAATGTTTTGTGTTCCAGTTGTGGGTGAGAACAGGCCATGATTTAATCAGCAAGTTTAATATCAAAAGCATACAAATATTAGAGCTATCAAAAAAAGGTTATATTGATAACTGTTATTATGCAATCTCATATCAGACAAATTTCTGCCAAATATTTATCCCCCATTCCGCATTGAAGCGCCCTATTGTAATTCATTCCAAATCTTCCCTTCAACCAATGCGTCAACCTCTAAAACCTCTGGGACTGAGCCTCTGGGACTCTCACATACCGGACGAAACACGGCAGTTTAGCTACTACTTTACACTGATTTCAAGTGAGAGAGTGGTACTTCTCCGGGTGTGCCGGCCTATTCGGCTGCAACCAGAAGGTATGCCGTGACATTGCCTCACTGCGTCAATGTCTATGATAGTGGTTACTATTTATTAATAGGTGAGCCATTTGACAGTCCGCCTATCAATACTATAAAAATATTTATACATTTGTACTAACATTAGGTAGTTTCTTGCCCAATACAAGACTGTAATCGAGTCGATTTTGCTTCTCAGCCTCCAGCGGACAGGAAGTGAATTTACAAGCGTCCGCCTCTTCAAGGTCTGGGAACGGAACATCTCCTGCGTCACTTGCCCAAAACAGACCAGTCAACATCTTGTCGCTCGAAAATTCTGATGACAAAATAAAAAAAACATCTTAAGTGCACTGTAGTAGATTTATGGTATTATACGATATATTTTTGACTGCCTTACCTAAAAACTAACTTTGAAAATGTAAGAATACTGTACCGTAACACATTTAATAAAATTTATATATATAAATAACATTGATTCGAAAAATAGGTAAAATGAGGTTCAGATGCTCGATGTCATTATTGCTTAACCTCCTCCTGTGAGGGTATTGCTCTGTACACGCAATATACTTGGAAAATGAGGTATGAGTTTTTAAAATTTGTGATTTGAGTTTTTGTTTAATGTTTTTTTTATAAAACAAGATGTTACACAAGATTCGAACATACATTAGTGGACGAATAGCTCGTCCATAGGGGACCAATAACCCTCGTTGGTGCAGTGGCTAGTAACAGACTAGACAAGGACCAGGTCATTAAAATTAGCAGTTTTGAAGTAAACTTAAACGGTATTCACCAGATCACTACAAAAGAACGCTTTTAAAAAATTTCACAAGTGCTATAGTTTTAGAATATATTTATTTATATTTAATCAATTAGTATAAAATAAATGTATTACTTACTGGGTGTGAAGTCAATAGATATAGTAGACGTCGCTCCCTTTTTGAGCAAACATTTTTTCGGATTGCTGCACGGCTCGATGCGAACTTCGCTTATATCACACATGCTAACTGAAAAGAAAGATTTTTGCTTTAAAAAAAGTAGTTATATGTTTTATTTCGACTATTAGTTTAATATTTCTATCCTTGATGATTATTGACTTAATAGTATTTTTGTAAAAAATATTATAATATCTATATAATATTATAATCTATATAATTGTATAGTGTATATATGTAATTATTGATAGTATATTTTTTATCCTGAGTGGCCTCGACGGCGTCACCAGGCGAGAGCGGTGAGGGCGAGATAATTTTTTTTTTTTACATTTGGCTAACGCTTGACTACAATCGTATCGATATAATTTAAGATGGAACGAACTCACATAGAAGATATTCTTGCTTTGAAGATAAGTTATGAGGCTTAAGTCAGATGTTCGGAGTCCACATAGGGACTCTAAGGGTAGCTGGCCCTAGGCACGCCAGCGATGTCTCAATAAGCATAGCTCAGTTATAAGTAGAGAATTATAAAAAAAAAGATACGGTTTTGAAATAGCGGGCTTAATCTAATAATTCGATAAAAAAACGTATAATTTTAACCTCTGGTGCGCTGCGCGATTGCGTTACGTGCCATTCGGTACGATGGCCGATAAGTGACATGGCTTTATCTAAGTTCAATTTAAAGTTTTTATACAAACATTTTGAAGAAAGTCTATATTTTTACTTCGACACAAAGAACCCCACACCCACAATGTGCGAGTCTTTGTGTCTCGCCTATATTTTACGAGTAAACAATAACTATTTTTATGTAGAAATATTTACATTGAGAACTAAAATATACAAAGCAAAGTTTAAAATAGCTTTTGGTCAAATCATTGCCGCGTAGAATGGTAGCGAGGACACTAGCATTACCCCAGTAACCATTCCCGTCTGGTTCCGTAGAATTAACCAATCTATGTGTCTTAATTCTTTTAACTAACTTTAGGGAATGGTTAATTTTCTTTCTATATATATAAATGTGATCGTAAACAAGAGTAACAATACGTGTAATCTGTTTCGTCCAACATGAAGTTAGTTATGTAAATCTGTATTATACTATATATGTATACTTGGCGGTAGGGCCTAGTACAAGCCCGTCGTACCAGCAAACAGTAGTACTCAGTATTGTTGTGTCCAGTTTGAAGGATAAGTGTGCCAGTGTAACTACAGGCACAAGGGACGTAACATCTTAGTTCCCAAGGTCGGTGGCGCATTGGCGATGTAAGGAATGGTTAATATTACTCACAACGCCATTGTCTATGGGCGGTGGTGATCACTTACCACCAGATTGTCTTTTTGCTCGTCCTATATAATGAAAAATAACGATAATCAACTTGGTTTCTATTACGTACCTATATCGCTCAATTTTGTTAGTAAAAACATGCTATGAATAATATCGGTCGCAATTCGTGTAATATTTGACCTTTCAACTAAGATTGCGTTAAGAAGTACACTTGATAGCTTAAGTAAAATTATTTTTAATACTATGAGGATTTTTTATTTATGTCGATGGGAAAAAAATAATCAATAACAAAATTCACATTTTATTTAAGATTTCTTGTAAAACGTAACTACTTTTACTTGGTAGGAATAGACCTTTGTGCAAGCCCGTCTGGATACCAACCAAGAAGTAGCAATACTTAGTATTGTTGTGCTCCGATTTGATGGGTGAGTGAGCCAGTGTAAATAAAGGCAGGGATGTCTATTATTCCTACCAGGTGAGCCATTCCCAAACTTTCACTCTCTGGGTAGAAAACTTATCTCTTCCTTAAAGAAATCTAAGCTTATTCCTTAAAGACGTTTGAAAGCTTATTCCAACACCGTTTCCATGCGTATTGGTAGTTACATTGTCATAAAATATAGCTGGACACGTGCATGTTTCATAAATATTAAGTACAAGATGAATTTTAAAGACAAATTACGCACACGGTGCTTATCAAATCAAATCAAAATATACTTTACTTAAGTAGGCTTTTACAAGCACTTTTGAATCCTCATTTAACAAACTATATTAAGTAAAGCTACCGCTTGAGAATGTAGAATTAACCGAGAAGATATGGCAAGAAACTCAGTAGTTACTCTTTTTCAACATCTAAAAATACAGTCATGTTAGTTAAATACAATTATATATGTATGTAGTATCCTACCTGGAAGTCAACAAGCATTAACTCTACGCTTTTTTACCATCTATATCAAATAATATGTACTTTACCAATGTATTTTTACAAATGACTTGAATCTATGAAACGGCAAAGTTAAAAATGTCTGCGGAATTTTATTATAGAAACGGATACCTTGCCCAAAAAAGGATTTATTGACTTAAACCTTGATGTTAAACCTAAGATTGTCGCGATTTGAGAACCGTGTGTTTTTTCCACTAAGCTATTACGGCTCTTCGTTTCTTGTAAGCAATAAATTTATGTGTATTAATGATTTCTCGCATTAAAAAAGTCAACATTGTAAATAATACATCCTAAGCAGTTTTTAAATGTAATGTTTGATTATACTGCTCGTTTAAAATGTACTGAAAATGTACTTATAATGAACTTGTATGTCAATATTAGTCATATTAATTATGATTATATTCATTTATTTTCTAGTGCGCATATTATATGTTTTATGTTTACTCTCGCTTTCCTAAAAACTGATGATGTTTCGTAGAAAAGAGACGGCAATATGTAACAGGAAGCCGGGGAAACGTGCGCGGTTAGAGTTAGCTGTCTGGTGGTACCGGCCCATGTCCCGAATATATGGTGTTAATACCAAGGTGAGATGTTACATATGCGTCTACCGTAAGGGTTATTATTTAAAGTTTAAATAATAACCCTTACGGTAGAGGTTTTAAATAAATATACCCGTCTCTTTTCTTTCTCATATTATAAAATTTTGCTTTTTTATTTTATTATACTTGTGTTTTATTAGAAAGATACTATACAATAATTATTTTCCAAATAATACGATTAAAAAAATCGATTATATATTTCTTTATGTAACAGATAAGCGTACCGGCAAATGGGCCACCTGATGTTAAATGGTCAACACCGCCCTTTGTCATTGGCGCTTTTAGAAATAATAACCATCCCTTATAAGCGAATTCACCATCAACCTTGGGAACTAAGATGTTATATCCCTTGTGAGCTATAGGGGTGAGTGCTCACTCACCCTTAAAAACGGAACACAGCAATACAAGTATTGCTGGTTGGTTTTTGTATGTCTGTTGAGTGAGTCTACCTACTCAGACGGGCAAAAATAAAGACAGCAAAATATATTATATTTGATACGTGTGCACGTCGATAATTTAAGTGAGTCGCCTTTATGAGTGAACAGTCCTATAGTTTAAGCATTGTACTCAGGTCAAAGTGTAGAGTCTACTACTTAATTATTATTATTAAATGAATGCAATAAATATGATAATAATTATTACGAAAGATTAAACTAAACAAATCCAGTTCATTCAGGTTTTTATAAGTGATAGATATAGTCTGTGCACAAAACTATATTCTTTTTATGTTATATGGGTCTGCAAATGGATTTATAATAAGTAGTCGTCATTTAAATAAATATTAATCATTCGTCATATCACCAATGCGCCAACATCTTTGAGAACTAAGAGGTTATGTACTCGTACATTATGCCTGTAGTAACACTGGCTTAATTACTCTTCAAATTGGAACAAAATCAAACTAAGTATTGCATTTTGGCGGTAAAATTTGTCTTGGTAAAATAGACTAAAATATAACAAACTTAGCTTAAGTCTCCTCTCCTTTACAGAAGAAGGCTAGCTAGGCGAGTAGCTTATTATTTATTTATTTAAAATTACAAACGAAATTAAATTAATTCTAAAATTATTATAATTTTGCTAGAGTTAGAAAAACTACATTTAGGTTTATATTTATATTATACATATAGGTAATGAACGCTAACAAAATCTATCTACAGAACATTAAAATTAATTAACATTTTTAATACTTTTTAATAAATAATACATTCATAATTTATAATTAATACTTTTTAAATCAGTTATAACTGACTTAGAGAGAATAATTTAATTTTTTTTTAATGGTACAAGGAGTAATATTGTCCCGTACATCAGTAGGTAGATCATTAACAAGGCGAGGAAATAGGTAAGCACTCGTACGCTCGCCGTACCTATTGCGCGCACTCGGAGTGCATAAACGGCCACGAGTGACGTCAGAATGTTGTACTTTATACCAGTATATGTTGTTAAAAAAAAATCTTATAACATTGAATATTCCAACTGTGCCTGCACCGGTAAAATTTTACAATGTTTAAAAAGTTCATTCCAACACGCTTCTTTAATGTGCGTTGATGGATGACCGAGATATAATTTCATTCCATTTTTCTAATACGGTATTTTCTTTATATAATGAGCACAAATAATAATCTGAATTAAATTTAAATTTTAGGCTAATATTCACGCGTTTAAAACACTGGGCCATTTAATATGTATTTTTTAATTGCTATCAGTTTCAAATTGGCTATCCGATGTAAATGATCGTCGCCCATAGTATTGAAAGAAATATTAACGTCGTTTACTTGTCTGCCTGTTTATGTAAGGACAATGGTTCACTCATTGTTGTAATCTGTACAATTCAGCGGTAGAATAATTGACCAGAGTGTGGTACCTAACCAGACGAACTTTCTAGTGGGGTTGGGTTTGGGATCCTCGCTATGATTTATATGTACGCATATAAATTGTCTATGTATGACATTATCTGTTTGTAATAATCACGACTGAAGGTTTGTACCGATTGAAATTAAATTTACAATATACATGATATATTTGTAGCCCAATAAGGATATATAATACTATAAATTTCGGGATATGAAACCTATTAAATAAAATAAATGAATCGAGGATGAGGTCGTTTGGAACAGCTAGATACATGAATTTACGTTTAATAGGTACGTAATATAACACATCAAACAAAGCCTGTAAGTAAGTCATTAATACAAAGGTATTGTTTTCTTTTTCCAATAGTCCACTTTCTCTTTCTCTTAATTTTGTTTACTTATTTGACTTTTCAATTAGTTTTTCTAATGGTTATTGTTTATACATTAATTTTCTAGATTTGCCGTTCCATGGCTTATGATGATGCACTATAGTATGTCCTGGCTTATTCTCCTTGAAAGAAGCCGACGTGGCCAAAAGTGGTCAGGCGGACGACATAAAAATCGGATTAAAGCAATACATTAATATAACAACTGGTTGGTTTTGGTGAGGTTAAAATATATATTAATCAGGTAATTATGGCGTCGCCTTAACTAGTTCGCTACGTGTGGGGGATCCGTTGTCTTCCTCAAACATATCGAAAATTGCAAAGAGAGAAAGAGAGCAAGCGTTCGAAAACATAAATAACGTTAGCGAAGCCAGACATTAACATCGAATAAATCTTGGCAAATAAATTATTAAATATTAAATTTATAAATTAATATATTTTATTATTAAAACTCACCTTCGTCACATTTTTTAAAATTAGCGACATTCGCTAATACAACGCTGATGGTAGATAACAACGCGAATATCAAGAGGATATTTGTCGACATTTTGTCAAGGCTCAGTAAACACTGGTTCCGTCTGCTTTGGTCAACTCTGTTTCACAAATAACATCGGATGATGACATCGTGACCCGGAGATAAGTGGTAATTAGTTACTTACGTACCCATTAACTGCTTACTAATATCATTGATAGGAATGTTCGTCTGTACGTATGTGTGTGTCAGCATTTGCGGTATATTGAATAGAGAGTTCTATTTGATGCTTCTATGTATGATTATTGTAATGTCAGAAGGAATTCCAGAAGAAGATGTTAAACATTTTAATCAACTAAATTTTAATTAAGATTTAGTATACAACATAAACTCGTTTTTCGTGTACATTGTAGTCAAAATATCGTATTATATTGTCTGTTATTTAATGAAATCTGTCGAAAAATTCGGATTTAGGAAGTTGGAAGCGTCTACATTCGAGTGCCCCGCAAAGCACGTAAAACCTTAAACCGTTGGTCCTGTGCTTGAATTCCGGTCATGTCGGATTTGCCTCATCGCTTTATCATAATAAGGGAAAAGAGAGTGTACCAGTACTTGCGCACACATATGTATGTGCCCCATAATATGTCCTGCGTATTTGACTTGTCTCCCTTGAGATTGGCTCTCGTGAGCAAAATCCCTCAGGAAGAAAAAATCGTTATCATCAATACACAACACTTAGACAGACTATAAGATTTATTTTGTAAATCACTCACTTCGCAACACACTCGTGAAATTTTGGAAACCGACTCACGATGAAACATTATTGTGATGCGTGTGTCGTTTAAATACTATAATTATTATATTTCACTATCGTGTTCTGTGTTGAGTTTCGAGTTTGCGCTTACAGAATAACTATACAAGCAAACACCCGTGTATAATATATTACGTTAAGTTTATTTATTATTTGAGTGTGAAATGTTGTATGAAATTTCCTTATACATTTTCTAAGAAAATCCGTATCGTGCATATAAACTATTTATTCAGATTAAAAAGTTATTCACTTTAAAAAATAAAGATAAAAAGCAATAAGTGTCAAAGGGAAGTTAAACAGCAAGATAAGGATTCGGTTTCGTCTCTAACTGTGGCTCTTTCGTCTCTAATTTAGATATAGAACGTAGTTTTTATATATTATTTATATAATCAAAAATAAAAGGCTTAGTACTAATTTCAGGATAAGGCAGCTATTTGTAATATAGTCGTCACTATATACCATTTAAAAAAACTCATTCCTTCTTTGTAATTTAGTTTAATACTGTTTTAATTAAGGAATTATATAATGCACTCCACGTCAAAATTAGCAACTTTATTTTAGGGACGAATTATTTATATTGTATATAAATATTTTTAGCAGATATTAATCTATCTTTTCAAAGTCTTGGTAGGTTGGTCTAAAGGCAAAAAAATTTAAGGATGTAGATCTCGTTTAAATCTTGGACGGAGCCAATAAAAAATGTGGCTCAAACTCAAACTCAAATTCCTTTATTCAATATAGAAGCATTACACTTACTTATTGATAGTCAAATTAAACACTACCACCGGTTCGGAAAAGGAAACACCCTGACCAGAGAATCGGTCAGGATGACATAATATTATACACTTATTTTAATAAACGTGAAAAACATAATTCTTGCTTCTTGAAAATGAAATTTGAGCTCAGAGAAGATGATTAAATTATCACAATTGTGCTCAGCGAGTCAAAATAAATAAAAGGCTGTATGGGATTGATGTAATTGAGTCTAGGTTGGATATTACATTTAATAAAAAATCATAAATATTTTCTTAAAAATTTATTTACAAGAAATACATTTAATACAAAAATAACTACATCGACGTCATAATTTCGTTGTTCGGTTTCTGTCTGTCAGTCTAAGTATTTACAAAATATACATACATACTCAATTCATGCCGATTGTTTTTCTTTGGCATACATTTGTTGATTAAGAAAAGTGTGACGAAAACTAGATTAAAAATAATCTTATGTTTACTATAAAAGAGGATTATTTGCTATTAACTCGGCCGATCATTACAATACTTATTTCAATATTAATAAAGGTCAAAATTGTATACAACATAATATATTTATTATAAAAAAAAATACTTTAATATATAAACTTTAAAAAAAAAAGTCGAAAGTTTTTTTTAACTTAAATATAAATTAAAAATAATAACAAACAAAAATTTACTTAATAAGTATTTGCTTACTTAAAGTAATGTATAATTACTATAATTATGATCACTAATTAAATTATTATGAACACTTAGTATGTATTTATCTATACTGTACTAATGAGTGAACTAAATATTTACAAGTTATGAACAAAAAATAAGCCTAATTAAATTAAAGAGCAGTCAATTTTAATCTCTATACAGTACAGACATAAAGTTTAAATTTGAAAATGCATCACTTGATTAAAAGAAACATCTTGTTTTTGTATCCGTGTCATATTTAAACAGGGATATATATAAAGTTATATGTATAATTCCGTACAATTCAATTTATTTGTATAATATAAACACAGTTATTATATTTATCCGATTGCACATAAGCATTGTAAGTTCGTATTTTCTAAGAGCTTCGCTTAAGTGACTACTCAAATAATAATTTGGTTGTTTGAGTGCGAATTAAGATAACTTTAATAAACAAAATTTTTTATTGCCACTAAAATTATCATGGCTACAAAAATTTTGAGATATTCTATTGCCGAACAGAAATACTTAGTACTGTTGTGTACCAGTTTGGGTGAGTGAGCCAGCGTAACTAGTTCTATCGGGTGGCCCATTTGCCCGTCAGCCTGCCTACAAAAATAATTTATCATAAGCTCTATTTAAAGTTTAAGCGAACCAGCATATAAACGGGTTAAATTTTCAGCTACTTCAAGCAACAGTATCAACGTTTATGGGATACTCATACAGAGATTTATAGATATAATATTTGATTGTGTTTAATTTTTGACGACGATCGTTCCTTTAAAAAGTATGATTAATGTACGTTCATATGTCGATATGACTCCGATCGAAGCGCGGAGTCCCCGGCGGAGGTCGGGCGACGGGCCGTCACACGATGGCGAGCGTGGTGGTGGTGTTGTGGTCGTCGCGGGGGTCGCGGGGGTCGCGGGGGTCGCGCTGCAGGTCGTGGTGCAGGCCGGCCTCCTTGAGGATGCGCATGCGCGGCCCGAGCGGCACGCCCAGCGCGCGCAGGCGGTCCTCGCCCACGTACGGCAGCTCCGCCGCGCCCACCTTCTCCTTCTCCAGCAGCGCCGCGTATTTCTGCAACCAGACACTCCGTGAGCGGGTCGGTGACACCCCGGGTGCCCCGGTAGACCGGAAGTCGGGTGGGGGTAGTGCTATTGTACAATATGCCGGCAATATTGTTTATTAAAAAAAGTAAAGTAATATTCTGCATACGTCGGACTTCTAGGCTAAAAAGCCGGGTCCTTATTTTTCATTACGACCAGCTCGACTTTAAATTCTTCATCGGTTTGGTAAAACTAACCTCGTATCCCAATTTCTTCAGGAACAGTCGCATCAAGGGAGGCTCGTCTCCGAAGAACTTGGTGAGACGCTTGACCCTGTCGGGATTGCTGAAGGAGTACGGGTCCAGATGTCTGCTGTGCCCGGACCTGACGTACTGCTGAGATCTGCGAATGCAACATAGATGTTTTATTATTAAGAAGCAGAAAAACAACCAGGCTCCCACTGCAGCTCGCGACTCATGGCGGCAGTGGCGTCGGCACTCACCGGTACAGGTGGCGCAGCGCGGCGAGCTCGGCGCGGATGGTGTCCATCTCTTGCAGCACGAGGTGGTGCGTGCGCATCTCGCTGGAGAGGTGCGCCACCGAGCGCGCCAGCGTCACCACGTGCGACTCCAGCCGCTGGAAGCGCTTGTTGATGCCCTGCGGAGCCCGCGGGCGAGTGTTCTTTGAGATACCATATTAATAAAGACGTTCTCGACTCGATTCTCGATTTACGACTCAGTCGCATCATTTTTATAAAATTGCTTTATTGATGGATTTGTGAAATTAAAGTTCGAATCTGGTTCCCTCGAAATGCTTTCCTGTTTTTATCGACGAGCACAGTTATTGATATGAGTACCTTGAGATCGTGTTTCTTTCGTTGCTCGTTGGAGCTTCTCCGCTTGTCGCGAACTGGTCGACTGCTGACGGAACTCGATGGGAGGGAGGACATGCTGCCGTACCGACGTTTCGATGATAACCTGAAACGCAGACATTTCGTATGGGAATGAAAAGTCTGAAAAGTAGGTCGGTGTCTAATCTTATGCAGCATTCTGCATTAATAAAAATCTCCTCAGAAACATATGGTATCACATATTTTATTTACTGTTTATTTTGCCTAAACTTAAATTTTGTCGATTATACCGCTACAAATCTCATGATAAAATTAAACACAAAGCCTTGAGCTAATTTAACAAGAGCAAAATGTTTACCTAGCTTCCCATGTAGGATGTTTGGCTAGGCTTGCGGGTTTCCTAACTCCCAGCAACTGCAGCACCTCCGCGTACATGTTCTCGAGCCCCCGCAGCTGCCTCCGGATGGCGCGCGCGTCTCCCGTCGAGGCGTCGCTGTCCGTCCGCCCGTCCAGGAGAGACGAGAGGTCCAGGCTTCGAGTCGTGGTTGAAGTCATGTCTGTCGTGTCTAACCCGAATACTGGAACAGGAAATTACAAAAACATTATATAGTAATGAAAATCAGTCATATAGTTTGTTACTACATGCTTGATTTTTTTTAAATTATGATGTAATCTGTCGGATATCAAAAGGCCTTTGTGATGGTAAGTGGTCACCATCGCCTATTGACTTTGTTTGAATTAGCGTTAAACTTGGAATCTTTGATTTTGATTCATCCTTCAAAACCGGAACATGACGATACATAGTATTTTTATTTGGGGGTTGAATACAGAAAACGAATTTTGACTAAGATTTATTTAAAATTTTAGTAAAAATTTTAATTAACATTCAGTAATTTAGAAGCAAATTATACAACTCAAACTTACAGTGTTTCTTGTAATGATGATCACGTTTGGAAGAGTGTTTCTTGTGTGAATGCCAGCGCGGTGATTCCCTTCCTCGACGTCGTTCGTCAGGATATTCGGATCTACCAGGAAGACTGAAACAGTAACACGAACTTAATAATTGGAAATTGAAAACACTTGCTTTTAAAAAATCCGAACCGTACTAAATTTTATCACGAGCTAATGGTCTAATCATTAAATTGAATCAAAACATAAATAATGAAATTGAAAAGGAAAACATCCAAGGTTCTACAACGATTGTCACTAGCGTTTGTTATAGACTATAAAAAAACTATCAAACTCAAAATTTCCAGAATATGGAAAAATGTAAGCCAATTTGCACACTATTTTAAGCTATATAATGTTTTTATTTTTGAGTGTGATTATTTCTTTCATATTTTCAGAAAGGTACATTTTTCTTAAACATTCGTTATTAAAAACATTAATAGTTGTGAGTAATTTTAAAAGGTTTTAAAAATTAAAATTTATTCTCTTTAAACCATAAAAATATATTAAAGTTATTTTGATCTGTTTAGATCATCCAACACACCCTAAAATTCTATTGAAATAATGATCCTACCTATTTCTTTTATGTAAATCTGAAGAAGGCGACTGTGGTGGGAGGGGAGGTGTCATGGAGCCGTCAGAGCTGGCTGAGCTATCGAGTCGCATACTGGATAACTTGGGTTCTAGTATCTGTCGAAGCTCGCATTCCACTAAATCTGCCCATTCGTTTTCTCCTGCTGTAGAATATAAATAAATTAATAGCATATCAAATTGATAAATGTATGTTCTTTATATAGATTCAATCAAAGGCCATTTGTACATCCTAAAAATTTATAATCTACGTCTATCTCTTTGTAATATAAAATTGTCCATGCGTTCTTTACACGTAGTAAAATATTATTTTTTAAATAAACATCATACCGGGTCCAGGATTTTGCTGACTAGGTCCAGGCTGAGGTTGAACCCTGGACCCTACAGCATCTGAATCAGCAGATGTGTCATGAAGGCTGGCGTCAGGTCGTCTCCCGCTGGAATAAGCCACGCTACCTCTACCAGAGTCAACGTTTGATGACTGACCACCATTTTTGTCGTAATCTGACAAATGCGAATATTTTTGTCATTAAAGTTTAATATGCATAGTATATTCCTTAATTCAACACACAGTGATAAATATTGTAATAATAAGATATAATTATGTTTATTTGGATTAATATTTTAAATTTCACTCCAAAAAAGGTTCTCACCTGAGCTAGCGCCCGATCCACTTGCACCTTTTTTTCCATGTGCTTTTAAATCTTCGATTCTATTAGGTGTTTGTCTTGATGAAGACGGTTGTGGGTTGTATACTTCGGCTTTACTACTCGAGTTATATACACTGTCCACGGATTTCTGACTTGCACTTTCGTCATTTCTTTCTAACATTTCCCCAGATGTTGAAGCTTCTTCTTTCTGTCGTTTGCCTAATGAATCAGGCGTCCGCCTCGATTCCTTATGACTATCTGGCGTTCTTCTATACATTTCATGTGCCCGCTCTTGTCTTGGTGAATCAATTGATCGTCCACTCGTACGTATTCGTTCTTCGAAACTAGATCGACCTTGTGCTGCAAGCCTCATTCGAAATCCTCCATCATCTGACTCTCGTTCCTCGATATTTCTTGTTGGTCCGTTTTCATTTGGCATACCATCTAGAAGATTGCCATGGGAATTTCTCCTGGACCGATCATGGATTTGTGGTGTCGTGATCTCTTGTCTAGGATGAGGATCATCTAAGAGGTGAGGATGGGAAGCAGCTCTTCTGCCTTCTACTAAGCCTCTTTGACGTATAACTTCCCTCTCTAATTGTTGAGGACTTCTGAGATCTAATCTTGAATGTGAGATGTCAAACTGTAAAAGAAAACTCTATTTGTACTGGTTATATTTATTGTTTTGTTTCGTAACTTTGAAAGATATCACATCCTAAAATAAAATTATATTACAACCTATAAAACAGTTACGTAGTCAGATTTACACGTTAAAGCTCTTTTCTGTGGTACTCGGTCACGACGGAAACATATAAAAATTATATGGAGTGTTATAACATCGGATATGCTATATTTTATCTTTGATAAAAAAAATACTTTTTTGTCTTATATACGCCTAAATTACAACTGTCAATGGTTTTCTAATTAACAAAAATATTTTTTAGTCGGTGACTTTTTATTAATAATTTAATTAACCGCAAAGAACTAGAATATCTGCAACATCTAAAGTTACATAATACAAGTTAAGAAAAAGATAAGTGACAATAGTTTTGAGATTGATTTAAACAACAATGATTCGATAAATTCATTACGTTACGGACAATACGGAGGTAAAAATTTAGATCCACGATATCACGCTCGCATCATAAAATATGTACTTGTTATTTTAATTGCGTGCTCCGTGGGAAAATGTAATTGTTGGGAATCATTGTGCTTTGTTGCAGCAGTGAGAAACAGTCTTAAGAAAGGCGAGAATTATTGCTGTAATTTTTTGATTCTGTTCTATGACATTTGGATTGTATTGCATTTTGTAATTATAGTTTATTTGATTTGTAACCCCCGTTAAGCTATGTATTAATTACTTAATTAAGAACATCTGAAACTAATGTTGCTTGCGCAAAAGCAATCACATCTGATTGCTCTTTTGTATGTTCTGAACACTTTTCATATTCTCACAATAAACGAATTACGAATAACATGGTAACGAATGATTGGTTGCAATGTAAACTTTGATTGATGATGTTTATTTGTTAACAGTTTAATTTAACTCGTTTATAGTACGAATGGTTATTTCGTTCGAAAGTTTTTTAAGCATTTGTTTAAAAATAATCAGTTTCTATAAAAATTAAATTACGTGAGTTATTAAATTCGTACCTGTGTCTGAGGACCAGTTTTCAAAGACGTGAAGTTTGCCATCGATCTCACATCCATATCTCGTTGATACATCGCACTTCTTCGACCCGGAGGTCCATATTGTTGATAGAGGGCATCTGCACCGAGAGCTTGTGGCCTATGAGGAGACGCCAGCATCTCTTGCGATCTTGCCTGATGATTCAGCATCATCTGCTGTTGCACTATCTGCTGTTGCTGATGTATTAATTGCCTGAAAGTTATAGTAAAATATTTCTTAATCGCTTTTAATGCCTTTCTTTTATTTTTTTTTGTTAATTGTTATTCAACAGACGTGTTATCCGTGGTGTGCTTTGTCTAGAATTTAGATTACTATCAGACGGCATCACATTAAAACAATAGTACTACTACTAGAAATATTTTTCTTTATTAACGTACAAATTTTATCAAACACTATGCTGAATCAAATTATTTTAAACGTCGTATATAATTATTAATACTCGATCATCAAAGCATTGGAGAAGTAAACGAAGTTGATGGCGTCACTTAATAGTTCTATTTAAAACCACGCTTAAAGAAATTTTAATTCCCATGTGAAAGCTGTGATAAAATTTCTACTATGTGATTATGTCATGTTTCACAAGGAAATTATAAAATATTATGCAACGCTGGATTCTAAATAGAAATTGCTAGATTAACATTAGTGCTAAGCTAAATCTTACCTGTGCGGTGACGGACTCGGGTACGCCATGTTATTTGGCATGCCATGACTGTATTGCATATCTGGTCGATTTTGTGGCATCGGTCTCCCGTATATCCCTTGTTCTACTTTCCTTGGAGTTTCTCTTGGAGTGACTTGCTCCGGTTCAGGCCTCTTTCTTTCTTCGATATTGTTAAGTCTAGCTTCATCGTTGTTCTTCTCACCCTCGTTGCCATCTTTTTTGAATCTACTCGATATCATGTCCTTTAGTGTGTGGTAAGTTTTGCTAACTGATTTATTACTTTTAGGGGCATCTCTTGTACTATCTTTACCGGTTTCAACCGTGACTGTTATGTGTGAGTTATTTTGGCTATCGGTTTTATATGCATTTTTGGCGGGTATCGGCGGTTTTGGGGAATCATAATTTTGTACGTTTCTCGCTATAGCGCCTTGGTTTGGATTTTGGTTTTGGTTCATCGTGTACCCGTAGTTTTGTTCGTATTGTCTGAAATCACCAGACGGTCCTGCTTGTTGATTCTGCGGAAAAGTATATAAACAACGTATTTAATGTCATGATATATGATATCGATCACAGATGTGATAATAATAGAAATATATTGTAGATTTTTCAACTTATATCGTTATTGCTACGCCAGTCTGAGTGAATATCAAAGACACTTCGGGGCAAAAAATATAAACAATTTCGGCACCGGCAGACATTCGCAAGATAGACTAGACAATTGTGTACGTCTTATTATTATAGTGCATAAGTGAAGGCACTGAGGAAGTCTGATATTCTCGACGGAAATTTTCAAATCTTTTGCATGAGGTCAGACCTCATGCAAATTTGAATCCAGGTTCATTGACATTAAGTCCTATATTAATGATCTACTGTTAAAGTTCATCGTTACGGTATTATCTAACGATAGTATTCGTTGATTTTTAGTCGGGTTAAATAATAATTGAATTGTATTTTAGTGACAAATTATACCAATAACCTTGCGGGTTATTTTCGGTTGAATCTACATTCCAAATCGATAGCATTATGATCATGTTAAGTTTAAAACGGTCACTGGACTAACGTTGCCTCGTTTCAACGATTGAAGGCTTTGAAGTGAAAGAAACGAATGTGTTACGCGAGGTAATGGGAATGTTACAACAATGCGATGTAGGAATAATGGCGTTGAACTGTACATTATACAGGTTGCGACGTTTGACGTCTGCTGCGAATTATTTTATTATACAATGTGATTATATTTCGAGATAGTACTTTAGTGATATGATTAATAAAGTATTTTGTTATCTTGATTTCAATTTCTTTTATTTTGATTGTGTTTGTTTTTGATGAATCTGTATGTTTTTATTGCCAGACACAATCGTATTCGAATTTGACAGTGACAATATTTAAATTATAATTTATTATTATACATTTATAAATCTATTTATAATTACATAGATGTTTGTATTAGGATTTCTGTTTAGAAGAGCCCGTCTCGATTACGATGTTCGTAAGAAATGACAAATACTTTGAGTCATATTTGTTGTATCACCTTGGCAAGTTTGGATTCCATAAATTCAAAATTTCAGACCCTCACTTAAATTGCATTGCATCAAACATATCAATAAATATAAAGACCGAAAAAGTAAATAATGTTAGAATTACATAATAACCTAATAATCTATGATTAACTAAGTTTAGGTAGCTTAGAGTTTCATCTCTTCATCTTATTAACAAATATCTAATGAACTACGAATGTTCTTAAAATTATTATTATTAATATTATTCAACACGAAAGAAGACTAATATATATAGCCTTATCATTATAACAGATTACTTCCAGGTTTTTAAGAGCATGATTTATATGACTCACAATTGTATTGGTACAGGCAGAGTCAAAATAATAAGTTGTTACTCTATGCATTGTGAAGTATAAAATAAATAAACTTCGCATAGTATCATAATAAATATGAATTTATAATAAAAATAGACATAAATGAATGTGTCTTACTCTTTCTCACACTTAGAGAATTAATTTTGAAACGTATTACATTGTCTGCAAAGTACGTGTTAACGATGCTTAATTTTATTTTCCCAGATATTTATTTAAATTTCTTTGATATTTTAAGCTCCCGAAATTCCATTTTCTGAGAATCGTCTTGTGTCTTTGTTTTTTTTTTCTAGTATTTTGCACTCAATGAAAATTCAACTTAATTTGAATAAAAAAGCAATAAAAATTATACCTACGTTTTCCACTGTAAATTCTACCATTTTGTCTTCAAACTAATCACTTTAGTTCACATTTTGAACAAAGGTTTTCATTTATAGTAAAGCTAACCTTTTAAAATCGAAAAATTTTAAAACTCACACAAATATAAAACAAAACAATATTAAACACTAACTTCGTAATTTAAACATTAAACACTATAGATACGTGACGTCCTCTACGCGGCGAATATAAAACGTAACAAAAATGTGTACATTTAAAAAAAATCTTTTTTAAAACTCCGAACGGATGCGTTCGCTTGTGAAACGAACACCGAGTATACTAGTTTTAAGTGCATCGTAGACTGGCGTGCGGCTCCGTTACGCCGAATCTAATTTAGAATTAGCACCTTTGGAATACAAATCCATAATTATTGTTACTTTTTAAAGCTACAAACTAGAATGCAACGTTAATTATGCAAAAACGAAAAAAAAGGTCATCTTAATTATATATTGCAGACCGTAACAGTCCAGTGTCGAACTTAACGGTGACGAAGATAAATTTTTGTGTGTGTATCCAACACATTGATTACTAGCGAAATTCGGAGTTCAGTGGACCTTGCCCAGGTAGGATACGAAATGTTCGATTAAGTTTCAACCATTCTAGCCACTGAACCATCGCAGTTACATTACATACATATATTAACAGCCTGTAAATTTCCCACTACTGGGCTAAGGCATCCTCTCCCTTTGAGTAGAAGGTCTTGGAGCAAATTCCACTACGCTGCTCCAATGCGGGTTGGTGGAATACAAATGTGGCAGAATTTGAAATTAGTCACATACAGGTTTCCTCAGAATGTTTTCCTTCACCGCCGAGCACGAGATCAATTATAAACACAAATTAAGCACATGAAAATTCAGTGGTGCTTGCCTTGGTTTGAACCCGAAATCATCGGTTAAGATGCACGCCTTCTAACCACTGGGCTACCTCGGCTCCTTAGTGTAAACTTTATACTATAGTAGCAGATGAAAGCGAATTACGTTCATATCGTTGTATATTGTACACGCATAGATAATTTTGATTCGATACGAGACTCTATCGGGAACTTTCACTAATAAATGCGATTAAATGTTCAAGTCGCGCCAAATAGTATCGTGCTTTGAACACTATGGCGGAAATATAAAAATGCTAATCTTAGGATAAAAGCCTCTCTTTTTATTATAATTTATTTTAAAAAGTCCAGCTAATCGGCGTCTTAATGGTCACAATTCGCATAGAATGTGATCACTAATAATAAAATTACTTTTTAAACCGTCAATACGCTGCTGATCATGTTGTTAATTATTGTCTCTTGTGCATGTTATTACACTGGCTCACTCACCATTCAAACTGGAACACAGTTATAGAACGTTTTGGTGTTTGACGGTGGAAGTACTGGTACTACACGGGACAACGTATTAGCATTAGCATTTTTTTTTTTACGGGACAACGTAAACAAATTTAATTAAAATGACTGCATTTTCTAATTGCTTGATATTTCAATTTCGCAATTTAAATGTAGAATCACATTCTGATTATAGATTCTATAGAGGTGAGAAAATATATCAAACTTTATTTCAAACATTATTCAACATTGTCAAGTGTAATACTTACACTTTATTATTGTCAAAATTTTTACACCGGTTCGAAAAGAAAAAATCAGACCTGAGAAGAACCGACGAAAGAAGTCATTATATTTTTCAGTATTTTAGTCACACGACGAAATAAACATTCAGTGATATGATACAATCATCACAATCTTTGCTTTTACTAAAACAAGTTACAAGTTAATGTGTACGCCTTTACAAGAGTATCCCAGTTATTTATAAATTATTTGTTTTCCTCGTTTATTTGTATATAATAATATCGTGTTTTATAATTATCAATAACTAATTGTTTTTTTTTAATATATATTTACGCATTAACTTTACCGAGTAAAAATCGCAGTAGGAAGCCGACACGTGGTGTTAACGGTTCGGTTCGCTGTACGAAGTCGGATCGCGCATTGAATTTTTATATCAACGACTCATCGCCTTAACCCTATTACGATACAAAACAAAGAAAATATGGATACAAATGAGTAGTGTCGTTAACACCTCTTGGTACTTGGAAGCGTCTGATTTTATTGTATGTCTCGTCTGTTTTTCTTGATATTGTGTAAAAGTAATAGCAATAATTCTATTTGGTACAATTGTGTTATCATCTACTTATATATTAGTGTATTTGTTTGATTGGTTGAAATTCGAACGTCATCTTTATTAAAAATTTGAGGGAAATTAATTAGGATTTTTTGATTAAAACCCGTCAACAGCTACCAAACAGCATATCGGTAGATAAGCAGGGGAAAAAGAGGTATTGCCTGTCTGTGTCTCTTGATATAGTCTTAGCAATCTTCCGAACTAACACAATATTTCCTTGTGGCATAATATATTAATAAAAGTGCACACGGTCGCGTGTCACAAAGGTTTTCTTATTATCGCTAAGTTAAGTTTGGTGTTGGTGCTTCAGACAGAATTATTGTGTTATAGGTTTGTCGTTTTAGTTCATATTCGTTATTAGTTATTATTGATTCAAATTAATTTATGAAATTGTTATTTATTTTAAATTATAAAGCAGATATTAACGTGGATGGATATAGAGGAAGGGGACGACCGATGAAAAGATGGATGGATTGTGTGAAAGATGATATGGCTGGAAATAATGTTACTTGTGAGATGACTCCATATAGGGAAGTATGGAGATGAAGACATGCTGCGCCGACCCCAAGTAAATTGGGATAAGGGCAGGAGGATGATGATGATATGAATATTCATAAATGAATGTTACCAGTGCTAATAACATAATACATTTTTTTAGATAAAAGATAAAATCAAAATAAAATCTTATAAGTTGAATTATCATAGCAACGATTTAAAACAGACAATAATTAATATATTTATGTGTATATATTTGGAGATGATATATAACATTAAATAAAATTATTCAATTGCAATAGGTGCCAGTCGTATGGGACAATTATTTCCAAATACAATGCAATACGTGCCTCTCATTGAGTAGCTGGTAATATTATTAACCCTTTCCTTATTCTCGTGATCACATGTAATTCATTCTTATTGTTGAACTATTGTGTGGGCTGTTCAAACAGATCCTGTTAAGCGTCACGCTCCTTGTAACCATATGTTCACTGTAGATTTTCATTAATTTCGTGTCGTGTAATCACAATCCGAATTCGTGTCTCTCCGTTATGTGGTATGTCAGATGGTCAATTGTTTTGTAATATAATAATAATTCACAGGAGAGTTTTGAGGGGGGCAGAGATCACTATACCGTGTCTCAGAAAGCACGTAGAGCCTTTGGTCATGCGTCTGAGTTCTCTACGGTCGTGTCGGATTGCTATTCCATTTGATTATGAGTTTTTATTTTTATTTTAGGCGGCTTGGCAAATGACCACTTAGCTGATATAGGTGGTCATCGCTAATGCGCCACCTACCTTGGGAGTTAAGATGTTATGTCCCTTGTGCCTGTAGTGGCATTTAAACCTTAACACAACAACTAAGTAATGTTGCCAGGCTGTAGAATAGCTGATGAGTGGGTGTTACCTACCCAGACGGGCTTGCACAAAGCCCTACAACCAAGTAAAGAGTTCACTGATCACGTACACACTTGATCATGATAATATATCTAATTATTAGTTAGCCAGTAATTTACTAGGAGAACATCGACATAATCAATATAAATAAACCATAAATAAATATTGGTAATATTAAACTTAACATTAATAAAATGAATAAAATAATAATCTTACGTCCATTTCAGAAGTATTTACGAATCAATTAACCAAATAAAAATCGACCACGTACAGAACGATAAGCTTCTTAAGAATCACTGAAGGCAATATGTTTATGAGCTCTATATGTATATTAGGTGGTCCGTCAGTTTATCTTCCTGCTTAACGAGCGCTGCGACAAGCGAGGCATAACGATGGAGTTCTTTGCCCTATAGTTATACATTTTCCATTATTTTATGTTCGAGTCGCGTCTAATAATAGATTAGAACTATGTGGGCCAAGACAGGCTTGTGACGGAGCTGGACAGATATTTGAAACTATAATAATATTTAATTATAATAACTAATATTAAATTGTCTAAGGCTTAATCTCAAAGTAGCCGTTTCTTGCGTGGAAATAGCTGTATTCTGTTTAATGTCCTTATCTCGGGTAGCGTTGGATTTTTGTTATAGATTATATTTATTAAAGTTAGTTCGCGTTGACGTTTACACGACGTTACGAACAGCCTCAAGAACTACTAAGAATGTATTTAAAATGTTCTACGTATTATCCGAATCTCATGATAAATATATATATTTAATTTAGTTTAAAATCAAAATATACTTTATTCAAGTAGGCTTTTACAAGCACTTTTGAATCGTCATTTAACAAACTATATTAAGTAAAGCTACCACCGGTCCCGAATTTAGATTCTATCGAGAAGAACCGGAAAGAAACTCAGTAGTTACTCTTTTTCATCATTTAAAAATACAGTCATGTTAGTTAAATACAATTATGTATGTATGTAATATATCCTGCCTGGAAGTCAACAAGTATTAACTTCACGCTTTTGTATCATCTATATATTCTTGTATCGAATAATATGCCTTCTTTACCGGTGTATTTTTTACAAATGATTTGAATTTTTTAAAGGGCAAAGTCAAAAATTTGCATACATATTTGAATTATCTAAATAATTGTGTATCTATTATGTTCATACATTTACCCCCACTATCTCTGTATATATTATATATTTGTCCTGATACAGTTTAGTTATTTGTAGATATTAAAAAATCTGTACCTCTGCATGTGTCCACGCTGACAACGCCTTAGGGGGTGTGTCAGGAGCTACCGCTCCAAGTCGCCCCCTCTTTCTTGCTTCCTGCAAGATTGGTACTTTGGAGCTTTTGTCACCCGACGACAGGATCACTTCGCGTTCTATCTGTAACATATATATTGTTAATTTAAATATATAAATATATATTTAATTAACAGCTTTTTAATATAGCAGAGAAAAAAAATATAATTCAAAATGAAAATATACTATATTCAAGTATGCTTTTAATAGTACTTTTTAATCAGCATTTTACAGAACTATATTAAAATTAAAGCTACTACATGTTCGAAATGTAGATTCTAACAAGAAGAACAGGTAAGAAACTCAATAGTTACTCTTTTCCAACATTTAAATTCATGTTCAAAAGTTGTGTGGTGGGATTTTTGTTCTTATCATAACTTATAATCAATTCAACACAATCGGTTTATAAAACTCTTTCTATCCTTATTCTACCCATAGGGGTAATTTTGTGTTGAAAAAAGAAATAGTGTTATTTTTACAAATTAAAATGAAGGAATATCTGAAAAGTTTTCATGTGAATCAGTTTTAATAAAAACAATAAAAAAAACAAGACCAAAAAGGAAAATCGTGGTGTTGTTACTAAACGTCTAAAGTCGCTGAGTTATTGCTTTCAATTTCTGTCAGTCAGTCAAGATATTGATACATATTAATGATCGACATCTTAACTGGATGAGTTATAGCGCGATAATATTGTGGCTTCGTTAATTGCCTCTTTGCTCTAGACTCTAACGGTTATATTATAAAGCTGCAAATCCAGAGGTCCTGGATTGTATCCTAGGTTCGGTCTGTTAAAAAAAATCTCATTGGTAGCAAGAAGTTTGAAAGTTGGTAGCGGTCACGTGCCTGATCCTAAGCCAATCCGTTGGTCATGCGTCTGATCATTCCGGTCGTGTTGGATCGCAGTTCTAAAAGATAATAAATGCGAGGGAATTGAATTGATATGTCAAATCAATCAAATTACCCAAAACATACTTTTTTCAAGTAAGCTCTTGCGAGTATTTTCTAGTCATAATCATTTTTTGTTATGAAATTAAATTAAAGCTACAATCTGTTCGAAATGTAGATTCTACCGAGAAGAACCAGCAAGAAAGTCCGTAGTTACTACTGAGTTTCTCTCTTCACTCTTTTCCGAAAATCAGTTATATATTATATATTATCATTAAATGCGTATGTAAGTCAACGAATACTAACTCCACCCTTTTTAATCAAGGACAGAATCCTTTACGCCTTATTAATCAAAATGTTTTAACATGTCATTGAAATTTATTAATGAATAAAAGTATTTGAGGATTTTTATAATATCAGTTTATTTATTAATTATATTACATATTACGAAGTCAAATCTTCTTATCGCGTATTTGCGGAACTGAGTCGACCTGCAAGGGTCTCCTTCAAAGCCTGCCATCGTGCCATTACGACGTATAGTTATTATAAGATGTTCTCACTTGCATACCAATTTTCACGCCTTTTTTTCTCATTGTAAAAACGCATTACGTTCCCTCAGAATCACGTAAAAATTAGCTATGTGGGACTCGCCGGTACCCAAAACGCCTAGTGCGACCTAGTAAACCAGAATACCCACTAAAAAACCAGCGGTATCCTCCGTCTCTTCGACGGACGCCTTGGGATAGTTTCTTGTATTTGTCCCTAATTTACTCCATAAAAATATTACCTTTTTAGATATATGGTGCTTAAGTTAACTCCGCACCACTTTTTAACAATATACGTTCAGTAATTTTATCCCAGTTAGTTTGAATTTGAAATATTACTATAGATAAAGAGTGAACAGTATGAGAAAGACAAGTGAACAATTAACAACGTAGTATGAAAGCTCTTATTTATATACCATTAACACACGAAAACATCAATATTGTTGCATAACGAGTGTCTAAACGACGACGAACAATGACCTTTCACTAATCTCTCTAAAAAAAACGATTACGTGTAAAGTAACGAGAGTCGTATGTTCGCAAAACTATTAACATATAACAAAGATAGGTAATCCTCAGATTAGAAAACAAAAGGCAGGTGGAGCGCTTGGAACATTATTGTGAAGCAACAAAAGCGAATACAAATTACCTGTAGTGCAAAACGACGCGTCTTTTTGTTAATAATTATTTTATAATCTAAGAGATAGTCTTAGAAAGTTAATATAGGTAATATAATTTAAGGCTCTAATCGATTCGTTGGAGGATGATAAATGTGTCGATGGAGACGAGGTGTCCTGAGTTTAATGTATAAACTTTCACTTAAGTATATATATTCAAGAGTAAGTCAAATCTTAACTATTGACTTTATATACATCTCTTTCTGTTTATTATGTACGGTCTAGTTTATTTAATAAGTAATCATTGTTATTTTTAAATTTTACAAAGGAATTTTCATGACTGTTATTAAATTATACTCAAACATTGTTAATTTTTTGTCTATTATTTAAAACATAATTTATGTACTTAGTGGTAGGGCTTTGTGTAAGCTCATCTGGGTAGGTACCACCCACTCATCAGATATTCTAGCGCCAAACAGCAGTACTCAGTATTGTTGTGTCCCGGTTTGAAGGGTGAGTGAGCCTGTGTAACTACAGGCACAAGGGACGTAACATCTTGGTTCCCAAGGTTGGTGGCGCATTGGTGTTGTAAGGAATGGTTAATATTTCTTACAACGCCATTGTCTATGGGCGGTGGTGACCACTTACCATCAGGTGGCCCATTTGCTCGTCCGCCTACCGTAATCATAAAAAAAATATATAAGAAAGCAACTTCTAACCGGGTGTCCCTCAACACCTCTCGTTTATGTAATTATTATTTATTGCACTTCAACATTTAAACAGATTTGTACATTAATAAGAGACTATAAAAAATTGGATTACAACAGGCCTTATCGCTAAATCGGCTATTTCTTCCAGACAACCTTTGGGCAGATCACTGATTGTAAAAATACACATGGGAAAGGGTATAATTAATTGTTTTAATATTTCTTTTATATATTAATTTAAAAATTGAAAACAATCAATTAAAGCATTAAAATAAATGAGATCTATGTAAGGAATTCCGAGATGGTCCAGTGGTTAGAACGCGTGCATCTTAACCGATGATTTCGGGTTCAAACCCAGGCAGGCACCACTGAATTTTCATGAGCTTAATTTGTGTTTATAATTCATCTCGTGCTCGGCAGTGAAGGAAAACATCGTGAGGAAACCTGCATGTGTCTAATTTCAACGAAATTCTGTCACATGTGTATTCCATCAACCTGCATTGGAGCAGCGTGGTGGAATATGCTCCAAACCTTCTCCTCAAAGCGAGAGAAGGTCTTAGCCCAGCAGTGGGAAATTTACAGGCTGCTAATGTATATAAGAAATTCAAAGTATTTAATTTAACTATAATTAAATTTTATATTTTTTATTATCAAATGAAAGTAACATTAATTGTCCTACAAGACATTCGCAAGAATACTTCAACGCAAAAACTGAATAATGCGACATACACTACTTCTATTAATTCTAAATATAACTATGTCATCGACCTGGCGTCGGTTGTCACGTCATGGAAGCCATCGCTAGAGGGCGGTTAGTTGGGAATTGCATTTCATTATAAGAACTAGCCGTTGTTATAATTTGCCTTGAACGTCCGTTATATCTTATTCTTCATAAATGGTCATAAATATTATGACAAAGTAGATAATAAAATGTTATTAATTTTTTACCTTAAAATTTGAATGGAATTGAATGAATGATTTAATTATTTTATAGACAATATCGGATAACAAACTCGGGATAACGGATACATCAAAATTTGTTCAGTCATTTAAAAGTTATGGTGGGATAAAGAAACTCTCATAGAATATACGAACTCTGATAACGTCCCACTTATTTTTGGGCAGTCGTATTAAATTAATACGAAATAAAATATCATTATGAACTGAGTCACTCAAAAACACTATTGAAACGTCAGTTTACAGAATTCAATTGAATGTCAAGCTACCACCTTGAGTAAAATATGTATGTTTCGTATTCCTAAACATAACAATGAGTATGTCGGCCATTCAAATGGCAGTAAGCACTGGTTAGCAATTGAATTTATTTTAGTATCAAAACATCAAATAGATCAAGTGAATTCCTGCAACAATTTTATATTCGGTTGCTTTATGCAACTGTCTGGGGAGGTACCACCCACTCATCGTGTGGGTATATCCATATAGCAATAGGGTTTTTGTGTATCGGTTTGAATGCGTATAAATAAGGGACATAACATCTCAGTTGCCAAAGTTGAAGGTGCATTGGTTACACAAGAAAATGACAATATATAATTTGGCGTCCATGTTAATTTGCCCGTCGACATATCTAAGCCATAAAAATATAAAAAAAAACCAATCAAAGATATAGTTCATAGATTAATATATCTGTGCTTAGGCAGATTATTTTGTTATTTATTATAAAAATAAGCAACAAATGTATTGTCACCAAAAACAAGTGATTACGCTTTAGGATTTTTAAATATAATATATTTACATTACAGCTTGGACCTTATTTCTCTACTATGATACACTATGGATATATATGTGATATAATAGCCCACACACACAGCCCACCTCACGATGTCTCCCTTACAGCCGAGACACAAATCATAAACCAAAAAGAAAAAATGTAAGAACTCAACACCTTACTCTGGTTAAAACCCGTGATGAGAAATATATGAATTTTAAATAGTATAGTGTAATTAAACTTATACATTTATTGTAGTAGGTTCGTTTTGTATGTAATTTATAATGTATGAACTTACGGGAAATTTTGCGGAGTGAGTGTGTAATGCAGCTGGCGTAGAGGGCGCGGGGGCGCCGGGCAGCGCCGCTTCGGGCGCCGGGGGCATTCTGTACGGCGGAACTGACTCAGCTGTTCCTGGGAAGATAAAATTATAAATAACTTATTAATTTATTCGATATTTATTTATAACTAGATCTTCATGTATTAGGTATAAAGACTAGCCTATTCCATTGCTTCATAGCAAATTTCCTATAATTTGGTTCAGTCGTTTGGCCGTGAATGAGCAACAGACAGACAGAGTTACTTTCGCATTTATAATATTAGTACCTGTTAAGATATATAATTTCTTACGTCTTATATAGTTATATTTATATTAACCAAAAAAACGGGCGAGTATTAGTTACAAGTTAGTGCAAGAAAGTTCTTTATTCCACGTAATACCTTAGATACGTAAGCATTGTATTTTATAATTTAGAACCAAATAAGTCTTGTAGGTATGTTTATTAAAATATCTTGTAATACCTTCAAAAATACTAAATTATTTATTATATGTTATACTGAATATAATTATTATGTTCTAAAAAAGACAGTGGTAACCAAACAAGCGATTGTATCTTACCATTATACGAATATTAATGTACGTAAAAAAACCATACGCGGAGTATATATAGCCTTATTTTTTGAAGTCGGTTAAAATATAATGAAACCAATCACCCTTTCACAGGAAACCAAGTGCATAAACTAACCGTCAACATCCCGCAATCAATAGTTTAATTATATATCTATGTTATTATTGAATCATAACCCGATTGGCGAATTTTGGCGGAAATTAAAAATAGTTAATGATTTTTTTGAATTAACTCAAAAGTTATGATTTCCTACGACTACCGCTGATATATTTTACGAAATTAGTGTTCCAATTAGAATTGTTGTGTTTCGGTTTAAATGGTGAGTGAGCCAGTGTAACAACAGGCACAAGGGATAGAACACCTTAGTTCCAGTGGTTGATGGCAAAATATGTGAATTTAAATTTAATAAACCGCCGTTTTGTTAAACTTGTTACTTTGTCATTTGTTAAGCTAGTATAGACGTGTGTGCATGCATTAATTTTATTTTGTAGTATTGTTATTCTTTAAATAAGTTAACTCACATTAATAACAGGTGAAGCTATTATCTTCGCTTCTATAATAAAATTCCGCAGACATTTTTAACTTTACCCTTTCATAGATTCAAGTCATTTGCAAAAAATACATTGGTAAAGAAGGCATCTTATACGATACAAGATTATATTGATGATAAAAAAGCGTGAAGTTAATGCTTGTTGACTTCCAGGCAGGAGACATAATATACATATATAATTGTATATAGCTAACATGACTGTATTTTTAGATGTAGAAAAAGAGTAACTACTGAGTTTCTTGCCGGTTCTTCTCGGTAGAATCTACATTCCGAACCGGTGGTAGATTTACTTTGAATAGTTTGTTAAATGACGATTCAAAAGTGCTTGTAAAAGCCTACTTGAATAAAGTATATTTTGATTTGTTTTGATTTAAAACTTCGCCTGAGTCACCATTACGCCATAGAATATATTATAATATATTAATACTAAATAATAAGTAAATTAAAAACGAACTTTTACTTTAATTATTTAATTAATTTGTTTATTTATCTTGTTTATATCATAATATATTTACAAAAAACTTCAATCACTGTTGCACGTTCAATTCTTTAGATAAAAATCTATGAAAATTAATTAGAATCACGATACAGTTTTTTCGATGTTACAATCTATATCAGCGATCAGATTTAATTAATGCGGATTCGAAATGATGTCAGTCAGATGTTATGAGATAACAGTGTCGTTCCTGTACTAGCTTATAAGGATGTAAGTGCAAAGATCTTGATTTTAAAAATCCTATGTTGAACTAGTAAAATGTTTTTGAGTTTTTCTATAATTCTTAAAGTACTCTTAGTAGCACATATAAGTCCTAACAGTTATAAAGGTATAAGCATAGTGTTGATAACTTAATGTACTGGATATTTGAATTATTATTTTGGAAATTGATATTTTTAAAAAGGTAAAAAGTTTTTGATGTTTTCTACAGAAAGTACAAATGGCTGGTCCTAAATACTCTTCGACTTTGTCGCTTATTGTCCATTTGGATTATGAGAGGTGAAAGAACATGCATCTGTGTGTAAACACACGCACACACTTGTAGACTGCAATATCTGCCGTGGAACTATTTCCATTGAGACAAGCCGCTGATCGGAAGCGATTCGACGTTAGATTAATATAAAAACTATCTAACAATTTTCGATGAAATAGAATAAGATGCAATATTTAAAGAGCAAACGCAGACATTTATATATTTGCCTTAATGTTAAATTTTTAAATAATCAGATCAAATTAGAATATATATGTGATACACTACACTCGTTTGTTTAAATTTCTTGAAACTCAAAAACCAATGGTTAAATTACGCAAGAATAAATTATGAGTTACTTATGTTTCATTAGACACTTTAGTTCTTCGATATTATAGATGTGACATTCTCGAAGAAATGCGTATTCAAATTCAAAATCTTTATTCAACTTTATTATCAATTGTCAAAAATATACCGTAAAAAGAAACGTTAATAATTGTAAAGACGATAAATGACAATTATTTAATTAGAAACGCAATATAAAGTTTAAAGCTGTAAAACAATTGTCATAACCCTTCTTTGCAGTGCAGTCGAGTAAAATCAGTTTAACATTATTAAGATGTTACAATTTATTTATATTACAAATTCCAATTAAAGTCAGACTTGTTCATATTTATGTTACGGACCGCATCCGTGTAATCTTCAGATTAAATCTTTATCTAGAGGAAATTACTATAATTCAACGTTCTAGTTTTCAGACTTGCTCAATATCTAGGACTCGTTTAGCTGTCTAGATTCCTTGTTAGGAAACTCATAAATGCTGAGGTTTTATCCAAATGGAATGTATTTAGAAAAAAATACTGAGTTATAGTTTTTTATACAACTTTATAAATAAGGAATTTATCAATTGAGACTGAAGCGCTCGAAGCTGATTTCGATAATTATTTTATTTATTCCATCTGTGAACCGATTTTAATTATTCTTATTTTATTGTTTTTCTTATAGTTAAGAATCGATCTATATAAACTTAGATCTAAACTTCTATACCTATATTATAAATGTGAAAGTAACTCTGTCTGTCTGTCTGTCTGTCTGTCTGTCGCTCTTTCACTACCAAACCAAAGAACCGAGTTAGATGAAATTTGGTATAAGGCAAACATGAACTCCAAGGAAGGACATAGGCTACTATTTTTGCCCAACACATGACAAGCAATCCCAAAAACGCGAGCGAAGCCGCGGGCGACAACTAGTAAGACCATAAAGGTAAAGAAATAAAGAATGCACTCGAATTGCGCAAACGCAACCATTACAAAAACTTAGAAAAACTCTAGTGTTAATAATTGGGAATATGAACACGATTTCGTGATTTTCAGTGGTATTTTTTTCATGATATAGGTAGGTGGCAAATGGGTCTGATGGTAAGTAACCACTATTGGCCATACTCATTAACGCAATGTAAAAAATATTCACCATTCCTTACATCGCCAATGCGCCAACAACCTTGGGAGATAGGATATGTCCCTGGTGCTCCTGACTGACTCATTCACCCTTCAAACCGGAACACAACAATACTAAATATTGCTGCTTGGCGGTAGAATACATGACTAGTGGGTGGAAGTAGGTACCACCCACTCGTCATGTAATTATATCAGACGGGCTTGCACAAAACCCTAACCTAGATTTAATTTTATGTCAATAAACCTTCAAATCCATATTCGCTGCGGACGCGTCTATTATCAAATATAAAAACAAACAATAGTCGCCATGAAAAGTATAATGTTACTTTCTTAGCACCTGCAAGTACTTTTAATGGGCTAGATAGTATTATATGAAGCGGAAACTTGTAATAGTTTCGTGTAACTGATCTGATAGTAGGAGAAAGGAAGATGAATGGCGCTTTGTTGCCATTGTGCCACTGACACTACTCTTCATTAACAACGAAATAAATCATACCGTAAAGCAACCAGAAGTTCCGACTTTTTAATTTTTATTATTTCCTACGGAATATATTTTCTGTGGCACTTTTATTTATTTATTTATTTATTTATTTATTCATAGGTACACAAACAGAATGCAATCAGAACATACATTAAAATTACAAAATTACACAATTTTGAGCTAAATTACATTCCTAAGCATGTGTACACGGCATGCTCATATCAATTATATATAATGCAGTCTGGTACTAATTTATATTATAATCAAAAATTAATAATTTATAGAAAACATATAATTAAGATAAATTGAAATTATGTAACATTAATAATTAAATTATCTAAAAAACATTGAATATTTATTACTATTGAACTAATTAAACTAATAACAACACATCCATTTGAATTACGAGATTAAGATAGTAAATTAAATAAAATAATCATAAAATAATACAATTATCGAAAAAGAGCAAGGACTGAAATTTATAAATTCAAAATTAACTGTCAAAAAACCATTAAGTATTTACAGTCTATCATTGAATCGTAGATATAATATTTCTTACAATGTTCTTAAATTTTGGGAAATTGGGATTGAATATGTCTAATATTTCACTGTGATTTAAAAGTAACTCGTTGTAAGTACGACAAAATCTAACAATTGGATTATAATATGAGGTATTATTACTGTGAACACTGAGTACGAAACTATTCAAGTGTGCACGACGGGATCTAAATTTTGTATTAAAATTAATATATGATAACAAGGCAGAAGAATCAATTTTAGAGTGAATTATTTTGTGTAAAGTGTAGAGGTCGTTACACATACGTCTTTGTTTAAGTGTAAGCATATTGAACAACTCATTCTGTCATCATATAGCTTTAACTTCCCTTGTAAACCCAATTTATGACATAAGAAACGAATAAACTTTTTTTGTACACGTTCGATTTTATCAGTGTGAGTGATATAGTTAGGAGACCAAACAGTTGAGTTATACTCCAAGATGCTACAAACTAGGGATTTATAAAGACGTAGAAAACTGTAAGGATTTTTATTCTATCGTAGTTTTTTATTTTTAGTATGTTGCAATTTATTTAAGATAGAGTTAACTATGTCAGTTAACGGAGAGAGATATATTCATATAAGCACTGCAAACATTTATTTTTTCTTTTTTTTTTATGATATATCTAGGCGGACGAGTAAATAGGCTACCTGATGTTAAGTGGTCATCACCGTCCATAGACAATGGCGCTATAAGAAATATTAACCATTTCTTCCGTTGCAAATGCGCCTTATGTCCCTTGTGCCTGTAGTGACACTGGCTCATTCATCCTTCAAACCGGAACACAACAATACTGGGAAAAAATAACAGCAGAAGCTGTTTAGCGGTAGAATATCTGATGAGTGGGTGGTCCCTGGTCGAAAAGGCTGTATTTATACTTATAAAATTATTTTTCTTGATTGACAACACACACGTAAAACAAATGAATATTGATGATAATTTGCTGGATCAAATCCGGATAAGCACCTCTGAATTATCATATTTTAATTTGTCATAAATTCATCTCGTGTAGAGAAACAACATTAATCTTGCACGTATCAGATGAAATAATGAAACCTATAATATTTTAACGGTAGGTTAGAACTTACGGTGACATTTTTTTTTTTTATTATTCTTTAATGTACAAATAAAACATGTACAGAGGGCGGACTTAACGCTATAACAGCATTTTCTGCCAGCCAACCCAGAATAGTGTAGGAGAGTAGTCAGTAGGGTGTGCACAGAAGTTAAAGAATAATTTAAAAAAAATATATACATAGCAATACATGCCTATAAATATTTATTGGTAGTAGTGTTTAATTTAACAATCAATAAGTTAGTGTATATGTGTGTGTGCTTCTATATTGAATAAAGGAATTTGAGTTTGAGTGTATCAATACCATAGCGTCTTGGTTGAATAAGCTCCCACCTTTAAAAATATGCCTTTGAACGTCATCTTAAAATCTCCCTCGTTAACTAAACGATGTTAATGTTAATGTCAAGATGTTAAGATTCTCCATAAAGTAGAACTGGGGAAATTTCTCATCGAATCAGGAACAAAAAGTCGGACGACATCAACTGGTATTATTCTGCAATGTTATACTAATTTGTCTAACGGACCAGTAATTTTCTTGATAGAGCCTTAGTAATATCGCGAAAGGAAATGTATTTCATTGGTAACTAGCCTTATGAAGCTACTACATGAATGGATGCTACGGTAACAGTTAACGACTTCTATAATTGGATGATTAAATTAAATACATTTTATTACAAGTGTTAGATTTTATAGTTAGGACATGTTTTATCAGTTTATTTTTCAATTTACATTTATATCAAGAATAATCTTGGATAGTTAGCATGCGTCAATCTTAATAGATGATTGTGGGTTCAAGTCCGGACTAGTACTGGTGATTTTTTATGTGCTTAATTTGTGTGTGTGATTCATCTTATGTTCGATGGTGAAGGAAAAACTAAATGCATCCCATATAACTAAGCCCTACCAGTGGTAAAGTATAAGATCCTAATCCGTTAATACAAAAGGATAAGTCTTTGGGATATTTACTACAAAAGTAAACATCTCTAAGACTATTTCAGTAAAATTAAAACTTTTGTAGTTAACATATGACTGTTCGCCGTCAAATTGGAAAAAAAACATAGAATTAATATTCGTTGATTTCCATGGATGACATATTATAATTGGACATATTTGCTTATAGCCAAATATTTCATTTGAGAAAAATATTAACTACTGAGATTCCTGTCGGTTCTTCTTGGTAAGTTCCACAGTGAACCGGTGGTAAGTTTGCGTTCAATAATCCTGTTAAACAAAGTAAGAGTTCATAAATGTGCTTGTTGAGTTGCTGGTATATAGTTTATTCATTTTCATTGGTTTTAGTGTTAAGCGTGCGCAGATAATTGTTATTTGTCAAGATAATAACTATGAAAGAATATATGTATATTTAAGTCAGTCGTGTAATCATATCTTATTTTAAAGCCGTACATATTTCACTAAAAGAAAAAAATCTTTCTTAATAAGGACCTAATACATTATGATGGATTGATATTCGCTAAGAACAATTAAAATAGATAATAATAATTGCAGATTTAAAGTTGTCATTGAGCAAATATTACCGTTAAAGATGTTATTCGTATCAGCGTTGATGCAATTTGTTATCAAGTTTTAATTAGGGGCTAAATGTAGCGCTGGAAACTGTGTCGTGGTTTTGGCAAGTCAGCCGTTCGACCGGTCCGTAACGGGACAGTTTGTACTGTCAAATGGAATCTAAACGAGTACGGGACATTTGAATTAAAAACAAACATTATTTGATTTGTGTTTTTTTTTTTTAAATAATAAAACTTATATGTGTTCTTTACTAACGATATTTAATTATTATGTATTATGGTCATAGGTAGGCTGTCTGGTAAATGGACTATATGATGATAAGTACTCGTAGACATTGGCACTGTAAGATCGTCATATCACCAATGCGATACCAACTCTGGGAACTGAGATGTTCAGTACTTTTTGCCTGGAGCTACACCGTCTCACTCACCTTTAAATAGCACACAATAATACTGAGTATTGCTGTTTGGCGGTAGAATATTTAACGAGCTGATGGTACCTAACTAGATGGGCTTGCACAAAGCCCTACTAAAGCCCTACCTATACTAATTGTAATATAAAAAAAAATATATATTTATATTATGTACGATAAAATCAGATATAATAAAACCGTAGTTAGGCGGTAATTTTAAACATAAAATTAATGTTTGATTTTGTACGTATTTTATGCGTTCACGCAACGTTCATCTGATTCAAGTTAAGGCTCATTGTTAGAACTTGCATGAACGTAGGTGGCGCGCGAGTCGCATTGAATAATCGTTTACTAAGTTAGTCTTAACATGCAAGGTTAGTATGAGGTACATAGTAAAGTATAAAATAAGCTACACATGATATATTTTCTAAGCTGATTGTGAATAGCACATGAGTCCAAAGGTGGCTTCTTTACTAACCTATCGTAAGCCATCAACGTCTATTGTCTATAGATATATTCTGGTATTGAAATTGATAAAACTTTATTTGTGGCACACTCTCGCTATAGAAAAATATATTTAAAAGGACGCCCTATATTGTAGTAATAAAATGTCTGCAGTGTAGCGACATAGAAAGGAAAGTCATTCACTTTATGCTAAAACTCAAGACATCTAAACCAGGTCTTAGAGCCGAGATGGTCTAGTGATCAGAACGCGTGCATCTTAAACGATGATTGCGGGTTCAAACCCAGGCAAGCACTACTGAATTTTCATGTGCTTAATTTGTGTTTATAATTTATCTCGTGCCCAGTGGTGAAGGAAAACATCGTGAATAAACCTGCATGTGTCTAATTTCAACGAAATTCTGCCACATGTTTGTTCCACCAACCCACAATGGAGCAGTGTGGTGGAATATGTTCCAAACCTTCTCCTCAAAGGGAGAGGAGGCCTTAGCCCAGCAGTGGGAAATTTACAGGCAGACAGTTAATATAATGTAAACCAGGACTTAAACCGTCTATGCGCTGAACATTGTATGATGGTCTAAGATGCTATGTCCCTTGTACTTGAGTGAGTTTACTGTAACACATACACTATTATAGTGAGTGCACTGAGTGAGTTAATAGTGATAAAAACTTATCACTGGGTATATTCATATTTTTTTTTAAATTTAGTGTTTTCATATAAATTATTTACTATACTATAATCAATGGATTGTTTAAACATAATATGACATCATTTTTTTTTTTAGAATATGTTCAAATTAAAATGTTGGCATCTATACAGAACTATTATTAAACGGACTTGTTATAATTGAGCTTATTATAAATTCCCCCAATAAGCATTTGAGTAACGTGGCGGTGAACTTCAAGATATTTTCCTTAAGAGAATATAGACTTTTGCCTAGCAGTGGGTAATATAATAGGATACGGATGACTTACATATGATTTATAAATTATTTTATTATACTATACAAACGTTTCGTTTGTTTATTGGTTAGTTTATTAGAATTTCTCGGTCGAGGTCTTGAAGTTTATTAATTTGTAAAAGTTCTCATGCCATGAAAAATACATGATAGATTGCTATTTACAATCCAATAGTGTGTCATCTAATACAAAATGAAAAATTTACATATCGAATATAAAACATTCGTTCTAAAAAAATTTCAACGAGCGCGCGTTGAAATCTTTTACTTCAAACAATTATTACGCTTGATAACATTACAATACTTTGTACTACAGATTTCAAAATTCAAATAATAACCTTCCGATGTAGAGAACCTGTACAAAACTTAAGCAGGTATAAGTTTTAAAAGCTGCGAAAGTATTTCCGTTGCATCAAAAGCTAGCAATTATTACCATACAGACTGCTATTAACCTTATCGCCAATTCATAAGATACAGTTTCGAAAAGCAATAAAAATATGACAAGAGTCTCCCCAATAATCATATACAAAAGAAATTAAACTTAATTATTTTGAATTAGAGTCCAATTTGCTTTGTTCAACGTAATAGCTTGAGGCAAACCGATGACCGGCAGATGCGTTCAACAATTTTTTGTTAGTCATTTCGAAGGCATCTGTTTAAATCTATAGCCGGCATTAATATGACGATAGTGTTACGATGAACGTGGAATATTAAAAAAATATGATGTTAGCGAAATAAAAACAATAACTTTGCATTTTAAGAAAAGTATGCGCTATAAAAAATAAATTATAGGTACACTAATAACAAGAATTAAAATTAATTCGATTTTTAAAACAACGAAACATACTTTTAAAACTCTCAGCTTTGCAGAGCCTACGCTGTTCTAGTAAGTATCAATGATGATTAACATGTAAGTTTGAAGAAATGATAAAATCATTTATTTTGACACATATTTAATTTATGTACATATATATACATATCAAGACAGGACAGAGAAATTTAATTTATTTAAATTTTTGCAAGCGTAAATATTTTATTTGTAATTTCGTTTGACAGAACAAACTGTCAGTGGTATCTTCAATTTTTGGATATTGAACTTCTTCAACTCGGCGATTGGTCGAATTGTTAATAAATAAAAAAAAAAACGAGTAGCAGAATGTAAGGGAACAGTAGAAGTTGGAGAGAAGCAAAATAAATAAATAATAAATTAATAAATATTGGACAACATCACATACATTACTCTGACCCCAATGTAAGTAGCTAAAGCACTAGTGTTATGGAAAATTAGAAGTAACGACGGTACCACATACATCCAAACCCAAGGCAATATAGAAAACTAATGAATTTTTCCTACATCGACTCGGTCGGGAATCAAACTCGGGACCTCGGAGTGGCGTACCCAAGAAAACCGGTGTACTCACTACTCGACCACGGAGGTATAATAGATATATTCATGAATTCCTCGTCGATAATAAATTCAATAGATAACTACTGATGTCACTGATGGCAATCCAGTAGCTTTGGTGACTGTTTGACCTGACACCCATTACTGTCATCAATAAAACCATTATATTATTCAATTTTTATAACTTTCTACGTATTGAGAAGATTCGTGAGTGAATTTCGCAACAAAATAGCAACAAATGAAGTGTATTTATAAATACATATATTTAAATATATATTTTTTAAATTTAGAAGCTTACATAATATGCGTATTGTACATTTATCTACTATTGTTATAAATGCGAAAGTAATTCTGTCTATCTGTTGCTGTTTCAAAACACTGAACCGAAATTCGATGAGATATGAAGTAAACTTGAACTCAAATGAAGGATATTTAGCAGAAAAATTCTAACGTTACACTTTGAGGATTCTATATAAATATTAGTTTTAAATAAATAATATCGATTGAAAGAAATACGTCTGGTTTTCTTGAATTAATTTTGACATTTATATGTATAGTTTTTTTTTTTTTAATTTATGGTTTCCGTCTGTTCTTATTGTAAGAGAATTATGTTGAATATTACTTGATTTATAGCATCGTGATGATGGTTTTGTTTTACTTAGTTTATATGGGCAGTTAAAGTGAATTTTTATATGTTTTGAGATATCCAAATAATATGTGTCATGTTAATTGAACCATCAAAGGCCAATCCGTTGATTGTTCATTTATTCTAGATAATATATTTGAGCAGTCCAAAGGTCAGTTCACAGGAATAAATTAAATGTAAACTTTGAACTGATCTGACATATATAAGAAATACGTTATTCCTATTTAAATCCATACACGAGCAAGGGATGACGACGATGACATCATAATTTACCCTTTGTTATATTTAAGTTAATTTGAAAGATCTTGGTACCTAAGATTGCCTAAAGCCATTAACAGTGTTTGAAGTATCATGGTTGCATTTGTTTTGTTGTTGGATTGTAGAGTAAGGGAATATTGTGTGCACATGTTTTCGTGCACACACCTGTGCACTTATATCGTGCGCAGTTGGCCTTTAAAATTGATCGCTTAACGAAGATATCTTCATATTTGAAATATAACGTGCTAGCTAAAGTATTTTTTAATATTTAAAAAATCAAAGAACTTATATTCACAATCAATAAAATATTTAAATTCAAAAGTATAGCTTTAATAATGTGATTTATTTGTCAGACATAAAGCATAACTTATTATATAAAAAAAAAACGCTCGTAAATTTCGAATAAGATAAGTTTACTCAAACAAAATGATATATATATTTTAATCTGTCTCACTATCAGCAAAAATATATTATGTATAATCAGCTAATAGGGTATTAAATTTCAAATACAAGTATTTATAATTCCAATGAAATAGAAATAATTTAAAAAAACGACCATATTTACTAAATTACATCAAATAACTAATTCGTACTGAAATTAAATAAAATTAAGTAGTTTTCGTTTTGGTCATTAGTGATGTAGCGACACAAGAACATTTATGACATCGATTATCGATAAAAATATTTTATATATGAAAATATATATATAAAAAGTTACAGTCTATTTAAGAAAAAAAAACTATGAGGAAACGCACTTGTATTGGATGAAAATGAGGATTTAGTCTCCGGAGATATAATTTTCATCCAATCAAGAGTGATATGACCGTTGATTTACCGATCCCACATTACGATTGCCCCTGCAATTATGTTGTTTGATTTTTGACAACTATGAATTGCTAATTCGTTTTTTAAATTATTCAACATACAAATTTTATTAATCATTTGAACTTTATCTGAAGTTATCATTGTAACACGTAAAGAATAAAATATTACAAAATTATTTAAAGCTCCGATATTAAAATGTGCAAAAAATCGTTCACCAACTTAAATATGACATAATGTTCGTGGATTAAGAATATTATTAAATATTGTATCTTAAAAAAATGTGCTAAGATTATACAATATGTAAAGTGTGTTTGACTATCTGATTTTATTAATGTATTTCTCGATATCGCGATTAATTTTCAGATAAAAAAAATAAAAAATAATATATCAAAAATACTTAATAATATTTATTTTAAATACTCTATTACTTAGAGGCCTCGTTGGTTTACATCTTATATTTTTTTTTAGAATTGGCAATGAAACCAGTGGAAAAGCCACCTTAAGAAATAATCGTCATTCCTTACATTCACAATACTCCAGTACCTCCGCTACGAACTCATTAAACGTTGTATCTGTAAATACACTGGCTCACTCACTCTTCAATTTGATAACAATGTATTTATACTCTGTGGTTAAATCATTGATGACTAGCAATGACATACATTCACAATAGACGACACAAGGTATTGTGACTGAGTGGCGGTAGATTATTTTGAGTGACAATCCCGTTCCAAACTGCACGGATACGAAATAAAACATACTAATGGTATTAACGGACATAATCGTGAAAGAACTTACGCTTTTACTTGAGATAAAGAAATACTTTCTTGAAATTATTTCTAATGATCGGCACTAGTGACTATTGTTTCGAAGCTTTTCTCGAAATCGTTTATTGTATATTGATTCTTATGCCATATATGTTTAAGGATAGATTTGTTTTAAACGCTAATTTGTGATAGTAAACTCAAATTCAATATTTCATGAATATAATCTCGTGAGTATATTTTAGAGTCGCAATCCTTAATGTCGGTATTGTTTTATTGACATTTATGACGTCAATACAATTATCTTTGCTTATTTATGTTATATTATTAAGATAGTTTATTTGGTTTTATACCAATATTATAAACGCGAAAGGAACTCTGTATGTCTATTATGCTTTCACGAACAAACTACTAAGTCGATTTTGACCAGGTATGAAGCAAGCTTGAACTCAAAGGAAGGACTATATTATTATACAACTGACGACCAACCCGTTAAACGCAAAGCCGCGCGCGTCAACTAGTTATCTATAATTTTAATAATAATCCTTTTTAGTGTAAAATGGTCTGTTTGTAAAGGTAAGCTATAAATGCCAATCAATATTGCAGTGCTGTTCTGTAATAAATCACTTCGTATGCAACTTGTGAAATGTTACATATTTTATGGCGATACGCTATTAAAACCTACGTATTCATGAAATGTTTTAATTCTTAATGCAATTATCGCATATGATAGATTACTCTCTGAATAGCTCAACTAGTATATTATTTATGCGATGAATTGAGCTATTGGATACAGGGATGATTAATCCGAAATGAATGCTGGTAAAACCGCAGGGCACAGCTACTAAATACTTATATAGATTGTGGGCGGACTGGCAAATGAGCCATTGGTAACTGATCACTACCGCCCATAGACACTGGCAAGGTAAAAAATGTAAACCATTAATAGCATTATGAATGCGCGTTGGCTAGATTCTTAGGAACTAAGATGCTATGTCCCTTGTGCCTGTAATTACACTGCATTCATTTTTTAAATCATAACTCAACAACACTTATTATCGCTGCGAAGAGGTAGGACACTCACAAAGTCCTACCAAATATTTCGAAATTGCGATCGAACAGCTGGACGTAGGGTTGCCAGGCGTTCGGATAAAGCCGGACATAGTTAGGCTTTTTGATTGCGTGTCTGTCTATCAAAACTGAGATACAAAATCTTCAATAATGTAGCGTGTCCGGCCTTTTTACCAAATGACCAGCCAAACTAGCTGGTTTATCCGGCTAATAGGTTTGGCCTGGCAACCCTAGCTGGAGGGATTTCAATAAAAAAAAAATATCGCGATAGAGTGAATTTTGAATTGACCACACAAAATCATAACTAAAATTAAACAGTGAGAAGCGAACGGATAACCAGTAATTGATTTTTATATTTAAAAATCAATCACAGTTTTAAGAACAATAAAGAAAGAGACAGTATTATTAAATTTGAAAATATACTAACAAATGATCACGCTCAATTTTAACTTGCACGTTTAAGTTATAGATATACTAAACCATGTACATTAATACTATTATTTCTTTGAATATGGAACTCACTTGAAGCAATGAGAGTAATCATCTTTTTATAAAGCAATGTAAAGAATTTGTAAAGGCCACGAATTTGCTTTACGTCTTGATATTATTTAAATACTTTTGGAATAGAGTACATTTATATGCTCAAGCCACTCTGTAATTCATTCATAAGTTTGAACTTGATGTACTAAGTAGCGATCTTACCGGATGTGCTACTAGCAACGACTTCAACTTTTAGGTTATAAATTCTTAAGTACAAACAAAAACAGTTTGAACAGTTCTCAAACTGTCAAGGATATATTTTTAAAAGACTAGTAGGTAATAACGTCTTATGTGTTAAGCTCAAGTTATCGATAGTTATAGAAAACGGAATCCCCGTTAGTACGTCGTGTGAGACGATAAAGCTGAGACACATACCAGATCCGTCAAATAAACTTGAACAAATAACGGTGATCACAACACGAAACTACATTCACACTTATATATCGAAAACACTGAACGTAAAACACGAAATTTAACCAGAAAGTTTTTTTTTTTAAACGGTAACATGTAAAGACATTCACCTCTGATCGACGCGGCGTGCGCACTGCCACTACAGCCAGGCGAACGGGCGTCAAAACTCGTTTCGTAGAAAAAACCGCCTCTTCCCGCGCCGTACATATTGACCCTTCGCTTAGTCCACTCCTTGTTTACCTCACTAACATTTTCCTGCAACTTCTCAGGCACTAATTGAGCATCTTGATTAACTTGGATCGCGTTGTTTGGTGCATTCCCATTTAATATGGGTCTGCCGTAGATGGGTCCGTTGTACTTCTGCATAGTGCTGATCACACGTGGTTCTGGCATTGGTTGATTGACAAAAGCGTTGACTTTTAATATCTCATTGGCTTGGTGGAGTAACTTTCTTTGTATGTTTTCTATTTCTCCTTTGGATGCTTTGGAATTCTCGGACAGCTGAGCGATTAGCTCGTTTACATTGAAATCCATTTTCGTTGATGTTGACGCTTCATTAGCTCCGTCTATTGTATCGTTGTTATTGTTTTCTTTGTTATTTGTCACTTTTAATTTCATGTCTAATGCAGGTGGTGTGATAACTATAGCTGGAAGCTGTTTCACGGTGATTTCTTTGCCTCTACCACGTTTTACTTTTCTTACAGTCCTGGCCATTACATTATTAAAAACCTTTTAATTTTGAACTCTTTTTTTAAAGTTTAGCATCTCTATTTATTCATTCTAATATGCGCTATATATTGGGCCTAAATGTTTTATGATCATTAGCATTTTCCGTTTTAATGGGGCTTTTAAATTTATGATTCTATTTTTAATTTTTATTGCTCTTTTAATTTGCTAAGTTCAGAGAAAAATAATACATTTTATGTATTCTTGATTACATTTTATTTCTCACTGGGGTATCTAGTACTATTAATATTGTGATAAGTAATCTATACTAATTTTCTAAATGTGAAAGTAACTCTGTCTGTCTGTCTGTCTATCGTTCTTTCACTACCAAACCAATGAACCGAATTTGGTAAAATTTTCCTATGAAGCAAACTTGAATTTCAAGGAAGGACATGGACTACTTTTTTACCAAACACATGACAACCAACCCCTAAAACGCGAGCAAAGTCGCGGGCGACGACTATTTACTTATAAAGAAGGCAAGATCAGTAAGCAGTAATCCTAAGTACGAAGATTAAACCGAATTGGCAATGTCATTGAATTATTTATAATTTTGATTTACGTTAACAGCCTGGAAATTTCGCACTGCTGGGCTAAAGCCTCCTCTCCTTTATGAGGAGAAGGTTAGGAGCATATTCTACCATGCTGCTCCAATGCGGATTAGTGGATACACATGTGGCAGAACAGACACATGCAGTTTTCCTCACGATGTTTTCCTTAAACGCCGCGCACGAGATGAGTTATAAACACAAATTATAATTTTTGTTTATTTAAATGATACCATTGTTTTTTTTACCTAAACTACGATACTAAAGATCCGATATAGCTCAGAGATTAGAACGCCTGCATCTTAGCCGATAGCGGGTTAAAAATCAGACAAGCAACACTGAATTTTCATGTGCTTACTTTGTGTTTAAAATGTGTCTCGTGCTCGGCGGTGAAGAAAAACGTCGTAAAGAATTTAGCAAAACGCACATGAATTTAAATAAAATTCTACCACTATTGAAACAGTCCAAAACTTCTCCTGAAATGGAGAGGACGCATTTACAAGGTGTTAAGTTTTTATACGTTTATGTACAAGAATTGTGAATTGGATTAATATATCTACAATTAAATGAACATATTCCAATGTTGTCTAAAAGATTGTTATATTGCTTCACAATATTGATGGCAAGTGCGTTTAATTGTCTTTATGTCACGATGCTCTTACCTATACATCTTTCATAAGAATCTCAAGGGAATTATAACAATTGTCAGACCCAGACAGAACAATGGAATATATTACTACAGTTATTATGCATAATGTTTCACCAAATAAAGAACAGCAATGTCTACGATGTGACATACTTTCACCATATGCTGCTAATGCTTATAACATACAATATATATGTACTTATATGGGAGGTCTTTTAAAAAAAAGTCTTTTACTTTTCATTTCAAACATTGTCTTTTCTGTCAATTTTAAGTATAATATAGACCTTTCAAGACCCTGTTTTTAATTATTATTTAATGCTAGGAAGAGCACATGGATCTTATGAATTAAGTAAATATCCCTAACAATGTCATGGCGCCGCCAACCTTGGGAACTACAATGTTATGTCCCTTATAAAAATTATCCCGTACGAACACACAATTTCGAAAAATCTGTAACGTTTTTGTCGAATTTTATTTGTATTCAAACTTTTTTCAAAGTCAATTCAAAGGGTTTGCCTTCATTTTGCAAAATATGTTGCGGTCAAAATAGTCGATTCGGAACTCGAAATCGAATTTAGTGTAATAGAAATCCCGAATAAATTACCGTTAAGTATCTTATTTAGTAATCCTTAATAATTTTACATATGTTGTCAAGGCTACAGAAAAGGATATGGTAACGGTAGCTTCCATAGCGGTTCAATTCTGAAAGATCACTTCGCATCTCACTCATGAAATGCTGAAAACAAACTAATACACTGTTTTATCGAGTGTATTCTTAAAAGTTTATAATTATTATTATAATCAATGTCGCATATCACTTTTTGACATTTCACAAACATGTTCCGCGGTGACTTTCGAGTTTCGTACGAAACAGCTCAACTAGTTGTCATTTATAATTTTTTTGTAGATTTACAAATTCTATGGTTAAGTTTTTTGTAATGATTTCAATCATTTTAATAGCAACATGCCACTGACATCCGAATTCGTTTTGTATTAAATATGTTCGGTCTTTGTATAAAAATGTATTTGTATGTTTCGTTTAAATTAATTCATAAATTATTTATGTATCTGTAGCGACAGTTTGTAATGAATGTATTTAGTTATTATTTTAATATAATCAAGACGCAAATTAACTTTTTTTATAAACATTTTTGAATCTTTGATTTTGACTAGAGGTGGAATGTTATGCTACCGTCGTTTCGAACTGCAGATTCTACCGGGAAAGAAATTAAACGCGACGATTTATAACTGCTTGTATTGAATGTTTTTTATAATAATTTCTTTAATTATGTATTATCTCACCAATATTATTACTAATTTTGTCTAATTTAATTTTAATAGGTTTCAATAGTTTATACTGTATGGGACCTATTTTAGTTTATGATCTAACTGAAGAGGCTGGTGTATTACCATCAAGATTTTTGTAGTAAATAAGTAAAATTACTTCACTATTATTAGTATATCTACGTATTGTGAAACAAAGTCATACCGACGCATTGTTCTGTTTGTCTGTTTAAACGCGGTAAACACAAAAACTATTGAGATTTATCCAAGTAGAAGGTTTAGATGTATAATTCATTGAGGTTTTATGTAAGTTGGCTGAAATATCATGATTATTGGTATATATGTCAGACAATAAACATGCCTATAGTTGGCGTGTGCCGTTTAAACCAATAAAGTCATTTTATGATAGTATGTGTAACGATGTAAACGTTTTATATAGAGCCTTATTCTACCCGTGTTAAGTTGGGACGTGTAGGTAGTTAGTAATAACTATGTATAAAAACGTATTTTTTTTAAAGTAATTTGTTTACTATTTGAAAAGGTATAGGTACATAAACTACGAAACAAAACGATAAATCTACTAGAAACCCACGCGGGCGCAAACACAGTATTACATAACAATGTTAAACTATTTCAATAATAATATTCCTAAACTCGATCACGCCTTATAGAGCATTCATTGTTAAAGGCTTTGTGTCACATTGGCAAAGATCGACCACACCTGCGAGACCAAGCGAAGTGGACAATCGGAGTTTAGTAGCGTAAATGTGGTAGTGCCTTAATAAATGAGTCAGCCTCGCGAAGTAGTTTCAATGCTTGATGGCACAGATGTGATTATAATTGCAGGCTAGATACTACAAGCCCACCAAATATAGTGTTTATTTGGCTTTTCCTATCTTATTATTGGAATAGAGTATACGAGTATCCGTTCTGAAACTACAATGTATGTAGATTTTCGGTGTTTTTTTTTTGTTATAAATAATAGTGCGATAAGTCGTAATAGTTCTAAAAGTAAATTTACATGTGATAAGTTAAATATACTGAGATTTGTAAAATGTTTTCGCAGGCGATTTTGATACCGAGGCGATAAGAAATATATTTACGCGTGTGCGTATGTGTGCGTGTGTGTTGAAGTTAACTCTAATAGTTATGTATGTTGGTAGCGCATATAAACAGAAGTTTATTTATTTACTAGATAAAAAGTTAACTCTAATAGTTATGTATGTTGGTAGCGCATATAAACTGAAGTTTATTTATTTACTAGATGAAAACCCGGCTTCGCTCGGGTAAAATAAATAAAATTCAACAAATGCTGTTTATCCTTTACTTTTCACATAACATATAACTTTTTCATAAAAAAGGTAAGTTTCCATTGAGTCTGACGTACCTACCTCTGCTTGAACTTATTATTTGGAACGCACTACATGTCATTGAGTTATTCCACCACCCGCCCCAATGCGGGTTGTTGGAATACACATGTGGCATAATTTCCTTGAAATAAGACACATGCAGGGTTCCTCACGATGTTTTGATGAAATTCAGTGGCGCTTGCCTGGGTTTGAACCCGAAATTATCAGTTAAAATACACGCGTTCAAACCATGGCCATCTCGTTTTCAATATTAAAAAATATAAATTTATTAATCGTTTTAAAAAAACAACGATTATGCTTCGCCTTAACAATGTTTACTTTTGTTATTTCTCTATAAACTTGCAATATAAAGATATCCGTCTCTAATGTGCTACTAACCTTGCTTTTTACCGCTTACTGTGTATAAGAATAGAGGGTAATGTTAGTTCTATTATTATAAGTAAGTATTAAGTATAAAGCCTACGCCCACTGCTGGGCTTAGGCTTCCTTTGCACTGGAGAAGGCATTGTTTCAATGCAGTTTGGTAGATACGAATGTGGTCGAATTCCATTGAAATGTTTTTCACCACCGAGCAAGAGATGCATTATGAACATTAATTATTGGAAATTCAGTGGGGCTTGCTTGGCTTTGAACCGTTCTATACTCATATACCATCTATTTATGTAAACAGTTATAAATCGTTGTTAATATAAAATATGGTGATACATATGTATATCAATGCTAATATTATAAACGCGAAAGTAGCTCTGTCTATTACCTCATTACGCTTAAACTCAATGCTTGCTTAAAACGCTGAACCGATTTAGATGATTTCATAGGCCTTTTACCCGAGGGGGTAAAATGAGGGGTGAACTATGGTTTGTGTGCAGGAAAGTTCAGCTAGTAATAAAATAATTTACACTCTGCTGACAAAAAGATTCAACCTATGAGATCAAATTGCAACAAGCAAACAAAATTGCCTTTTAGACGGTAGTGTTTATATTTCCGTCTCCTGTTTGATAATTAAGAAAAATGTCATGAGGAAACCTGCACGTGTCTGCCACATATTATATCCAATAAACAGTGTGTCTCAACAAGCTCTAAACATTCTACTTAATAGAGAATATTTACGGGCCCTTACTACATTACTAGTACTAAATACGTTCGGTATGTCTGTACTTCTGTACAATGTTACAATTGCGAAAGTAATTCCGTTCGTCTGTCTGTTTGTAGGGCTTTTACAGCTAAACAACAAAACGATTTTGATGTAATTTGGTACGAACCTTGAACTGCCAAGTTACATTTTTCAAGGGTTGTATCAAGGGTTGCTTAAAAGTTTTCGAAGTCGTAATTGCAGCCAGTTCTTAATTGAATGTCAAATTGCTTGTAATGTTAAAATTTCAAATTTTAATACGAAGGCGAATATTTACAATTGATCATTTTAGATTCGATAAATAAGTGATTATATTTATTTTACTTTGGAATGTTTTATATTTATTTCGAATAGTGTTGTGAATTAATTATCGATACATTTTCATAATTAATTGTTTAATTATTCTTTACTCTGTTACGGAATCGTTAATTTTATTAGTTGACTTTTTTTTTTCTAAGAATTCTCAAATATGTTATGAGTTTTATCGACACTATAAAGTGGGTTATTGTTGTTATTATGTATTAAGCTGCCAATGTACCGCGCATATCGTTGATACATTTCCATATTAATCAACGTCGTAAAATAGAGAAACCCGGCTGAGAACTGGGTACCAGGCTGTTAGGATATAAATTTATGACTTTCTGTCTGTAACGCAAATTTTCCTAGAATGATTCATGGCCAATTTGAAACGCTAATCAAGAATAATATATTTTTTAAGATACATATTCTAAGTTATATATATATGTATGTATATTTATAGTTAAATTTAGATAGTAAAATTTAAAGGCAAAAAATTTCGTGCAACGTAAATGTAGCACTCGAGCGAAACGTTTCTGATGCATAAAATATTCTGCTGTCACTTGTCTTGCTTCTTGGAATGTTTTAACGTGTCTTATGTCTTTAAGATGCAATTAAGTACACACTTAGTGTTGGTAAAGTATGAAATACCTATTTTAAGTTTCTCTTAGAAATATTTTTATTTGATTCTAAATAAGGGAAATGTTTACATTTTAATGTAAATTACCGAGTAATAGTTCGCGTACTCTTGCGTGATACATATTAAATAACATTTCGAAATTACACGACCAAGAATTTAAATTTTGAAATGAATTCCCTTAATATACGCTTGATTTATATGTAATACTAAACGTGTATTTTTGTCTTTGTGTGCGTCACGTGGCCCATCGCTGGACTCAGAAGGATATATATTGCCACTTATTTTACAATGATGCATTGCAACACATGGTTTCCATGGTGTTGTCCTTTTTTGCACAGTGGAAACCTTCAGGATGGTAGTCGGGCCTTTGGTGGAGAAGTATTATATAGGATTCTTATCCACTAAGACCACTTCAATGGCCATCTTTCGAGACGGCACCTGTGTTGTCTCCATTGAGTGAAATCAACTCTCTCCCGTTTCCACTACACTTTCTCCTTATGGACCATGGCCCGTAGCGAACAAACGTGTCAATCGCTGACATGATGGCTCGCAGAAGAGGTCCCGTCTGTCTCGCGGACCAGGATCTGCCTCTAGTCGTCCCACGAGAGTCCGGTAGGCGATTTCCCGGTCCAGACCACAATGGTGATACTAGCGTCAAAACAAACGTGACCAATCATTACCAGTGTGAGTCGGAAGGTGCTTTGGTTTTATACAGGATTCGAAAGACAGGACTCTAGCTTCAATTAATAACACTACGCCAAACTTAAGTGACAATACATAATTACAAACTATGTTCTAGTTAACATTTCCCGAGTTTATATACTAACTTCATAAACTTCGAATTTGAGTGTCTATGAAATGTTTCCAAGTTATGACCATGTAACGCATAAAACCACTATATTTCAATGCAATACTTTACGATAGTTTACGGTACATTCTCCATTGTTTAGTTCTCTAATTAAATACCTACTTATCTATTCACCACATCATTGTTTTTAGCCGGTCGCTTGTAGATCCGTTTCTTACGCCTAATATACATTTCGGGGTCATTGCCTTTCGACATCTTACTGTAATTATTATAATGATAATGTTACAATATCTGTAAGTATGTCCATTATAATCAATGCCTGTGAAAAAAGTTTAAGTATAGACGAAATGTATGCAGTGGAGTGGAATTGATAGTACCGTGCGTTGCTAATACATATTTCATTAGTATGAGTTTTGTCGGCAGAATCTACATCCAGTGATAACTTCATATTTGATTTAATCTTGTTATTTAACAATTAAAATTCCTAGTTTAAATAAATAAAGTATATTTCGATATTAGAACAATTTTCATATATGAATTTGAATTTACCAAAAATATCGATAAATCCCGTCAATCACTAGTTTAGTGAAAATTCAGAAGCTTCACGTTCATAGTTTACTCATGATATTAAGCAACAAATGAGTTAAAATTTTCTTCGAAATAATACACTAATTATGAATATAGTTTTAAAAAATTCACACAATTCAAGCCAAGGCTAACAAGGCATATAATTTAAATTATTATGGAACAATAAAATTGGTCGGTTTATTCGTTAACCAATTATTTGCAAGCGAGATCTTATTAGGATTCTGCACGCAAGCGCGAACGTTACAGATTTAACGGGCGTTTTTAAAGTAAATAATTTTATGTTTTTTTTTTCTTTATATACTCTGTGACTGAATTTTTTAAAGCGATTGTTGATTCAGATAATCAAATCAACGTATTATTATTCAAATAGACATTTTACAAGTACTTTTAAATCGTCAAGCGCTACCAACAGTTCAAAATGTAGATTGTACCGAATTCTATATAAACAACAAATAATAAATTATTTTCTACACGAGATGTAGTAATTTTTATCCGTGCTATTATGTCAAATATATTCAGCACCTGAATTACTAAATACATTTTACTAATAGTACTAAAAAGCCATAAAAATATTCTGTTAACAATTGATGGATTTTGTATAGAAATTATATTGGTTGTCTTTTATATAAATTTGAGCCTTACATATATTTTTATAAAGTAATACATTCTTTCTTATATATTTTTTGGGAACCAGTAGAATATACATTCTATTGGTACCGATTGATAATATAATTTGGAAATATATATCTGCCCTAGTCTAGACTTGTTTTGTTTTGTCAACGGTCGTCTTATAATTGTGAATATTTATAAAAATATTAAAAATATATATATATATATTGCAAAATCTGTGTTAATTTAAAACAGCAACACAGACACAATGAATGTTTTAATGATAACATGCAACATTATTGCTCGTCGGTTCACACGTAATAAAACAAACATAATTATACATTTATATAACGAACGGAGAAAACGCAAGTTTTCAAAATTGTAAGAAACCATTATTGTATGTGGTAAGTTTTCTTTTATTTCTACATAAAATATTTAAGAGACAACACGGTCAAGGGGAAGGAACACGTTAACCGAAGACCATGGATACAAATCCGTATCCGCTCAAGTATTCACGTGTTTAATTTGTGTTTATTATAATAAATAATCTCGTGCAATGAAAGCAGAAAACCTGCGTCGGAGGAAATTCAGACTCATGTATATAGTATTCTATATTATATCGTGAAGGTTCTTAACGCAATCCTTATTTTCTCTTCAGCAATAAGACATCGTTGAGTTGTTACTTTATTTCAGTAAGAGCTGTTATCATTACGATGATATGAGATAATGGTGTGGATATTAAAATTAATCTTCTTATATTTATTATATATGTATTACGTCATACATTTTGATATAAAGTTTTACATATGTATCAAAATCAATTATAATACTACCAAATTAAGACGTCATTTTTTTAATGTATACTTGGTTGATACGAACGAAGTTATTAATATCGGATTAAGATCTCTGATGATTTTGTGTCTAGTATTGCAGGTTATATAATAAGTAAGTACTATTTTTGTATTAATGATTACAGTTATAGTATGGTTCGATACGCATCTATGTATGGTTATATAACAAGCATTTCGTTTTGTAATCAAGTAATAAGCGATTCGTGAAGCGATGTATTAATTAGATAAAAAGACAGTTACATACTTATTTGAATGTAACTTTTAAAAGCCTCATTAAAACGGAGCTGTGATTTACACAAACTAAACAATATTTTAGTCCGCAAACAGTAAAACGTTTCACGATTGCAAACAAAACCGTAAGTTCTAAGAAAGCGCAGTCACATCTGGAACTAAAACGATTTTTTATCGATAACACATTTAACACACATCACTAGAATTTGTTATCCTCGTTAACGGTATATTCACTATATCCGAAATAAAAACGGTTTTAACGCAATTTAAATATGGAACACATTCTTATAATTTCACGTTATTAAAATTTAACACTACGGTTTAGAAAAAATAATTTAAATTTGAGATAATTTTCATTCTCTCACACAGTCCAATCAGTTCAGATTACGTTGCACAAAAGAGTTCTATTTTTAAATTTATTTTGCATTTTCGATTTTGGAAACATTTCTATTTTAGTGAAACGGTAGAGCACATGGAGGCGCAAGCGCACAAATTATACTGAATGCCTTACTATTGAGATTCGTTTTCGTACCGTCTCGTGTGACGCAGAGCTGGGAAAAAAACAGAGGTGGCTGTTGAATAAACAATTGTTTGTTTAAGCTCCAGTTTGGTGACTTTTTGTCGAACACATTTTGATTGATCGAGTTACTGGAAACGTTAATTATGATGTAAACGAAATTGACTTCTTTTTTCGAGTTTTCGTACGTGCGCTACATAACGGGATAATGACTCTTTTAAACATATATCATACACGACATTAATATAAAATGTATTCTGAAGGTAAAGGTCGTTTACTCTTTTATAAAAAAAATTTCTTTGATAATTACTTGACATCAATTATTTATTTAATTATATTGAATAGGTCAATGAACCGATTGAAGAGATTTTAAATCGCAATTGGACTTTATTTAAAGATTTATTTTGTATTTTACAACATTGGTTTTCTCTTATAATAAATCTTAATAACTTTTATTCATGTTTGTGGCTTGGAACTTTTCTGCACAAGGTGGTCCAATTGTCAAGTTGTATGTTGTTGTTGTGTGTTTCAACTATTAATTGCGTAACTACTGGACCGATTTTGATTTTTTTTTAATTTAGTACTTTGGCAAAAAAAATATGAAATTTTAAATTTTAAAATGAATAGCCCTATCTATACAAGAACGTTGTCTGTAATTTGTGCTATACCGTCTGTTACACGCGGGTGACCAGCATAAGTGGTCGATGGTAGATGGACGAGCTTCGCTGACCAAGGGAAGAATCACCGACCGTCGACGGTGTTGATACGATTGAATAAATTTATATAAGTTTCATAAGATACCAGTCGCTGAAATAATGTATTTTTGAATACCATACCATTGTGAATCTGGTTATTTAAAAAATGTACTATAAGCAGAAGCGGTGGTAGGGTTGATATATAGGATATTCGAAAATGCTTACTTGTAAAATTTACTTGATCTTACCTAACCGATTTTGATAAAATATGACATGAAGCAAGCTCTAAGGAAGCAACAACTTTTGTTATCTTTAATTTTAATAATTATCCTTTTTAGTGTAAAATGATCTGTTTATAAAGGTGGTTGGAGGCTCTAAATATCATTAAATATTACTTTTGGTGTCGAACACGTTTTTAATTTAGACTATTGACAAGCGTGAATTTTATATTATTATTATTATTATTGATATAAGGCAAAGGTGTTGCATTAAACAGTTTTCAGTATTTTAAAATAATCTTCACCAGCAGCCAGCATATGTGTGTGTAATTTTATCTACACCCACTAAGATGTTTTTAATTATATTATTTAATTGTGCTTAGAACGTATGTAAATTTAAACTTTTTTTATCAAAGTTGATTATATTCTTGTTAATCTGTTATCATTTCAAGAAAAGGTTAAACTTTAAAGTAAATAGAACTTTTTGGTTTATGGATTGAGATAGGGTTTCTACGAAGGACCCTCATGTGTAAATGTGGTAAACCTAACAAAAAAATCAAAGCGCTTATAACTTATTACGTGTGACGGAAGCAATTTTTTTTTCGGTTTTAAAGGCAAATGTTTGAAACAAAAAATTCATAAAAAATAACATTGACCCTTAGTCTAGCCTTTTGGGAAGTAAAAACCACACGTTATGCCTCTTATGTATTTTATTACACTGGCCCACTAACCCTTCAAACCGGAACAAAGCAACACATTGCTGACCGTGGCATAAATTGTGAGTGTACCAACACTAAAACGTTACATATTGGAACTCTTTATTTAAATTCGACCTTGAAAGGTGACTACGTGTGTCAAAGAATTAATTATTAAAAATAAGGGTAATGATTACAACAATACTTATAATATAAGAGATTATATTTCAATTTTTGTTGCCTTGGCTAAGATATCTCCATATACATATTCCAAGCAAATACGCTAACAATGATTTAGAATATCGTCGCAGAATCTGGGTAAACAATAAAAAAGCATGTTATTCAATACAGGATTATAAAGATGATAAAAGGCGTGGAGTTAATACTTGTTGATTTCCAGGCAGAATATAATAAAAATTGTATTTGGCTAACATAACTTTTTATTTTAAATTTTTTCCGATTCTCCGATTGCGTCCAATTGCCATCACATCGGATTAAGATTAAAGTAAATAGATAATGCTCATGTATTATACACACCCATTTGTGCACTATTATACGTCCTGTGCAATTAGCAAGTCTTCTTTAGTTAAGAGGTCATCATCATCATACAAACATTACTTGCGATTATCATTAAAATCAAATTTCGTATCAATGTGTAGTAATCAGAGTAATTTAAAAACGTACTATTACATAAAAGTTCTGTAACGTGTAATGTAAAAAGAAGCGCAAATGGAATCTCAGCTGCGATTACAAAAACTCACATTCGCTTCTAAATCACGATATAACGATAGATGTTAAAACTAGAGTTCCGATTGGAGACACCATAAATTATTAAAAAAATAGAAATATTATATTAAAGTTTCTTTTTTTTTTGAGGCAAACGAGTAGGAGGCTCACCTGATTGAAAGTGACTACCATCGCTTATGGACATCTGCAACACCGGGGGGCTTGGAGGTGCGTTGTAGGCCTTTCAGGGAGGTTCACGCTCTTTTCTTGAAGGTTCCCAAGTCGTATCGGTTCGGAAGAACCGCCGGAGAAAGCTGGTTCCACAGAGTGGTTGTGCGAGGCAGAAAATGTCTTTAAAATCGCACTGTTGTGGATTTTCGGAAATCTAGGTGCTAAAGTTAAGTTCTTTAGGTGCAAAGGAATTACGGGGCGTCACAGTTGCATGCGTAAACTATCCCGGGATGACACGGAAGAGATGGAGTGCTACCGCTGGTTTATTAGTGGATATTCTAGAAAACTTGGCGTTGGTGAGCCCTTTATACCGACGAGCAGGTAGTTTACCTGATGAGGTCAACTTTTGCCCATAGACACTTTCCTAACAAGACGTAGCTTCTCCTTACACAAAGCTGGCTCTATGACCATTCAACCGCAGAATTGATACGTTATTATAATTCATGAGTAAGTACTTTGTGCCTAAACAGAGATAATCTACAACCGGGTAAAGTTTTACCCAGTACCTAAATACATAGTACTAAATATATCCTAAAATTTCACAAAGTGTGTACACTGTGATAAAGAAGCGCGCTACGCGTCGCGGAGCGTAACGTGGCGTAACTGTTGATTGTGTGAAGTAACCCTAACACTTGCGATTCAAAACACGCTATTTTCATTCTTATTTACATATTCTTGGGTACAAAATAGGACCAAAATCCTTTATAAGTTAGTTCGGTGCTTTATTTCTTGACCCTAACTTGACCGTAGGATTCTTTGTTGTGAGGATTTTGGCGATTATTAAATAAATAATCCAACTCCGAATTCCGCCGTCTAAAGACAAGGATCAGGGCGAATAAAAATACAATACACTTTTTGTCACTTTATAGCAATCGAATCGAACCAAAATAGTTGTCTGTAAGCCGTGTCGTATTCTACTAACACAAAGATATAGTTACGGTTTGGTCGGAGTTAGATCGGTAAAGAATCTATTAGCAGAATTGTCCCAAGATGGCTTGTCGTCGTTCATTCGTTTGTGGAATTGGAACCAATAGAACCAGACGTGCACAATCACTTGTTTCATTTGAGACCTTAATTAAACAATACATGTATGTATGTTTTTGTGTATTAATTTAATTATCATATTTATTGTAATTCCAATAAGATGCATTTTTATATTTTTTCCCTTTAGAAGGGGTATAAAATAATATAGCTTATCTGTGGAAACACAAAATCAAATTAATCCAAACTGCCCCATCCTAAATGCAGCCGGAATTAAAAACTGTAACTATTATTTTTTTTATAAAGAACATTAACGAATAAGTTAATGGAGACCAATGCTTTGAGATAGACATTTTTAGGTATCCATAAATGAATCTATTTAAAAGGAGGATGAAACTCGTATTACGCGTAAGGTCAGATTAAATAAGCCATTTTCTAAAGAACCTTCAAACTATTCGATTTCTTATATGACCTGGTTAAGTTCAATTACAACATAAATAATAATTTCATTGTAACTATTCATATATTTATTATATTTTAATATAACTTTTCAATATCCCATAATATTCTAATACCCTTATAAAGTTATATTTTCGTTGCGTTTGTAGTTGAAACTTTGGCCTAGAAGGAAAATATTCTATAAAAATTGAGAGAGATATAACACCCCGTCTTGTTACTTCCACTGGTGGGAACGCTGGTTCATTTTTCGCCTTGAGGATCGGAATTGCGATAAAACGAATAAATACTGTTAGCATTCAACGCAGCGAATATTTTATTGAGTGAATAATGACATGTATTTTTAAAAAAATCAAAATAATTCATTTTTATTTTGGTCGTGTTATTTTAGAAAGGTAGACGACTAATGGCTCACCTGTTTGACGGACACACTGATACACGACTTCACCTCCTTAACAAGTCACTGGAGTGAACTGCCAATTTTCAAACCACTAGGCTACTATGGGAATTCAACATACAAATATATGTTAAATATAGCCACGAGACAAACGAGAACGAAGCAGTTATAGAAGTAAGAATAAATATTACATTCAAACCAAAGACAGAGGTCTGTCTTTGGTGATCTGTATCTGGAGGTAAATCTTGTGCTTTTTTTTATTATGAATAAAATATTGTTTTCAAACGGTTTGAAGATAAATTAAAATAGTGCTGTTTGAACTTGGAACTCGTGTTAAAACTTTATGTTCGTTCAACTTGAAGCGTTGTCTTGTGTGTATTCTTGTGTGGTCATTAATTTCGCGATTACTATCATAAGGAAATGAAATGTTATTTAAAAAAATCTTGTGTAGCAGTACAAATACTGTGAGAAAAATGGCACAGAAAGGTCACAACAGATTAGTGATTCTTATATGAAATTAAATTTCTAAATATTCACACCGACAAATTCAAAGCGTATATGACGTCATAATGGTAAGTTTTGTTTCAGAAAATGTCTTTAAAATCGCACTGTTGTGGATTTTCGGAAATCTAGGTGCTAAAGTTAAGTTCTTTAGGTGCAAAGGAATTACGGGGCGTCACAGTTGCATGCGTAAACTATCCCGGGATGACACGGAAGAGATGGAGTGCTACCGCTGGTTTGTTAGTGGATATTCTAGAAAACTTGGCGTTGGTGAGCCCTTTATACCGACGAGCAGGTAGTTTACCTGATGAGGTCAACTTTTGCCCATAGACACTTTCCTAACAAGACGTAGCTTCTCCTTACACAAAGCTGGCTCTATGACCATTCAACCGCAGAATTGATACGTTATTATAATTCATGAGTAAGTACTTTGTGCCTAAACAGAGATAATCTACAACCGGGTAAAGTTTTACCCAGTACCTAAATACATAGTACTAAATATATCCTAAAATTTCACAAAGTGTGTACACTGTGATAAAGAAGCGCGCTACGCGTCGCGGAGCGTAACGTGGCGTAACTGTTGATTGTGTGAAGTAACCCTAACACTTGCGATTCAAAACACGCTATTTTCATTCTTATTTACATATTCTTGGGTACAAAATAGGACCAAAATCCTTTATAAGTTAGTTCGGTGCTTTATTTCTTGACCCTAACTTGACCGTAGGATTCTTTGTTGTGAGGATTTTGGCGATTATTAAATAAATAATCCAACTCCGAATTCCGCCGTCTAAAGACAAGGATCAGGGCGAATAAAAATACAATACACTTTTTGTCACTTTATAGCAATCGAATCGAACCAAAATAGTTGTCTGTAAGCCGTGTCGTATTCTACTAACACAAAGATATAGTTACGGTTTGGTCGGAGTTAGATCGGTAAAGAATCTATTAGCAGAATTGTCCCAAGATGGCTTGTCGTCGTTCATTCGTTTGTGGAATTGGAACCAATAGAACCAGACGTGCACAATCACTTGTTTCATTTGAGACCTTAATTAAACAATACATGTATGTATGTTTTTGTGTATTAATTTAATTATCATATTTATTGTAATTCCAATAAGATGCATTTTTATATTTTTTCCCTTTAGAAGGGGTATAAAATAATATAGCTTATCTGTGGAAACACAAAATCAAATTAATCCAAACTGCCCCATCCTAAATGCAGCCGGAATTAAAAACTGTAACTATTATTTTTTTTATAAAGAACATTAACGAATAAGTTAATGGAGACCAATGCTTTGAGATAGACATTTTTAGGTATCCATAAATGAATCTATTTAAAAGGAGGATGAAACTCGTATTACGCGTAAGGTCAGATTAAATAAGCCATTTTCTAAAGAACCTTCAAACTATTCGATTTCTTATATGACCTGGTTAAGTTCAATTACAACATAAATAATAATTTCATTGTAACTATTCATATATTTATTATATTTTAATATAACTTTTCAATATCCCATAATATTCTAATACCCTTATAAAGTTATATTTTCGTTGCGTTTGTAGTTGAAACTTTGGCCTAGAAGGAAAATATTCTATAAAAATTGAGAGAGATATAACACCCCGTCTTGTTACTTCCACTGGTGGGAACGCTGGTTCATTTTTCGCCTTGAGGATCGGAATTGCGATAAAACGAATAAATACTGTTAGCATTCAACGCAGCGAATATTTTATTGAGTGAATAATGACATGTATTTTTAAAAAAATCAAAATAATTCATTTTTATTTTGGTCGTGTTATTTTAGAAAGGTAGACGACTAATGGCTCACCTGTTTGACGGACACACTGATACACGACTTCACCTCCTTAACAAGTCACTGGAGTGAACTGCCAATTTTCAAACCACTAGGCTACTATGGGAATTCAACATACAAATATATGTTAAATATAGCCACGAGACAAACGAGAACGAAGCAGTTATAGAAGTAAGAATAAATATTACATTCAAACCAAAGACAGAGGTCTGTCTTTGGTGATCTGTATCTGGAGGTAAATCTTGTGCTTTTTTTTATTATGAATAAAATATTGTTTTCAAACGGTTTGAAGATAAATTAAAATAGTGCTGTTTGAACTTGGAACTCGTGTTAAAACTTTATGTTCGTTCAACTTGAAGCGTTGTCTTGTGTGTATTCTTGTGTGGTCATTAATTTCGCGATTACTATCATAAGGAAATGAAATGTTATTTAAAAAAATCTTGTGTAGCAGTACAAATACTGTGAGAAAAATGGCACAGAAAGGTCACAACAGATTAGTGATTCTTATATGAAATTAAATTTCTAAATATTCACACCGACAAATTCAAAGCGTATATGACGTCATAATGGTAAGTTTTGTTTCCGTGACGATTTGATATATGTCTTAATGTTTCTTAAAATATCATACATTAATTACTTCTTTAATATTTAAAAAAAAACGTTATCCAAGGAGGTCAAATCCTTATATACAATGACAACATTTTTGCTTTAACCATAAAAGTCATAAAGTTATCACTATAGCATAAAATTTGAAGGTTTATATGGGTGTGTGGGAGATACCACTTTAAATAACTTCATACATTCATTGAAAGTAAAAATTTATTGACTACAGGCACAAGGGACAAAACATTTTACTTCCAAGGTCGGTTACTTATTTACTGTGCCAAAATCTAAGTGCAGTGATGACTACCTACTAACAGATGCCCCATTTGCTAGTCTACCCACCTATAACAAACGCACGGTTCCTGGCCTTAAACGAACCCTTTAGACACAGGTGCAAAATTAACCGCCACGCTATTTGCGATCTCAAGGCAGGTGTGAGGTAACAACACGTAACAGGACAAAGGGAAATATGTATACATAAATTGGTATATAGATACGTAAATGTTGTTTTACTTTTGCGAGAGGTATATTTTAGACACAGATGTCAAAAGGTTACATTTTTACTAATTTTATTGAGTGTTGTGCGAAACGATGTGTATTTTGATAAAGACGTTAAGAGTACTGTGTTTAATTATTACGACAGACGTTTTAACAACGCTTTTGATTTTGTGTTCGTTTTCTTTGCTTCACTATAATATCCCATGTGCTCCGTGTTCATTTATATTCTGTCATTTATATTAAGGACTTAAAACACTTAATATAAATCAAAATTTAAAATAGCTATTGTACAAATCTTGATCGGTCAGAATGGCAAATGCATTATCAGCATTCATGAATCATTAGTTGGGTGTTCCATAACTTAATTGAACACGATGGTTGTGAGCGCAGTTTTTTTTTAAATATTCCTTAAAAATTTAGTATATCTACGTTAAAGAATTATTTGGATATTGCCGTTTACAACAGATCGAATACATTTTATGGTATTCACCGTGATAATATTTATTCTCTAATAAAAATTAAATTATCTGCCTCCCTTGTCCTCCCTTTTGAGGATAATGTATTGAGCATATTCTATCACGCTCCATTGCGGGTTGATGAATAAACCTTTGGTAGATACTAATCCGACACATACAAATTTCGTAACGATTTTACCTACACCAGACTTAAGCACATGACAATTCATTTCAGCTTGCGTATGCTCGAACCAGCAAAATTGTAAATATTGCTCAAACCACTACGTCACCTGGGCTCTAATGATCCTAATTTATTTTGGCAGAGGTTACCAACTACCATCAAATGGGTCACTCGTTCTCCTTAGCAATGGCAATAAAAAATTACATATTGTGATTATATATAACATTATATTGATAGTGAATTAAAGGCTATTTATTAAGTACATAATTATCTCAAATGTCGCAAATTAAGCATGGCTCAAGTCAGCTGGAATTGATCGTTAGTAATTATATCAATAGCGCAGATGCTGTAACATTTGATGCTTTTTTTATGGTTACAGTTTATGAATGTGTTATGTTATTTATGTAGAGGTTCAGTATGTATTTTTATTCGGAGCAGGAACGCTGATGACTGGAAAGTAACCGATTACCTCTGTTTTGAGATATGTGCTAGTAGAAGACGTATCGTTTTATAAACATATTCGGTTCACTTATCATAATGAAAGTATAAATGTCGTTTTAATGTGATAAATGGTTAATCTGAGTTTGATCGTCGTTTTATTAACCGACGTTTCAGTGATATATTTTTTTCTTTTATTGAACCCAGATTGTAGCAATTCTGTAGATCTAAGCAAAGTGTTGCAACAAAATTGTGATAGTGTTGTGTTGTCTGACATTTAAGGTCAATCGTGACCTTAGGGGATGCCGAAGTGATCAAATATAATTATATACATATAATAATTTTTTAATAACCTCTAAAATTCCATCAACCCGCATTTGAGCAGCGTGGTGAATAAGCTCCAATACTTCTCCTCAGAGTGAGTTAAGGTCTTAGCGTGGCATTGGGACACTTATATCCTATTACGTTTTTTTTCTTTACGCAAAAAAATGTTTATCGAAAGAAAACATGTCGAGGAAATCTGCAGGTTTCCAGTGTAATTCATGTGACCTTCTCCTGAAAGGGAGTGGATTCTGTAACACATTTAATATTACAGACCGTAAACTTATTTTATTTATCAATAAAGTGTCATTTACAGACAATACAGTATTCTGTCAAAATGCACATAGAAATTTGAATCTGTCAATTTTCTGAAACGTAAATGAAACAGCCGAGATGGCCCAGTGGTTGGAACGCGTGCATCTTAACCGATGATTTCAGGTTAAAACCCAAGCAGGAATTTTCATGCTTAATTTGTGTTTATAATTCATCTCGTGCTCGGCGGTGAAGGAAAACATCATGAGGAAACCTGCATGTGTCTAATTTCAACGAAATTCTGCCACATGTGTATTCCACCAACCCGCATTGGAGCAGCGTGGTGAAATATGCTCCAAACCTTCTCCCCAACGGGAGAGGAGGCCTTAGCTCAGCAGGGGGAAATTTACAGGCTGCTAATATAAATTAAACAGCGTTTCCGTAAATGACGAGGAATTGTTTAGCAAAAAGTTTAAAAACAAAAACGAGTTAATAGATCTGTCACTTTTATTTTCGATATTAATTAATATGCGTTTTTTTATACGGTTTAATAAACGTATTACAGATTTGTATACCAAATAAGCCTTGTCCGAAATCAAAACGGTGTCATGCGAGGGCGGACAGCATCATATGATTACAAGTGGAACGATTACCGATCGAAATACTTCCTCATATCGGTCTTTTTTATCTTTTGACGCTATCACGGAATTGTTTTTTGAATCTTTGGTTACAGTATTTATAAGTAAATAAAGAAACAGAAATCTTTGATATACATCTATACCAATATTGTAAATGTAAAAGTAACTATATCTGTCCGTCTGTATGTTGCTCTTTTACGGTAAAACTACTGAACCTGGTATCCAGCAAGCTTGAAGTCCAAGGAAATACCTACTTCTAACGTGAACCGAAATGTGAACCGATTTGGTTTTTTTTTTGTATGGTTGTGATATATTGGGTTACGTTTGATCCCCATTAGTTTAGTGGTTGATATTTTTTTATTTCACACGATTATTTATAGAAGGTTTCAGATCGAAATGTAGAGACGACAGAGAAGAATCAGCAAGAAATGCAGTCGTTACTTTGGCCATCAATTAAATTACAATCAAATTATTTTTGTATTATTTTGATTTTTTTGTATGATACGAGGCTGTTTCTACATTTATCTGTGTATCAAATTAAAGAGTCTTACGTTGCATTGTTCAATATGTCAAAAATTTTAAACTACAGTCGTCTTTCGCAATTATAAATTTGGGAACAGAGTTTCATTACTATTTAAAAATGTATTATATATATATGTATAGTATATATATGTATAGTATTATTTTGATCTTAGTACTCAAATTGATATTGTTGTACAAAGAGCTGCAATCGGATGATGTTATATTTCATTCTATGACATCCTAACCACTGTTATGCCAAACACTACCGTAGTTGAATCTCGGCTAGAGAGGAATACCAACCAGCGTAGGAGATATTAATATTACAGAGTACATATGTGTGCGTAAATACAGTACGACGAAGGACCAAAGGCTTGATGGGGCGTCACGGTAGCATGCGTAAGGGATTTCGTGACGCCCCGGAAGCGACGCATTGGGTACCGCTGGTTTTTAGTAGGTATTCGGATGTGGTAGGGCTCACCAAGTGTTATAGGCACCGGCGAGTTTCACATACCTCTACACTAAATGTGTGGGAAACTCATAAGAGCATTTTTCCAGCGAGGAATAGAGGCTTTAACTAAGATTTTGTTAACCGAATAATTAAAGACATTTTCTGGCCCGACCAGGATCGAACTTCATATCGTCATAATCGAAATCAAAATCAAAATATTCTTTATTCAAGTTTGCTTATAAAAGCACTTTTATCCTTACGATACAGTGTTGAATTAAATTTAAAACTACCACCGCCCCGGTTTGGAAGGTAGATTCTACCACGAAGAACCGGCAAGAAACTCAGTTACTCTTTTCCACCATTTTAATACAGTGTATGTCAGTAAATCGGTCTATACAATAAAACTGTATTATTTATATTTTCCCTTTAACTTAGACTTAAGTTTGTGCTTGAAGTACCAATAGCCCAAGGGGTCGTTCTTGCGACTTTCACAGACTGTTCGCATTCCTGTAAGCTATTTCGACTGTCTTTTTTTTCATTTGTCCTAGCAAGAGCGTTAACCTTATAAGTTCGTTGTAGAAACTATAAATACAAATGTACTTCATTTAAAAATTAAAATTTGATCTTGGAATATTACTATCACGTTCAATTCAAAAACGATCTTTCATCAGTATTAGTATCGGATATGAAGATATGACAAACAAACAAATTCACTTTTATCTATATACGTAATAAATATACGCAATCATTTAAGTTCTGTGGTAACGTCATAATTCATACATAATAACCCACGATTGACAGTCAAGGTGATCCATCTAATAAATTTCGACTGATTTGAGAGGCTGTCCCGATATGGACACTATCTTTAATTAATATTTACGTATAAAAATGTAATAAACTCATTAAATTTAGGAATAAAAAATCACGTTATATTACGTATCTGAGTATCACAAGATGCTTTAATTTACCGTCGAATATAATTATTTTGTATTGTCGTGTTCCAGTTTGAAGCGTGAGTGAGCCAGTGTAACTACATATAAAACTAAGTCGCTTTCCGCCGTCTTTATTCTTCGTTCTTTTAAACTACGCAAGCAATTTTAATGCGGTTTTCATCAATACCAGAGAGGTTCAAGAGCAAGGGTAATATATTTGTCGCAACACTGACATCGAAATGTCATTGGAACGCTAGCGCCCTCTGTCGGCGCTCGACGGAGTCAACGATTCACCGGCTGAGCGGCGCACTCGACACTTCTCGAGCAGCAGCCGGCCAGTGCGGTCGAATATTGAAACCGACGCGCGTTCCAAGTCACAACTAAATTAATTTAATCAATAAAAAAGTGCATTTGGTTTACTGTGTTTCGTTGCGCCAACACTACCCATCGACGCCCACTGCTGAAACCTAAATATGAACCATAACGATGAGGCTGAGGCTCATCATCCGTCATATTCATATTGTAGTAGAGAAAAGTCACAAATTGTTACAATCACAGACGGAAAAAATCAAGAAGTTTTTTTGATATATCTGTTATTCAACCTAAAAGGTGTTCATCAACCATTATTGTCCCCGTTTGAAGCCTGGACCGGAAGTGAGTAATAAACAAAACGTTACTAAATACTCTAGATAGAGATAAATATTAAAAAAAGAGCAATAAAAACGACCATTATTATGATTATTTTTCTTTTTAAATAATCGTTTTTTTCTGTATATTTTTATCATTTCAACAAAACCGTTTCATCCTAAATTCGCGCCAGAGTTTAGTGACTTCTCCGTGTTTATATAAGAAATATTTTTTTATATTAACTTAACATGAATATTCGGTCTGTCTGTTGACGTAATTTGTAATGCAATGTTTCGTAAACCGCCTGATATGGTAAGACCTCACAGAGAGGTCTAAATTCTCAGAAACAACGACTCAATTATATTCACCCACGCATAAAAACGTACTCGGCTTAAACTCCATATAAACGAATGGATAATTAATAAAATTTGTAAATCAAATGCAGATTAGAACAAGACTTTAATTTCGGTAAATTTGCAATTCAATTTGATAGATGGACAGACAGGACCAATCTATAACAGATGTGTTTTATTTATATATATATTTCAGCTATGCGATGGATGACTCCTAAATGATGGGTCCTAAATGAAATCGAATCGCAACTCAAATTCGTAGTAGAATTTAATGCGGACCTTATATCACTTTTAAATAGTCGTAGTAACATAGTTCAGAATGAAAAGTCATCTTATTCGGAGAGCAGATTCTGGGGCAAAGAGTCGACAGCTAATTTAGTTAGTTACTCTTTTTCAAGTGAAATTAAATAATCGAATTAACACAGTTTTATTAAGGTTTATTATTTATAATTTATTCTTGTTACTAGCTATAGCCGTGGCAACATTTGTACTAGGGGCTGGTCGTCATATTTTATGTATAAAAAAGTACCTGAAAAAGGCATTAGGTTTGAGCCAATTTTATCAAATATTGATTAAGTAGTTTGTCCGTTAAAGCGTAACAGTCAAGTCGGACTGAGCTACTTTTGAATTTATTATAGATCGTTAAGTCATATTAAAATATGTTTCTTTTTTAAGGACAGATTAAAATTATTAATAGCTACACTTGTGTTCTTGTATGAATGGAAAAAAAAAATAATGACAAGCGCAAGGGGTACCGCAACTTTATACGTCTTATATATTTGCTATAGTTTAGGGCTGCGCTCGGGTAGTAAAGTTGGTGTGACCAACGAATATTTAGTGGAATAAACAATTAAATATTTTTAGCCAATTCCAATAGACAAATATTCCAAATTAGACAAATAACTAAGTTAAGTATTGAATTGACGAACAATAAAATGTGATCATTAATATTCGTGAAAAAATGGCGTTTTGAATGTTGACGGAGTTGTCATCGGAACTTGAAGTAAAATTAAAATTGATATTAAGTTTCGTGATAGTTAAGAAGACTTGGTAATCAAGAAACGTTGGAAGGGAATTATAGAGCAGAGCTATTAGTAAAAGGTAACCTAAACCTAAAGTTCGTGTTTGTGAACTGCGCGGAAACTTAAAGTGAAACAACAAAAGCGAATACAAATCAAAAACGAATGAAAATATCCGTCAAATACGTCAATAATTAACTATAGTCAAAAACACTTAAGATGTTAGTTTTTATTATCTTTGTTAATAATTGAAGTACTTTACACTAGTGACGTATTAACAGTAGTATGTGTCGATTCGCACTACCGAGAATACGTATTCGCTTCGTTTCTATCGGAACAGGCTACAAGCACTTCATACTGTTCCGCGGTTTACTTGGTCAGTTAACTAATTTTGCGATGTGTGCGAAAATTCAAGTACGTAACGAAATTTATGAACACACGTTGTTACAAACCGTATATAATTTATCTTGACTTGTTAAACGAAATACACGTATAATACTAGCTTAGACATGACTACTCTCCATCTGTTGAAATATAAGATTCACATAGGATATAAATGAATTGATAGCTACAGTAAGAACGCTCTAATAAAACAATTAAACGTTACAGAAACAAAATATTTATTAAATTTAAATAAGTTACAAAATGATTAGTAATAAATAACTTAAACCGAAGAAAACCGGTAAAAGAACGTCAGCGAGATCGTATATTGACAAACAAAACTTACATATTTTTTTTTATAAACAGCCTGAGGGCGATCGTTTTATTCCAACTTAATTTAATGTACCTTCATAAATTCGAGAGGTGTTTTTAATTAAAGATTTTATTTCGAAATAAATATTCGATTAAACGATTAGGTAATGCACTTAAAAATGTATAATCTTAAAATAAGATATATGTAAATGTCACAATCCAAAATATAACACAAGGTAAAAAATTTAATTGGAAACGAATACTAAAAATATCGATAAAATACCGTTTAAATTCGAAGTCGTATAAAATTAGTGACAGCCCTAGATGGTATTATCGCAATTATTTAAGTTAAATCATTGCACGCATCGGTCGTTATATAGATCACGCGAACCCAATTTGCTTACTCCTTTTATTTTTAAACACCCTTACATGGGCAAAATTAGAAGACTTTAATTAACATTTAAGGAGTCTGCCTATCAGGGTAAAAAAACTTGTATTGAAAAGTGAGGTTATGACCAAAAGTCAAAGTCAAAGTCAAAAATCTTTATTCAATATAGAAGTGTTTACACTTGCTTATTGATTGTCAAAAATCTACCACCAAGTGGACTAAGAATCCTGCTAAGATGTAGTTAAGAAGCTTTGTTTCAAATTGGCAATATTATTCTGAGATGAGATGATTACTATGAACAGCGACACATTCTTTTGGATTTCTAAGGTGATCGAGTCCTATCCACAAGCACAAAGAGTTCTTCAGTGATTGATGTTAAATTGTATGTCTGTATTTAGCAAACGTTAAGTGCCTTAAACCAAATAAAATTGTTTGTCCTTTTTTAATGTTTACTTAGCTATAACCTACGCTTAGAGAGTCAAGCCTCCTCCGAACGACTTGGCATGGTCATATGATATGATAGTCTATTGATTATTTAGCTCACGAAAATAAGCCTTTAATCCATGTGTTTTGATTATAGACTCACAGCTTGATCTTTACTAGTATTATAAATGCGAAAGTAACTCTGTCTGTCTGTTGCTCTTTCACGACCAAACACCGGAACGAATTTAATGAAATTTGTGAGGTGTTAAGCTTGAATTACAAAGGACATAGGCTACATTTTTATTCCTAACACTTGACGGCTAACCCCCAAAACGCGAGAGAAACTGCAGGCGAGAACTGGTTGTATAAATAATAGTAACTTCTTATTATATATAATTCTAATAGTTCACAGAGATCACACCAAATGTATTTATTATGCATTCTTTCATTCCACAGCGAAACATTAATAAAATGTCTCTAATTATAATGTGATTATTAATATATATATATTAGATATCGTATATTATATACATATAACGTATTACAGCATCAAAAAATTATTACATAGTAAATATAAATACACTTAGCGCCATCTATCAAAAATAATTTGAACTACAAAATGGGCGGGTAATTGATAGATTACAAAATTAAGCTTCGGTAAATATTTTTACATGTTAATTACAATCTTAATAGTTAATTCTTACCTTCGAAATATAAATCATCTGAGAATACTCTCCAATTAGAATTTCTTGCATGATCCAGTTTGATAGAAAAATGATAAACACAACACAAATAAAGTTGAAAACACTTTCGCTGTTAAGTAAATAAATATTTTACGAAGTTCTTATATTTATCAAAAACGTTTCTACGTTCGTCGGTGTTTATTGAAGGATAGATTAGAATCTGTTTCGAGATTCAAGTCACGCATCGTGGCTCTAACTTCGCAGTCAACACAACACATACCGTGTTTCACAGTGCCCGACACAGTGCTATTTAGCAAAGTATTCATATGCAATAATTTACGAATATAAGTAATAATAATGATCACTTTCTAGAATTATTTAACGATTAGGAGCATATTTTATTATTTTAATATTTAAAATACGGGGCAATTATGAAATTATTCTCGTTAATTTTAGCTTTATTTATTGAATAAAGTTAGTTATTTAATTTGAAATATAATATGCTTATAATATTCTCATTGTTTTACATAGTTGGAAAACGTCTTATTTACAGTTTCTTTCTCGCTCGCACTAATTACACTAAGCTAATTATTATTAATTTAAGGATTTTGTGCTTCGATTAGCTACTCTTTAGTAGTGGGATATAAATGTTTGTTTACAAAATATAGTGATTTAGATAGTGTTGTTTCTAAGATATGATGAAATAGTAATAATCTCTTTAATTAAAAACCTATTTTTGTAAATTTATAAGCAATTGTATATCAAATTGATGAAGCTATAAGGGTGATAATTGTTTGCCATATTTGAACCGATGATATCTATAACTGTGCAAGCCCTGCAGTTCCAATACTAGCGGTTCAAGGAAGGACACGTGAGAAATATCAGGACGCTATTTGAATTTTATACAATTTTAATACTGACCGTAATACGTAGAAACGAACGTTGGAGCCGTGACTTGGTTTGAGATCGCCTGGTTCACTGACACATCCACAGGTTGACCATCTTGTCGGCCTATTTTCTGAAATGCATAAATTATTATTTTAATACAATGTACCGATTTAATAAAATACAATGTAACGTTTAGTAAGAAATCAATTAATTATTCGTAACAGCGCCATCTGTTACTCGTTCTTGGAACTGTATGAGTTTGTACTGTTTTGCATGTAACTACGGGCTTGAAAAAATAGATGGCGTTGTGCACATTAAAATAAAATATCTATACTAAAGATGTGTGAAACAATTTTTTAAAAATTTAATTTCTTTGCGAATAACAAAAATCATTGACTTACTTGTATATCACAATCTTTACTTCTTTGGTCCTCGATAAGATTTATGTTTTTAGTTTGCATTTTCTGATGCTGTGTCGTTGTGTCTGTTTGTATCTGTAAAATAAAAAAATAAAAAAGATTTAAAATAAAAAATTTAGTATATTGCCAGTTTTAACCTGGGACTGATTTAAGATAATATTTTAAATAAAAATATGCGATAACGACTTTTACTTAAGACAGTAAATATGAGAATCAGATTTTTTAAAAAATTTTCTCAGTGGCGAATAAAAGTTACCTCAGTTTTTTTTTTTCTATAACGAAGTATTTTTTATTTATTTCTAGTATGGAAGCGTTAATACTATTTACATAATATGATATTTACTTCTTATATGGCTACTGGGTGGGTACTACCAGAAATTTTTGTTATTGAGGAAAATACGTTTCTTGTACAAGAAGTACAATTTAATATAATGAAGAGAATATAACTGGTACACAACTATATAAAATAAATTGACTCAGTTTAATTAAATCAATTTCGAAGAGCTAACTTAGAATAAATTAAAACTTGAATCGTTAAAGTAATAAAGTTATAATATACTTAAATAATTCAAATAAATTTACATTTTCGGATAAACATCCCAACATTCTGTTTACAAAGGAAATTGTTTTAAAGTGAAATTAGTCAGTTGAGCGAGAGTCAGTCGAAGGGCCAAATTATGTCCTAAAAATGATTTACGGCTAACTGACAATTTTCATTCTCTACATACATAATATTATAAGTACTGTACTCATCACTCTCAACTTCTCTATCTCGCCGCGTCTGTCTGTCTGAACGCTAAAAATTAAGGAACTACCGATTTTTTTTTTAAATACGATTTTCATTAAAATTATGAAGTGATTCATGAAGGCCGTATAGGTTGAGATATATAGTTCATTATGCCTAAATTGACCGAAATACGACAATGGTTGTTAAAGATGTCGGAAAAATCATGCCGACTGATTTTTAGTGACGTTCGCCGCAAAAATAGAGAGAGTTTATTCTATTTGTGTGAGGATGGGAGATAGCAAGTGAGATTAAATTAATTTCACAAATTATACAGAGTGTATGTTACAACAGAATCCGTTATATTTTGTAATGTCTTCTATAAGAATATTGTTAGATGAATATAAAAATAATTTATCTCAACGAGGTATCTACGTTGAAGATACATATATAACTACAAATTTGTAACTATCACAATACTATAAACCGATAGCCTATTCCAATCGAAGCATTATATAAACAAACTCGGTGGCAGGGCTTTGTGCAAGCCCTTCTGGGTAGGTAGCAGCCACTCATCAGATATTCTACCGCCAAACAGCAATACTTAGTTTTGTGGTGTTCCGGTTTGAAGGGTGAGTGGGCCAGTATATTTTGGAATGGTGTAATGTAAGAAATTGTTATTCATTATTTCTTACTTCATATAATTGTTTTATCTAACATAACTTTGTATTTCAAATATTACAAAAGAGTACTCAGTAACTACTGAGATTCTTGCCGATTCTTCAAGTAGAATCTACATTCCAAAACGGGTGCTATACGTTACTCTACTCTTCTGTAAAACGATGTAAATGTCAAAAACGTTTGTAAAAGCCTGATCGACAGAATTTTATTTTGATTTTGATTTCGTTCGTGTGATCGTTGCTTTAAAATTCTGAGCGCCTGAGCGACCAAGATAGTTAGACGTCATAGTTACTTGGTTACACAAATGTTGTTTAACTTAACATACGATTCACATCACTTCCGCTACATTAGGTTGAGCGTGTGATGTAAATCTATTATTTATAACCGACACGCTCGTCTACAAAAGTCAGAGGACACAAATGTTTCATTAAAACATTATTGACAGAATAGTTACGCCTAATTTCTTGAAAATCTTACTTTTAATGCGTTGATTTTAACTAAGGCAGGATTAACTATGTGGGAGCTTCTAGGCAAGGCACGTATTTATGTCGTAATACTTTTCTAACTTCCTAAAATGTATATCTCCTATCCCAACGTAGTGCTATTTATAAATACTATAATAGTTTTAACCATAAAATCAAGGTATAATTATTATTTCTCAATTTTTGCTTAATTCGTAATCATAAAAGTACTTTTGAATCGTAGTTTACAGTGTTGAATTAATGTAGCTACATTCGTTTGCCGTCACGGCATACGAGACGGTTATACCCCGAAGGCGCACCAATCAATACACCACATCAAAATGTTGACGCATAGTTGATTATAATCCTGTTTTCTCTTGAAATTTGTCTGTCTGTACGGAAAATGGATCGCTATTTTTATTTATAAAATTCTGTAAACATTTTAATCCGTCAGAAACGAGAGCCCTGATCGTATTCAATTTATTTCTGACCGAACGTTTCGTAATCTATCAATTTCAATATCGTGTAATATTTTCGCTTCGTAATAACAATGTTGACAGGTAATCATATATTATATCTTAAATCTATTTACATATATATATTAAATTTAAGTTTACGTATGTATGTACGTTTTTATTTTATATTCAATATAAGTGGTAAAGTAACTGCCTATATCTGTCTCACATCTGGGCCACAGCCCAGTTCCTCAAGGGGAGAGGAGGCCTCAGCTAGAAGATTTGGAGCTTATTCTACCACGCTGCTACAATGCGGGTGTGTGGATAAGATCATGCAAATGTGTCTCCTGATGATAATTGTCACCTTAGATATTGTAAGATATATTTACCATGCTTTACGTCATCAAGGGACCAACAGCCTTAAATAATTTTGGATACTTCGTACCATAACACTTTCTAACTCACCTTTCAAATCGGATCGCAATAATTGGTTTATTTTGCGATAGAATATGGTACCTACTTAATTTACCTAACCAAAAACCTGAACCGGGGACTTCGCTCGCGTTTTAAGGACAGTTGTTTGGCGTTAGGCATAAAAAAGAAGCCTTTTTCTTTTATGGTGGTTTAAGCTTGTATCATTACAAATTTTATCAGATTTGGTTCAGTTAAACCTTGTTAAGCCGTGACAGAGTTGTTGATTATTTTTGTAACTTCCCAATCAAAGAAAATAATTTGGAACTGATTAATCAATCACCTACAAGACATGGCAGAATATTTTGCGCTCAACTATCATTGATGTACACTATAAGATCAAATAATCTATTATTTTTATAGATTATAATTCCATCGGATGTAGTACTTAGGGCTTGGCTTTGAAGCGATAGTCATCTTTAGAATAGTAATGAAGTTAGCACGGCCCAGATTTCAGACACGTTATCCATTCTGGGTCACGATATACTTGGGGAATCCTGTACAGGCTGTGACAATTGCCAAGAGAAATGGTTATATTCCCTGTCGTCTGTAATATATTATAAAGGGTTACAATTTGTTTGTGTGTATATAGGGGGTTGTCTCCGGGAATTATGATCCAATTATATAATTTTTTCCACTGGTAGAAAGTTACATCTGCACCTGCATATATTGTATTGATATTATCATATATCATTTTCTTCATTAATAAATAGCACCCGTGCGAAGCCAGGGTAGGTCGCTAGTACATGTAAAAATAATAAAAGCTAAGCCTTTCAAATTAAATGATTTTTTGATAAAAGTATTCTGTGCAAAAATATATTTTTGGTGTCTTAATATTTTTGGGCTCTTGTTGTCAAACATTCTCCCATCAAAAGAATTACAAACCCTCAGTCATACTGGATCAGTAGTATTCAACTCGCTTCGTATCTCAGTCATGAAATGTCGTTAATTTTTGGTAGTTCTCGTGTTTTTAGATTAGATTGCACAGAATAACTCTATAGGAGTAACACCTGCTTCGTTGGTCTAATACTTAGAGGTCCTCGGTTCAAAACTCGAGATCGGGCCGTCAAAAAAGTTATTGGATTTTTCTATCGATTTTTTTTAATTATGGCCAGGTGTATGGTTAAAAGTTAGGACACTCCTGTGACTTGGAATGCACGAAAAGCCGTTGGTCCCGCGCCTGAATTCTTTTCGGTCGTCTCGGATTTATAATAATAATAGAGACTGCACCTGTGTACTGTCTCTTAACATTGAAACGTGGCCAAAATCTGTCAGTACGACATCATCATCATCACAGGGTTAATAAGCACTTTCCTTGTATTGATGTTTACTTCACGTTTTCTAGAAAATCCTTTATGTTTCCACGAACATTCATTACATTATATCGAGGAGCGTCAGTAAATATTCTTCTGGATAAATATACTAATATTGTCTTTGTTCGTATTACGAAGGAACCGCATCGTGAATTTTAATGAGTATCGGCAAATAATAGCGTATTCCTTGGATTAATATATGGGTTATGGCACTGTTTCGTTGTTCTAATGCTTATACAACCTCGGGTTTAAATTATATTGAAGGCCGAGATTACCTTCGAAGAGAGAACCACCAAGCCACGAGCACAGCATGGGAAGGGCTAATCTCTGATCCGTGCCAAAAACGGCCATCGTAGTAGTTTTAGTGATTAATGATCCCACAAAACCCTATTCCATATATTATAAATACATGGCCTATATGTACTTTATAATAATTCCTACGTATTTCGCGGGCCTTTGAAATTAAAATCCCGAGTTTTCATGTTCATAAAAAACAAGTATGCTAAGTAAAAACATCATGTTCTGTCTGGAAATTCTGTCACGTGTGTATCAACTAACTTGCACAGGCGCGGCGTCGTGGATTAAGCTACATACCTTCTCCTAAGTCGGAGTAAGAGGGGGGAGAGTAGAAGGGTAATAGGGCTCTTACATTTTTTCTTAAATTATTAACTGAACGAATTGTATTTAAAAAAAATATTGGACTACATCACATACATTACTCTGATCTCAATGTAAGTAGCTAAAGCACTTGCATTATGGAAAATCAGAAGTAATGCGGTAGCACAAACACTCAGACCCAAGACAACATAGAAAACAAATGAACATTTTCTACATCGACTCGACCGGGAATCGAACCTGGAACTTCGGAGTGGCGTACCCATGAAAACCGGTGTACACACTACTCGACCACGGAGGTCGTCGTTGTATGATACCACTAAACGTAAGCCGCTAGCACCTCAACACTTATAACCGTGATATTCACATCGTTACGTCAGAAACGTTTCACTCCGACGTGACATAAACGTTGAAAGAAAATCCAACTTTAAAATTTTGCGCTTATAACTGAGCTGTTTATATCGAAGTAATAATAAAATCCCATCACATAGTTCAATGGAACACTTCCTAGTAATTTCTTCCTGACCATGGGAAAAGCATTAAAGACAGGATACTGTGGTCTGCGGCGTATAGCTGGTCGATCTCTGAACTAATTGAATAACCCGGCCTTTGATAACTTGGGATATAATTGTGTTAGTATGTAGTCTAGAGAAGATATATGCTTTGAAGTAAGTTTATTTCATACATAATATACTACAAGGGTAGTACGTTAAATCAAAATCAAACCAAATGCCTTAAATGCAGTAGCCTCGCCATATTTACAAGAATACAAACGCAAAGAAAAACAAGTACTTGTACCTGAAGAAATACTGCTCGTTTTGATGCTATTTGTCTGCAACGAAGCATCTGTTTATTTGTTTGTTTCTCTTATAAAACCGTTGTAGTTTTTTTTAATTTGTGATATTTCTTTTGTAGGTAAAAAACCCTTCAATTGGTACTAGTGATAGGAACTCGTAAATTTTAACCGCAGATTTCGGGTACAAACTCTGAAAGTTCTACTGAATTTTTATATGTTTAATTATTGTGATTGTGATATACATAATTATAATTTTATGGTCGGTGGCGGAACGCCGGATTATCTTCACAAAAGGAAAAGAACACTTTTCCCAGCTGTGGTATGTTAACAGCTTGTATTTTTTATAATTTTACTGAGTCAATATTAAAATTATAACGAAAGCAATTCAAAATTCCCTATTTTTCTATTTATGTATAGAGAATTAATAGTTTAGTTGTATTATGTCGTGCAGTATTAATAATTATAAACTATACATATACATGTATATATAAATATCAAATGTTTTATAATAAATATTTTTAAGTAAACGATTTGACGGATTTGAAGTAAATATATTTTGTTCGAATTAATTTAACAACATAAATATTCATAAAATTCCGTTATAAAATATATAATTTTTATAGCAAAGAACCGTATCAAAAGTCGTTATTAAAATCAACGACCTCTCGAGTATTTAAGAATTAATAAAATTACTATCTGCCACAGATTATAAATAATGCGATAACCTTGTAACACTTTCCTTATAAAACCGTGGAACAGATTAATTAAAAAACGTGTTCTTAAAAATTTCAAACAAACGTCGTATAGAAAGCGCGTGAGAACGAACACTTAAGGTTAGTGCACATTGTTTCTCTTCCTGCCAGCCGCTCTATATCCGCTCTTAGGGCTATTTATAGGAGCTGTACTCGCCTTTATTCGTATATTCATTGCATATGGATATATCATTTCTTAACCCTAAGCAGGTTATGACTTTCTGGGATAAGAGAATACGGTTTTCTAAGTACAACTATTTTATGCATGTATGTAATTATATATATTTTATTTTTAAATTAGTTAATCTGTAATAAAGACGACGACGAAAGTCTTGACGATTTCCTTGTAAAAGAATTTACATTTAATGAATGTTCTAAAATTTTAATTAATTATTATTATTATTATTATTAGGCGGATAGACAATGACCTTATGTTTTGTACCTTGTGCCTGCCGTTACACTGGATCACTCACCCTTTAAGCCAGAACACACAAAATCTGCTGTTAGTCGTTAGTATATCTTATGAGTACCTACTCAATAGTGGTTGGTACCTACTCAGACGGGCTTACACAAAGTTCTACCACCTAGTATTGCTAGTAAGATACTATTTAATTTAATAAAATAGATTAAATTTCGCATTGTGCCCATTAAGTATAATATTTCGTTTATTTTGAACCAAAAAAAAAGCCATAGACTAAAAAATTTTTATCAAAATTAGCTTAGCCGTTAGAAATGACTCCGAAATAAACGTACAATAATGTCATAGATATGTTAAAGAAAAAATAAACGTAATTATAATTTCGCTATTTCCCGCCTTAAGGCGACACCACTTCCTTTATCAACCTTGTTTAGTAGGTTTAAATAAGCACTAATTTCTCTTTCTCTCATCTGTGATGTAACATTCGAAAGAACAAGACAGATTTATTTAACAAATTACCTCCAAAACATCATTTATAATTAAAACCGTTAGTTTGTAAAGGAAGTCGATAATATATAAAATATATAAAGTCATATTTTAATATGCATATAAATAAAAAGAAAATGCCAAGTTTACATTCGATGGGAAATAAATTTTACTTCCATATTCAATTTCTATGTGAACGAAGTCACACGGAGAGCTTATGCATAAATTAAAATAAAGAACGTTATATTATTTCATGAAACGGCTATTGCTGTGCTGTGTTAGAATAAAGATTTTTTTTCTTCTGGATTCATAAACATACTATCGTAAGTGGTCACCACTGTTCATAGACATACGCGTTAATATATATTAATCATTGCTTACATCGCTACTGCACCACTAATCTTAGGAGCTAAGATGTAATGTTGTACTTACTATGGTTTCACTGGCTCACTCTGTAAAGACTATAGGTATATACGATTTATACTTTACTGTAAGTTTTTTTTTTATAGATATTCGACAACATCACATACATTACTCTGATCCCAATGTAAGCAGCTAAAGCACTTGTGTTATAGAAAATCAGAAGTAACGACGGTTCCACAAACACCCAGACTCAAGGAAACATAGAAAACGAATGAACTTTTTCTACGTCGAATCGGCCGGGAATCGAACCCGGGACCTCGGAAATCCCTCGGAAATCCCTCGGAAATCGTACCCATGAAAACCGGTGTACATATTACTTGACCACGGGGGTCGTCTCATTATTATATTATAAATGACAAGAGAGATTTATTTTAGTACCTAATATGTTTTAATATGCTATGATAATATTAATTATATCTGCTAAGCAAGCTATCAGAAGACATTTTTTCAATAAAAAATATATAAGAAATTAAACGAACAGACGGATAGAAACAGCAATTCTGCTTTGTTTTATTTAAATATTAAATTATTATTTATAATACGAGCACTTTCTATGTCGCCTTCGAATATTAAAATGTAGAGTATTTCCTGTTTCCTGCGCGGTAAAAGTTGAATATTCTGTTATATGTAATTAGTTCATCTATCGCAAAAAAATATTATGATCTTAAAATACAGATAAAAAATTAATTTAAACACTGGCAATGTACAGTTACTCAAAGGTAATAAATAAAACTGTTTTCACAGAAAGTATCAACTAATTTTATATTACGAAACCATCTTTACATAAGTATAACTTTAAATATATATATAAATTTTCTATACTTGTATATGGAATGTTTTATTTGGTGGTAGGGCTTTGTGCAAGCCCGCCTGGGTAGGTGTGGTACCTAATGATATATTACTTAATCAGATATTCTTTTGCCAAACAGCGTTTCCCAGTATTGTTGTGTTTTGGTTTGAACGGTGAGCAAGTGTAACTACAAGCACAAGGGACATACCATCTTAGTTGTTTATGAGTAGCGTCCACTTACCATCAAATGACCCATTTGATCGTCCGCCGATCTATATCATAAAAAAAGGAAGGCTTAAGTGTCGCTACGATTGGGAAGTAAATAAAATTCTTATTTCTCCCGGTGGAAGGCGGGACAGACAACTATTTTCTGTATAAAAATTTAATACAACGTAAAAATCAAAACAAATCAAACGACTTGAAATTCAGAATTACATGTGATTTTTTTTCTTCACTGATGTGATCATTATAGATAAATAAAGATTATAGCTGACATTCCAGGAATTTGAACTCGTGATCTTCGCTTAAACGTTAACCCTCGTGTTCTATGCATGTTATATCCTTAATATAAACATATTTTATTATTATTTCACCATTATTAAACATATAAACACAAATTAAATGACCAATTTTATAATTCGAATTTCTTTATTCGTTATAGAATCACTAATTGATACTCAAAACCTATCACCGGTTCTAAAAAGAAAGTGCGTTAGAATTTGCGGAAAAACGCAGCGGATTTTTTGTGTCAATTTAAAATTTTTGTTTAATTATTAATAATACGGTCTATGAGACACGAATAATTTATATAATATCATCTAGGAAACGAATTATTAATACTGTTACTTCTAGTAATTTGTTTTGTATCAATTGAAAAAAGAAAAAAGTTTACGCATCTGTGACGATAAAAAAAAACAATTCTTTACAAGAACAAAGATGTGAATGTGAAAAATACTGGAAAGAATATAGAAAAGGCGTTATAGTAAGCGGTATCGATGTAACTGTTACCTTTGAAATTGCGGAATACATATTATAGATAGAGCCGAGATGGCCCAGTGGTTAGAACGCGTGCATCTTAACCGACGATTTCAGGTTCAAACCCAGGCAAGCAGCACTGAATTTTCATGTGCTTAATTTGTGTTTATAATTGATCTCGTGGTCGGCGGTGAAGGAAAACATCGTGATTAAACCTGCATGTGTCTAATTTCAACAAAATTCTGCCACATGTGTATTCCACCAACCCGCATTGGAGCAGCGAGTTGGAATATGCTCCAAACCTTCGAGAGGAGGCCTTAGGCCAGCAGTGGGAAATTTACAGACTGCTTATGTACTTATGTATGTATTATAAATAATTCCAGCGTAGATTTTCGCGTTCACATCGCCACGTATAATAACCCAACTTTTTTCATAATATTGTTAGGTGAACGGTCAAATTGACCACCTGATGGTATGTAGTCATCATCGTCCATAGACATTGGCGCTTATTTATTCCAATTTAACATCCCTTGTACCAGTTTCACTGGTTCAATCACCTTTCCAATTAGAACACAAAAATGATAAGATTTATTAGATGATAAAGCTTGACTTATCTACGACGATGGTTCTGCGTGGTTTGGAGAATACGAATGCGAATGACAAAGTATCATGCAAAACTTGCAGATTTTATGAGGAATTTGTCACTTGTACAAATTAAGTGAACTTATAACCTCAGCCATTTCAGCTAGTCATAAAACCATGGATCGATTTAAACCCAAGTTATTAATTATATATTATCATGATACAAATAAATATGTTGTTGAATTATTTTATTTCATAAAAATATTATCAAGGTAAAATATAATTGTAACGCTTGTGAAATAAATACGTATACTTATACAAAGGTTTAAATGTAAGCGTGGATAGCTATTTCATTGTAACCCGTAACAAAACACATTATCCGAAGTTAAGGTCCATCGTTAGCCGATGGCCGCCCGCGGGCCAATTATGGACCATTTCATTCACAAAACTACAGCCACGCCATTCTATTCGATAAAGGGTAATGTACATGTAACATGAGATACTTATGGGGATTATTTGATACTATTACATATTATCATTTGTAAAAAATACTTTGGTAAAGAAGGCATATTATCCAATACAAGATTATGTAGATGATAAAAAAGCATGGAGCTGATACTTGACTTCCAGACAGGATGTATTATGTACATATGTAATTTTATTTAACTAACATGACTTTGTATTTTTGAATGTAGAAAAAGAGTAACTACTGAGTTTCTTGTCGGTTATTCTCGGTAGAATCTGTATTCCTAACCAGTGGTAGCTTCACTTAAAATAGTTTGTTAAATGATGATTCAAGTGCTTGTAAAAGCCTACTAGAATAATTTATATTTTGATATTGATTTTTTTAGATTTTGATTATATACAAAAAAAAATTTTATGTCAATCTATACTAATATAAAAGCAAAAGTAATTCTGTCTCTCTGTCGATTACCAAGCCCCAAAGTGGAGCGAAGCTTCGGGCTACAAATAGTTTGTTTATAAATAAGCAAAGATTTTCGCTTTTTTTTTGTTAGGTGTCTTATGACAAACTATAGAATTACTATTAAAACATTTCGGAAATTAAAGATGAATACGAAAGTTCGAATGAAAATTAACGTTTCATTTCAATAATGATCACGGTCGAGCTTGGACCACTGTGTACAAACAAAACACTAGTACAAATATTCCCCACATCATGACAGATTCCAGCTAATTATCCCGGATCCCGATGTTAATTATTGACGTATTAACAAATTGTTAATTACTTACACTGCCGAGAATTTGGGTTCGCTATTGATTCTGTAATCGCCTTTGTTGCTTCGCTTTAATGTTCCGCGAGCTCCATTTGCATTTTGTTTTATAATCTGAGATGACAGGTTTCAGATTGTATTGGATTTTTCTGTCAAGTAAGTCAATAGCAGCCCGGTGTTTGTAACTTAAATACTATATAAATACAAAGTGAGCACATAGAGTCTATGGTACTAGCTCTGAGTTTGAACTTAGAATCATCAGCTAAGATTTACGCATTGTAACCAAATATGCAGTACGGTTCCCGACACTTGATTCTATGACTATTAAGTTGAAATAATTTTAAAGAATAAGGACACTATTCAGCGAGAAAAATAGCATAATAATACAATAATATTTTAGTCGTGCCGTGTGTACGGTCCCTTACGAATTCATGCAATCAGTTAAAATGAGAGCCGGCTTCGGTTAAACTCAATCTTAATTTAACTGCCGCTATGAGATAATTGCAGTATTTTTTACTTAACTAGAGAGATTTAACCCTCCCCGTTCGACCTTGAGTTGTTTTGTAAGCTTCTATGAAGATGCTTTAGTGTAAGGTATTTTTAAACAAACAAGATTAACAATCGCAGACAACAACAGTTTTCCAATAAATTGTGTGTAAAAAACAAAACGTTGGAATCGTTCTATTATACTATATCTAGATTTTCATATATTATATATTAATTTAATGATGATATGAATATAGAAATTACAGAATTTGTTGTAGATTCTTTTTAGGATGACTATTATTTAAATAAATAACATTTACCACAGATTAAAAATATATAGAATGAAATCGATACCGAGAATTTTTTTAGTTTATTTTTCGTGCTTTTTAATAATAGAGTTGTTGTAATATTTATTAATAGATTAACAAAATTAAAATAATACAAGTATCTTTGTACAATGTAACATATGTACTTATAAAATGAGAGTATTTTTTTTTTACTTTTATAAAATGGACTTTGACCATAATGATTGTTCAATCATCACAGCCTGGATCCTGGTCTAGAGATTTAAATGAAATTAGCACGTCGAAGAATATGAAACTATTCTGTTTTTTAACCGACTTCAAAAAGGAGGAGGTTATCAAATTCGTCTGTTTTTTATTTATTTTTGTACCTCAGATTAATTTTCTCTTATCAATATTATCATCATCACGTCATTATCGTCATCATCGATTTAACATTTAATAATTATAAATAATACAAAATATATATACATATATTTACCTAAAAAACACGAGACGAAGCGAATCACTTTTTATTGGAACTTTGTCTCATTGGATCTAATTATGAACATACTGGCCGAATACCATCCAGTCCGGCTAACGAGCCCAAAATCTCACGAAGCCACACTGCAAGGATACGTTTAGATTCATATATAAATACCTTATCTTGGTAAAAAAAAAGTTTTTTTTTTAATCGTAATAATTAAAAGGCGATACTGCTTGACAGTGAAAACATGCAGATAAGATAAGTACTAAAAATAAGATACGCCAAAGACACGGATTACATATTACTGAAAGTATAAATATAACAACCCTTATATATACATCTTAATTTATATCTCAATGCTTTTTTTGTATATATTTGCCGTGTAGGCATATTAGTCCACTCCACCTGATGGTAAATTATAGTGGAGTCCAAATCACCAGTACAGTGAGAAGAAGAAATGCAAGCCGCTAACCGCCCATGCTGGCCCGCATGCCGTTCACGTCTCGTTTGAAGGAATCCAGAATTCTTTCCTTCATTAGAGAATTGAGGAAAATATGCACCATGCACCTCCAAATGTGTAATGTTGTTAATTTTATACGATAAGAGTAGGATCGATCGGTTACGCTCGAAATGAACAACGGGTTCAAATCCAACTATGCACCGTTAATTGTTTTTGTACTGAATCTATTTTAATTGTAACCAAAAGTAGACATGGTTAAAAATGTATTCCACGTGTTCTACTGAAATCTAAATAAAAAAAGTATTTATTAAATAAGTTTCTATATCGAATGTGAATCATAGACTATAAAGGTACCGCTTGAATAAAAACAAGGCATGAATCAATAAATTTTATAAACTAATTTTAATTGTTATTACCGTAACGAAATGGTTACCGAAATAGCCATGGTATATGTCGTTAAGATTTCATGTTCAGAAAAGATTTATATAATACTCGTTATCTCCCGCGACTTTGCCCTCGTGTTCGGGGGCGATCGTAAGTTTTAGGTATAAAAAAGCTACTTAGCTTACTTACTAAGCACTAACATTTATAATCTTAGTACAGATTTTGACGTAGCATATTATGTGTATAATTATTAGTTTCTGCATATATCATTGCAGTATTCAAATTAATTGTTTGATTTGAGTGAGAAATGATTCATCGATGTCCTTTTTTTCCGCTGGAAAATCGCGTTACGCGTTTTCCCCACGTGGAAATGGAGGGGGGGGGGGGTATGTGGGACACGCCGGTGCCTAACACACACTAAATACACACTAAAAACCAGCAGTACCCACTCCGTCTCAACGGAGCGCCACGGGATCGCTTTCGCATGCTACCCTGACGGCTTCATCGATGTCCTGGTACCTATAGGGCAAAAATCGTAATAGTGTCGTCATTTTTCAATTCATTAATAATAATAATAATTTATTCATTAGCTCTGGCAGAACTTTGTTGCAGACAGGAAAGTAGAACAGCTGTGCGATCCTGTAAGAATTCATTTTGTATCCCACTAGTGAAATGTTGATAACTGACTTAGATGATACGCAATTAGTCAATGTCATATATTCTGATATTTCACAATCGTGTTCTGCGGTGAGATTCGAGTATCTTGTTACAGAATAATCCTATAGTTCTGACGTTTGTATGGTATCGCATAACACATAGCAGGTAACTTAGAGTTACTTCTGTGCGTTATAATGTACAAATGCTTAATACATTACGTTATAAAAAAAAACATATATTTACTATAATCAATTAATTACGATTAATATATGTTATTAATAATAATTTCAAAATAAATTTATTGAAATCATTATAATAGTTACTATTAATAATGATTTCAATATATTTATATTATATAATAACATTGTCTACTACTAGCTAGTAGACAATGTTATATATTTTGGTACGAAACCTTAATTTTATAACCTATCGATCGGTATGTATGAATTAATGTATCCTATATACACATCCTACTTTTGTAATAAATATTTTTTTTATTTATTAGCGATCTATATTAATGATAATCAAAACTTTTCATTGTCACTAGGACCCCATGAAACCAAGGAGGTTGAATGGAAAATTGTTGACAGATATCTGAATTTTGATCATAGTGTAAGAATTCAATTACGTTATTGGGACGCAGATTGGGTTTCCTTTTAAAAGGGGGGACAAAGACATAACAAATTAAGTTTCAAGCGTAAGATGACGTGTTGAGTGCATATGTCACAGTCGTCACAGATGGCGCTCATTGCCCCCAAGAAATCAAAAGGATCAAATTGCTACGCAACAAGAGAAGATGCGTGACTCAATTTTATAACTTTTTTTACGAATACTTTATTAATTTAGTTAGATATTAGTGTTACAAATGTATGCTCGGATATTGCTGTTAAAACAGCCGAGAAACGTGCGGGTGCTAGGAGGTGCAAAGTCAAAGTCAAAGTCAAAAATCTTTATTCAATATAGAAGTGTTTGCACTTGCTTATTGATTGTCAAAAATCTACCACCGGTTCGGAATTTAGCACCTCGGACCTGAGAAGAACCGGCGAAAGAAACTCAGCGGGATATATTTTTTTTCATTTTCATTTTTCATTCATTTTGTGTGCAATTTGAGTTTTGACGCTCCTTTAGTAACGATGTTGCATACATATGGGCAATCTTTTGACTATGTAATGTTTGTCATCAACATCATTCTCCTGCCCTTATGTCAATTTACTTGGGGTCGGCGCAGCATGTCTTCTCCTTCCATACTTCCCTATCTGACGTCATCTCACAAATAACATTCTTTCCAGTCATATCATCTTTACACAATTGGTCGTCCACTTCATCCACGTTCATGCTCAAGACCTTCCTCACAATATGTTCCTCATTAATTTAGCAGCATGAGTAGTTCCAATCAAAATTAAGTAACACTAGGAGAAAGACGCTTAATTTGGAGAGATTTGATAAAAATAATTACATAATAGGTATATAATTGTACTTAAGTTTAGTGGTAGTTTCAAGTGGTTACACTTCATGGTAGGACGTTGTGTAAACTCATCTGTGTAGGTACGCCTATAATATATTGAACAGCTAAATTTTTTAATGTACTCATATAATTTATAGTATATATTAAAACCTTTTCCAAAACTGTTGCATCTTTTCGTGCAAGTTTTATGAACATTGGTTTAGTAGTTTCAAACTACAATTAAAATTCAAGTATCTTAATTAAAAAATAGAAGCATTACACTTTCTTATTGATTATAAAAAATCTTCAGTTCGGAAAGAAGCGCCTCAGGCCTGAGAAAAACCGGCGAAGGAAGCTTAGCGATATTTCTTTTTCAGAAATGTTTGTTTACAATGTTAAATTATTTATATATAAATAAATTCACTGGTATATCATGTAATTTTCTTAATTGGTAAACTGTGAACGTGAGAAGCCGGTGCGTGTCGCTAGTTTATTGTTATTGTCAGATTTTAAGTCATTGTATCGTTCTCTTAATCCCTGAACCACTTAGAACTTATCTTGGAACTTACGTCGAGTTACTATCTCATAAAATATGACCTATCAAGGATATATTAAATAAAAACAATTGTTTGAGCTTTAAATAGCATTGTTTTGAGTAGTAAACACATTTGCTGTTTTAAGAAAATATTTTATTTAAGTATATATTAATTTTTATTTTAGAACATTGAAGTTAATATTATATTAACTTTAATAATAATATTAAATATATGTATGTTTTATTGCATTGTATGTTATTATGCACATATGGTCACGTACAGACAGAAGGACGCCGCGCCTGTGATAATTGTGCAGTAGAATATCAAACAACTCATTTCGTTTCTCAGGTCAGGTACCGTTGACATAACATGTCTGTATTATTATTATTATTAAATATCAAAGCATTAAACTTACTAAAACTTATTATTTCAAATTAGAAACTACAGCCAGAAGAACCAATTTTAAAAATAAAAAAGCTGCCTATTAATCGTTTCATTCCAAAAGTATACTTATGGTTCGGTATTACAGTAACATTCATAAAATCCATTATCGTTATATATGACCTTTTGCAAATAAACATCTTTATATTTATCTTACTTATTTAGCAAAAATAAGTAATCGTACTACGATTCTGTAAGAATTCACTTCGTATTTCATTCGTGAAATATTGATAACCGACTTACAGTAGTAATTTATTATGATATGTGTATCTCATATATATAAATATTCAATATGACATTCTGACATTTCACGCTCGTGTTTCGCGGTGAGTTTCGAGTTTATTCTTACATAATACCTTTACTCAGTAGCTTTAACCTGAACGGAGAAAATTCAAAAGAGTAAATTTATGCTTATTCTTTTTTTAGTGTTTTTTTTTTTTTTAATTTTATTTTAGTAACTTATAAATGAATATATCTTAAAACAATACAGTGGCACTGTATTGTTTTAAGATATATTCATTTAGTTCAATTATTATCTCAAATAGCGTCCATTATATTATAATACATACATATATTGGGAAAATTTTCATTGACTCTCTCGTATATTATATTAAATACTTACCCAAATTAAAAAAAAAAAAGTTCTCATCCTCAGTAGTCTAATAATCTTATCGTCGTATTCAATCTGATAACAAATATAAATTTCCTGCATAACACAGCGATTTTTACGATTAAATCCTTCACAATAAAACTTTAAGGCTTAAAAATGCACTGCAATGAAATAGTTGTCGTTTTAATTCAATTAATATAATTATATTGGATTAAAAACAAAAATATAAAAAATATAGTACATATACGTATACATAATTTCGTGTAATATGATCTGAGTGCTTATTTTAATTTTTATAAAGACTATCTCACTGGGAACAAGAGGTTATTACACACTTGTGTGCGTAAACATACACTGATAAGCCACTGATGTATTATAATAGTTTAACGTCTATATTCATGACATAAAAACTGTGTATAGATATTCTACCGCCAAACAGCAAGACTTAATTCTGTTGTGTTCCGGTCAGGAGTGTGAGTGAGCTAGTGTAACAACAGGCACAGGGGACATGACATCTTAGCTCCCAAGATGGGTGGTTTTTTCATTTTACATTACATAAATAAAAAATGTTACATAGATATTATTTAGTTGTAGACCTAAATTTAAAATATAGCATATAAAGGATACACGTATCAAAATATGGTAATGTCGTTGGATTTCGACGTTCTACGATCGGCTGGAGCATTTGGTGTCTGTTGCATAGTGCTTTGAATTTACTTTATATCTTTAGTGTTTTCAAAACGGAGACTCCTTAGCTGTTTTTTTTTTTAATATTGGACAACATCACATACATTACTCTGATCCCAATGTAAGTAGCTAAAGCACTTGTGTTATGGAAATCAGAAGTAACGACGGTACCACATACACCCAGACCCAAGACAACATAGAAAACTTATGAACTTTTTCTACATCGACTCGGTCGGGAATCGAACCCGGGACCTTGGAGTGGCGTACCCATGAAAACCGGTGTACACACTACTCGACCACGGAGGTCGTCAATTGGAGGAGGAGGCATTCAAGTGATACTGTTGTTAAGTTTGTTATATAAGTTTTAATCAATATTTTACAGGCTCGTCTTTCATTGTATTTACTTTAAGCGACTGTCAGCCAGCTATTTTAATTGCATCGGATTATAAGCGTGATAAATTAATTTTCGTACACCCAGATTTCCGATTAATCTATATTTTAAGCACGTATTTGAGAAACACTATAAAAGACGTACTAAAAACTACGCAGTCGTTTTTATATGTATGACAATATTTTTAGGTATTTTTTAAATAGGTAGGCAGACACGCAAATGGACTACCCGATAGTAAGTCACTAACACCTTTATAAATACTCTGTAAGATATTATAATCAATTACACGGCACTAATAGCAATGGCCACTCCGATGTTATATCTCTGCTGCCTGTAGATACACTGGCACACTCACCATTCAAACTTGACTACAACAATACTAAGTAATGGTGGTACCTACTCAGTACTCGCCATAAGCTATATTAAGTTAAATACAGTGAAAATAATAATAATAATAATAATTAATCATTGCTCAATTGTTTTTTTTTTAAGTTTTTAAATTAAATTGAAATAAAAGAGAATCCTAAATTGTTTTCAAATCATGTTTGAACGTTATCGATTCTAAAATTAGTTCTCTGTCGTAAATCCTAGACTAGACATGTTCAGTTTTATATCTCGAATCGTTAAACTAATCCGTGAACGTTTAAAACTATTGCGTCATTATAGTTATAACCGAAAATCATCTATAAATAAAAATATATATACCGAACACCATATTACAATCGACTAAGGTTGATAATAGCATGACGGATGTCAGTTATAAAAGTAGTACGAATTTTAAACAACTATTCTATGTAATTGCTAGTCAAATCAGGTTCATTTATATGAGAGTCCTCGGAAAACAATGACGTACCTATACTAGTTCATGACCCTCGGTTTTCTTAATAAAGGCAGCGATCCATCACAGTGCGTAACTTAAGCTATACTCAAATGTGGTTATCAAATTGGATAACTTTTTTATATTTGTTACCTGAGAACGCCGTCAATTATGAACCGATTTGGTAGTCTTTTTTGTTAGGTAATATACGTAATTTTAGTAATATTCAAGTTATATATATATATATATATATGATACATAACAATTGCGAACAATTCCATTGTGAGACAACACTGTTTGTTAGAAATCCGATGCCTTTAAGTAAAAAAAAACAAACACGTTATTGTTAAACAAGTGTATTTTTATGAGTTTGTTTTAATCATTTTCTAATTTATTTTTGCCTGACTGTATTTGTTCCATTAAAATTAGATGCTCGTTTGAGTCAAATATAAATTTACTTGTATTTTTATTAGTCGTAAAGATATATAGCGCTATACATCGCTATATGATGTATGGATCGTAACCTTTAATCTTTGAAGACTACCTGCAACCTACCCTTGAGTCTGAGGGGTGAGAGCGGTTTGGGAAGGTCATTGACTCGGAGCTATTTTTTGAGTTGTGTCAAGGTTAGCACTGCATGCTTCATTGTTAATAAAAAGAAAGATTTTATACAGAAAGAGATGCTACAGCCGAAGGTACTTCGTCATAATCATAATATACTTTGAAATTATACATTTATGCCGTTTGCATTTGAAACCATGAACTTGGAATATTACTTTACTTTATTAAAGTAAAAAGTAAATACCTGTAAATAACCTGTATGTTACTTTTCGTGTGAATTATATATTACATTCTTTAACGCATAATTTTGAGAAAGTTGTATTTATTGTGGTCAAGTGTATTCGATATAAATCGAGTAAAAAATCGAGTAAAAATACCACAGTCAATTCAAATATCTGAATGTATGTGACTGAATTAGCATGTACACGAGATATCGAGTATGATAAAAATATATAAATACTTTAATCGTTTAACACTAAGTAAAATATATATAAAAATAAGCGTCGAACATTTATCATTCAATTTCAAAAATGAAAGAGATTATCCTCTTTCTTTTTTGAAATTGGAATGATAGTATAGATTTTATTAATTCGGATAAAAGGTCCAACATATTATGATTTATTCACTGGATGTACAGATCGTAATTCATTTTTAAAAGATAAATTGACGCATATCAGAGAAGTTTCTCACCCACAGCTTTCTCACTCATTAATTTTTAGCAATTCCCTTAGTAATAATAACCAACGAATATATATCATAGTTTTTATATGAATCTATATTACAGGCATCACACTTGTTTATTGATTGTCAATAACCTACCACCGGTTCGGAAAGAAAGACCGCAGACCGCAGACAGGGTAGAACCGTCGATGAAACTGAACAGGAATCTACACTTATTTCTAATGATGTTTACAATAATGTTTATTGTATTTTATTTGTATTGACCTGGAGGTAAGCCATTGCACCACATACGCTTCAACTGGCTGAACATTTCAAATCCATTTTAAGTTCTTCGGTTGATGCTTAAGGGCATTATCCGTAAGTCTCAGAATTTGGTCATGTATATCGTGGTTTCAAGATTTTTATATAAAGTTGCGACTTATATTTATTTTCTCAAGGGTCTTTCGCTAAGGCTACCTTAAAGCACAATGTATTTTAAAAATAGAGATTACCGGCCCGAAATTGAACCTGCGTGAAATCTAATAGATCACCTCTGATGGTGAAATGACGATAACTAAACCAATTTTTAACTGAGCTATTCTCTTTGTTTTCAGCATCACAGCAAATTTAACAAATTAATCATAATTCTTCAAGACAAATGGATTGCGAGAGGGCATTAATTGAATGAGCGGCGATAATGACAATTTATTTAATGAAGCGAGAGAAATGAACTCCCCTGAATCTTTAAAGAATACTAGGTACGATAATTTGCAGAGCTCTTTAATTTATTTAGAAGTATGGTGATACGATATTTTGAGCCATTTATTATTTAAATGCTATGATAATAATAGTCAAAGTTGAGTGCGGTGAATTTTGAGTTTGTTCCCATATACAGCTTATGTAATGTGTAGGCGGACAGGCAAATGGACCAGCTGATGGTAAATGGTCAACATCGCCCATAGACATTGGCGCTGTGAGAAATCGCCAATACAACCAACCTTACTACCAACCTTGGGAGCAAAGATGTTATGGCTGTAGTCTTTATAGTTGTAGATTAATTTTCAATATAATATCTGTCAAAATATCAATTTAACCAGCGATTAAAAGTTCGAATCAAATCGATTGAATATTTTTTCAAATTAAATTCTATTATTGATTTTTAAATGCCTATAATTTTATTTTATCAATGAAATATCTTTTCAGAATATCGTTTCGAGTAATAGTTAGTGGTCACAGGAGCGTGTTTCACGTGTACAGTGATTAGGGCGTGATGGGAAAACTCAGATGACTTGATAAGATTATTTTTAATCACTTCCTTCAACACATTACCTGCTTACATTAACATACGAGACGCTCCTGGCTCCGTGTGAATTTCAAACGGGAATAAAGAGCATTTCGTTTAAAATTTTAATTATATTCAAAATTCATTAATTCGGCTGCTTTTCGAATGTAACATGATGATCTATCTTCGCCATCTTTAATTATTGTTATGCCAGTGATGCCAGGAGAGTATGACGTAGCATTGGTCTTGCTTTAGCTGCCACTGAACTTTTTAGTGGTTTCAAAATTAGTTCTTTCTACGGATGACAGAAGGCGCTGTTTAAATATCGAACGAATTCGTTTCGATTACGATTTGGATAATAATTCGCAAATATTTCGCGCTACAGCAACTGATTATGTGTTCTAAGTATTTATATAAAATAATTTTAAACATGTGAACCTTATCAATTGCAGAGCAAATCTAAGAAACACTGATAACTTACTTTCAGTGATACGCCATTTTGATACATGTATCCTTTAAATTTTATAATTATTATAGTTCAATATTACATATCACATTCTGATATTACACGCTCGTGTTCTGACGTGAGATTCGAGTTTCTTGTTATAGAATAGTCCTACTGTTTTTTAACGTAATTAAAAATATGATTTAAGAGTTTATTGTTCATGTGTGTGCTTGTACGCTTGGTGAATTGTTGAATATATTTATTTAGGACATTGATAGGCGGTTACTTTTTAACACATGTAAAGTTTTGTCTGTGTGTGTGCGTATAGCACATTTTTTTACAAAGAGCGATACTTTCGCATTAATAATCTAAGGCTTTGTTATATTTGGGCGGACAGGTCGATTAGCGTTAAGGTAATGATAAATTGTTACATAATATGTTTGTACGAAATCAAAATATTTCAAACCTTATAAATACTGAATTTACAACCGAGGAAACCTCAGTCGACTATTTTAATTATTAATTTATTCATAATTTAACTAAATTCATATTTTCACTCCTATTTTATATAAAAAGTTTATCTATTTTCAAATATGTAATCAAGTTATAAATATTTTATTTTCAAATTATCTCGCATATGTTTTTTTTTTAATATAAAAGTATATAATATATTCAAAATGGCTTCATAATTAACAAAGAATATTTTTTACAAAATTAAATAATATTAAATAGTTTTTTTAATACTACAATTTAGGTAAATTAGATTTAAGTAAAATTATTGTCAATAATAAATAACTCACCCACAAAAACAAATAGATACACAGCAAAAAAACAATTCGAATCAATATCCCAGGACGAATATATCACACACACACGCACACACAGACACACACATGTTTACACAAATCAGTTTTCTGATCACGGTTGCGCGCGCGCACTTCGCAGAAAGCGTGCGTGGCCGCTGACTGCGCATTGAACACTGGTATAGTATAATTGTATGATCGTCGGGTTCGGCATGGCTCGAGCTTTCTAGGAAACGGGAGCTTTATTTTTTATTTGTATTTTTACGTTTTTTTTTTTTTTTAATAATTTATTGATCATTTGATTGGAAATGTATAATAATTGCTGTTAGCCGCTCGCTTTGGTGGATTTGGTATTAAAACAATAAATTATAGGAATTCAAAAAATTAATAGTCTATGAAATTGTACACGACGTTACTCACCTTTTCGATCGCTTTGTAGTTATTACCGAGAAGAATCGACAAGAAACTTAGCAGTTATTTAAATTGAAAAAAAAAAATTTACAATTTTACAACTAGAAATAATTAAACTTATATGTCCTGTTTGAAAATTTACGATCACGAACAATTTAAGCATTTTCTTTTATATACGAAACTACGTTCTATCGACTACATTTTTAATTTCCTAGGATAAAATAAAATAATTCTATAATTAAAAATATGTCCTTCAAAACTCATGAATAAGATTTTATGTAAAAAAAAAAATAACATAGTCTCATACAGATAGTTTCTGTGGTTTTCACTTGATTTATAGCGCAAACTTCCATTATAATCGGTTATATTGAAAATCTACCAATCTCCATATCCAGTTTTCATATATCCGATATTAAATAAAATTATATTTGATCAATTTCAAAACATAACTAAGAATGGTAAAGACAATCCCTCCCCATAATATCTCCCATCTTCAGAACGATGATTACAAATTATTGACTTTATCGTTTGAGGCAGACATTTGATTGACATTATCTTAGGCTACTTATTTCAAAGACAAAATTCTGTCTTTATATTTCGTCACAAGTATGTACTATATAAATTAACACGAATTAATATAACCGGTTGTCTCAAAGCTGTCTGTTTTTAAACAAAATGTAGTTGATTGATGTACTATAAAGTAAGAGTATATATGTCCCACAATTGGGCTTAGGGCTTTTCTACAGTAGAGTGGCTACAACACATCATCCTCCTGCCCTTACCCCAATTTTATTTGGGGTCGACGTAACACGTTGACTTCTTCCATACTTCTCTATCGGACGTCATCTCACAAGTAACTTTCTAACCATATCGTCTTTCAGACAATCCATCCATAGTTTCTTTGGTCATCCCCTACCTCTATATCCATCCACATCCATTCTCAAAACCTTTCTCACAACATGGTCCTCATACCTCCACATGGTCCTCATTCTTTGAGTGGCTCCAGCACATTAATCTTTAAGTTTTTTTTTTTATTTATTTCATGGGATTAACTACAATAATATAAATACTAAATTTGTTCCGACTAGTTGGCGACTATTTGGCAAAGAGTGCCGACTTACTGATTTCTTTTAGTGTGTATATTTCTTCATAAAATGAATATAGAGAAAATACATTATAATTAATTTTAGACGAATAATCATTTGTTAGTTGACTGTACGTAAATCATCATCAACATCCCATTGGTCAGTCCAGTCGGCTAAAGTTACAATCAGCATATCTTTAGTAAATACCAAATTTATTAAGAAATAGTGTATACTAATATAAATACGAAAGTAACCACTGGATCGATTTTGATAAAATTTGATATGAAACAAGCTTGAATCCCAAGGAAGAACACAGTACAGTTTTTCCTATTTCACTTGTTCCAGGGTTAAGTAAGGGTATTAAAAAGATTACTATTTCTGATGTAAGAGTTGGTTATTTAAGTTAGTATGAATATTTTTTTTTTGTTTTTATTTAAAATAGGCAGAGCGTCAATTGACCCCTGATGGTAAGTGGTCACTTTCGTTCTCAGTCATTGACGCTGTAAGAAATATTAACCATTCCATACAAACTCCGCTAAACATGGGGCCTAAGACGTTTTTTTCTTTGCGTCTGTAATAACACTGACATGCAAATAAAACAAAAAAAGATTAATTTAGAGTGTTTAAAGGCATAAAGAGTCGGTGTATTGGAAATAGCTTTACATTTAATATTATCTTGTAAAATGGTTACTCACAATGCTTATAAGAACTTTCTTGAATAAATGATGTGTTGGCTAATTTATTAATTTATCAGTTATTCCATTGACAAACTACTTCTACTAATTGACGGAGCATTTTCTGTTCTCAATGCAAAAAAAAAACGAAACAAAAAACTACATAGATAAGATTACGGGAACAAGACAGACTTCAATCATCTACTTTCATATTTAAATTTTTAATTTATATTTACAATTAAAATTGACACGACCGATTTAACATTTACTTCTATTGTCTTCATGCTTTGAGCTAACATGACCACTTTTTTTATCTTGTTTGAAGTAGTATTGTTGGCCCTACTGGCCTTGACAGCGTCACCGAACGTTGGGGCGAGTGTAAAACTCAGCCTTGAGGTGAACCCTTTCGGGCTCGAGAGTGACGTATTTCCTGAGGGTGTCTCCTACGAGATCGCACCTCGGCTCAGATCGTAGTCGGTGGGGGAACATGACCATGTCTATTCTTACCTCATATTACACGTAACATTAATAACAATACAATTGAACAGTAAAGAAATCGTTCGATCGTCAAGTATCATTCGTTTTTGCAAACAGCTTCACTATTCTGGAGCTCAAATTTCGTCAATCTTTGCTTTCAAAACAAAAAAACATCGTCAAAGAACGGAAGCTCGAGTGCTCTGGAGCGTAAATCCCTCGATTTGGCATCTTTTGATTATGATTCAAGCGATTTTGAACTCTGATAACACATGATAAAAGTTAATTTGGCGGTTGCGTAGTATTAGTTTTATTTAGTCGCAGATGCGTTGCAATGCCTTCCGCTAGACAGCGCTTAACATAAACAAAACTGTGTTGATCATCTAGCGAATCTGAGTGTTCTATGGTATAATGAATTTATAACACATGTAAGCCGATTTACATTCGGTATACTTTCTTAATAGTCCTAAATATGTCCTTTTTTGATGCAAGGGTTGCACAAACTTCAAAATGAAATATTAAAGATTGCAAAAAACATAAAATATTTTACACAATGGTGATAGCTTTATGTTTAATACAATTCTAAAAATCCTACTTGAATAAGTATACTATGATTTGATTTGGATGACGGTTAAAGACCTTAAGGTCCTAAATATTTAGCAGAATATTATCCTAATGCTTCTGTTTCGTGAAGTGATTCATTTCAAAAACTTTGAGACTAGTGAGATATGTCTCACAGTATCCCCTATATTCTTAGGCAATATTGTCCATTTTTTAAAAGACCTCATTGAATTTTGACGTAAAATCTCTCTCATTTAGTAAAATAATTACTAAATTTATTATGAAAACTTAATATTACATATTGCATATACTCGCTACGATGCTTTCAGGAACTTCAAATTAAATTAAACGCTGAAGTGGCATTAATTACTCCTTTAAGACGCTCTTTGGCGGCGATGGAAGTAATCAACTAAATGAGTACAGAGAATAACACAAAAACTTCAAGCTTCGACTTCGCACGAGAGTTTAATTAATTAGATATTTATTCAGTAACATTTAACTTCCTTACATACATAAAAACTCATTTTATAAACAATCTTCGTTACTTAATAAAACTCATCATCATCCACATCTTCCTGCCCTTATCCCAATTTACTTGAGGTCGGCGCAGCATGTCTTCTTCCATGCATCTCTGTCGGACTGTTAAATTAAATTAATTGTTATGTTAAATTAAACAAACATTAGCATTATATATATATATAACGTTTAAGGGGGTTGATTGTCATGTGTTGGGCAAAAAAAAGTTGCCTATGTCCTTCCTTGGAGTTCAAATTTGCTTCATAGCAAATTTCATTAAATTCGGTTCATTGGTTTGCCAGTGAAAGAGCGACAGACAGACAGGCAGAGTTACTTTCACATTTATAATATTAGTATAGATTAAAAATCGAAAAATTCTTAATAAAAGAGCCGGTTGGCTTAATTAGCGATATGCCTTTGCCTGGCGCATTGGCGATGTTAGATATGTTCTAAATTTCTTACAGTCTACTGGCAGCGACAGTGTTCATCAAGTGGCCTATAGTATTTATATTGGCAATATAAATACTATAGGACCAGACCCTCGCGATCTGCAGCCCTGTATGCCCAAATCTCAAAATGTACTTTAAAAAAATCGAAAAAGGGAAATTAAAAAGTATGTTTACAATTAACTTATTCAATAACTTATATAATGAAATGAAGACTTCGCGTTCTCTCTGATAAAAATTAATACTTTGGCCAAGTTAAACATTTGAACAAACACTTTACTTTGGTCGGACGTCGTTTTGAACACTAATTAATTTAGAGTTTACTCCCAAAACTAATTAGGAACGGTGAACGAAGTTTACGATTTGTTCTGTCAAGGGTCTGAATCAATTTACATATTTACATATACATGACATGTATGTGTCTAAAGTAAATAACAAGTCTATTGAGAATATATTTAAGTTTCGTCGATCATTGAATTAAAATCTTATGATAAAGATACGTTAGTATTGCAGTAAATAGGATTAATATAATTACGTATATATTATTTATTGTGTATTATTATATAAAGAGTCAGCGTGGGCCACGTCTTCCAAAATTACGACAAGCCCGAAGTCCAGCGAAGATCTGCTGGTATTCAGTAAAAATATAAAATATAAAAACGCCAAAATTTATAAAAAATATATATTTAAAAAATATACGTTAGTAAATCAGTCATATTATTCAGGACAAAATAATACAAATGATAAAAACGCGTGGAGTTTTGTCATTTTTCAAGATAAGTGAAATACTAAATCCAAGAAAGAAGCGGCAGGCATGATCATTCTGTGAAGCCAGCTTTTGTCAGCAGATTATCTGAACTGACACGATTAACAAACCGAAAAGAGAAGGGCCAACTTATTCCTTAAAGTCAACGCACTTGCTAACAACCTGGTGTGGTAGATGTCCATTGGCGTTGGTCATTTCCCATCAGATGAGCCTCCTCGTTTGCCACCTATACCATAAAAAAGTAACTACCAGATTAACCAACTATGAAGGTTTTTTTTTTTTTTTTTTCTTTTTATTTTTTGTTTTTTCTATAGTTTTCATTTATATCTACTAACTTGTTATATTTTAAATATTAACACTTTCTTTATTTTTTGTTTGTTTTAGTTGTGTTCATTTTGAAGTGTAAAATCATTTTTCTCAGTCAACTTATGCCTGAGGTTTGTGTTTCGAGTTAGTTGTTATTTATTTATTTTTTGTTTGTATTTATTATTATTATTTTGTTATATTTATTTATTTTATTTTATATTATTTTTATTTATATTATAATAGATATAAGTATATATTTTAAGTTTAATGATTTTAGATGAAGAATATTTTTCTTGCTCGTCAGATGAATTCTTGAGTATCTCGAGTAGTAGTAGCAACACCTCGACATCGGACTCAGAACCACTTGAAGTGAAGCTGCCAAAAATATTTAATAATCATAATCTCCTATCCTTAGTGCATATTAACGCGCAGAGCTTAGTTGCTCACTATTCCGATCTTCTCACTTCCTTCAGCAACGGCGTAGTTGACGGAATTCTGGTGTCAGAAACCTGGTTAAAACCGTCGATTACATCTACCATTTGTACTCTTCCAGGCTACCAGTTTTTCCGTAATGACCGCACTGATCAGGGTGGGGGTGGCGTTGGGATTTACCTTCGCAGTGACATTCCTGCCCGAGTAGTTTCTCTTTCCTCCTCAGAAACAAAAGGATTCCTGGAGTATCTCTTCCTGGAGATAGTCTTACACCATAAAAAGATCCTGCTGGGGGTATTATACTGTCCAAATGATAAAATTAACTATTTTGACATATTAGAAGGTGTTCTGGAAAATCTCGTCCCTGTGTATGACCATGTCATATGTATGGGCGACTTAAACACTTGTATATTAAAGAATAATTCTAGAGCACAAAAGTTAAAAACGCTAACGTCATCACTTAATTTAAACATTCTCCCCATGTCCTCTGCGACATACTATTTTCCCAACAGTAGACCAACCCTAATTGATGTAATTGTCGTCTCTAACCCTAATTTTGTTTCCTCCCACGGTCAAATGACTGCTCCATTCTCGTACCACGATTTGATTTTCCTCACTTACAAAGTGCGTCCTACAAAGGTTAGAGGCAAAATTTATCTTCTGCGCGATTTTAAGCATATGGACCTGGATCGTTTGAGAGAGGATGTGAAATGTATGGACTGGTCGTCATTATTCTCAGCTAATGATATTAATGCCATGGTTGAATCACTAACTACTGAGCTGATTAGAATATTTGATAAACATGCACCCGCTCGACCAGTACGGATGAAACATGCACCTGCTCCCTGGTTAACGCCAGTGATCAGAAGAACTATGGCTAAACGTGACAGAGCAAAAGCTCGACATAAAAAACTACCATCAAAGGAAAATCTTGACGAATACAAAAAACTTCGTAACATCTGCAACAGAATGTGTAGGGATGCTAAACGCCGCTATATTCATAGTAGACTTCAGAATACTTCCCAAGCGCAAGTTTGGGGATTCTTACGGTCATTAGGTGTGGGCAAAACCACGGATAGCTTTCAAACTACCGTGGACCTCAATGAACTAAATCAGCACTTCAGCACGCCACCTATAACATTAGATCCTGACACTAAGTCTGCTACTCTTTCGTATCTATCTAATCTTGTTCCACCAGACCTGTCCCCTTTCACTTTTGAACCAGTCTCGGAGGAAACTGTTAAGAGGCATGTCCGATCTATCTCCACAAAAGCCATCGGTAGCGATAATCTAAGCCTGGATATGATACTTCCTGTGCTGGAGGATATTGCACCTGTGATCACTCACATTATTAATTTCTCACTTTCGTGCAATATCTTCCCAACACTTTGGAAGAACGCCTACGTTATTCCGCTACCGAAGACCACCAATCCTTCCTCTTGTTCTCAATACCGTCCCATATCTATACTGCCAATCCTATCAAAAGTCCTAGAATCTATAGTTCACAAACAACTGTACTCCTACTTTACCATCAACAACCTCATGTGTCCTTTCCAATCCGGTTTCCGTCCATCTCACAGCACTGTTGGAGCACTGCTGAATATAACTGAGGACATTCGGTATGCTATGGATAACACCAAGCTTACTGTAATTGTTCTGTTAGACTTCAGCAGTGCTTTTAACTCTGTAGATTTTGACATTCTTCTTGGTACCCTCCGAGCGGTTAATATTTCTTCCTCTACCATTGATTGGTTTCACTCTTATCTTTTCGGGCGCCGGCAGTGCGTGAAAACAGAAAATTCATCGTCTGATTGGTCTAACTTATCTGCCGGTGTTCCTCAAGGCGGCATACTCTCTCCACTTCTCTTTTCTGTTTTCATTAATAACATTTCACGTGTCATCTCTTCTCCCTTTCATCTGTATGCAGATGACTTACAGCTGTATCGTCATTGTCAGTTGAGTGAGTTGTCTGAGACTGTTGACTGCCTAAACGAAGACCTTTTGGCTGTTCAGTTATGGGCCAAATCTTATGGCTTACTGGTTAACCCTGCCAAATCACAAGCAATGATCATTGGTAGCAGTAGGCTAAGAAGTAAAATTGACTGGCCATCTGTGCCCTGTATCAAGTATGCTGGGGTTCTAATAGCCTATCATGAAAACGTAAAAAACTTGGGCCTGATCATTGACTGCAACATGTCTTGGACGTCTCATCTCAACGATATTAGTAAACGTATGCATTTCACGTTTCACTCTCTCAAACGTCTCCAATATTTTCTCCCTTTCAACACCAAAATTATGCTCGCTCAATCTCTTCTTCTCCCTATTCTCGACTACGCTGATGTTTGCTTTCTGGATGTGACAGAGGAACAGCTTAATAAGTTAGAGCGCTTACAAAATCTTGCTATTCGCTTTATTTTCGGGCTACGTAAGTACGACCATGTGTCTCTTTTCCGCGCTCAACTTAAATGGCTGCCTATCCGATTTCGCCGTGATATGCACATCCTTTCGGTCCTTTTCAATATTCTCACAAACCCTAATATTCCTGAATACCTCAGCTCCCGCCTCAACCTGCTTCCTCCTTCAACCCGCTCCAGGCGTTCTTGCATCACTACGATGCTCGATGTGCCTCGGAGTAACAGCAAATTTCGACTTCAGTCGTTCACAGTACGAGCTCCGCTACTATGGAACAAACTTCCTAAATGCATACAGGACAGTACTACTATTGATATATTTAAAAAACGATTAAGACAGCATTTCCTGACACAAGTTTACCCTTCATCATAAACTTTGATATTAATATGTGTGTATCTATGTATATTATATATATATATATATATGTGTGTATTGGTGTATATATTTATATATATATATGTGTATGAATGTGTATTTATATAAATATTTTTTTTATAAGCAATGATGCACTACATTGCCCGCTGATTGACTCTTATCACTCACCTCCATAGGTTGACTGGAAGAGATCTCTTTTAGAGATAAGTCCGCCTTTGCTTATGTTTTCTCTATTTTGTTATTTTCTGTAATGTCTTTTTAAGTGCAATAAAGAATATATATAAGGTAAGGAAGTATTATTCATTCTCGAATTTGCATCTTATTTTGTCTCTTAATCTCATTTTAACAGCGAGAGAGCACGCGTAGTTATAACTTCCATAGACATATTTTAAACGAACAACTCGTAGATTCATGAGGCAGATATTGTCCAGTTAAGCAGTCGGTTTCAAAATAATACATGCGTAAATTGGAATTTGGCAGTGTAGACGAAATCACACGTGTCATCTGCACTAGCGACGATATTTTATTAAAAATCTTTCACCTGTTTCTCTGGAGTAAGTAATAATAAATGTATAAAATCCGTAAATTTCAAACAACCGAAAATAATTTTGTCACACTGGATAATAATGACGAGTTCACAAAACGGAAACAGGTCAAATAAATGTTATTAATTTTTTGAACGCATTATGACAGGCTTTGTAGATCGGTTTTAAGGTTGTCGAGCTCAGTCATGACACTGCTTTTGGTTTTAACATAAATAGCCAGTGATAAAAATTTTAATGTTTTGTTAACAAAAATAACTTTTAATAAATATAATGTTATTAGATTTTAATTATAAATTACATTTTCCACTACATCCGGGTGAAAAAAAAAATTGATTTTCTTTCTGAATTTTTCTTTCTAAAGATGAATGAAATCAGTAAATTTCTTCTTAAGCTATGATGTGCCCAGCGGAAATAGGGATTGATTTATATATATGGCTTAAAATCTAAAATATACTTTCTTTAATTAGGCTTTTAGAGGTACTTTTGAATCGTATAACAATTCGTCTAATATTTTTATTGCATTTTTCTTTCATTATATTGCAGATTATGAAAAATATATAATGTAAATAATATCAAAATTGCTTACTTAACTACACTCATTTACTATGCATATATAAAAAATGCTAATCTTGCTACAAAAAAAATGAAATTTATTAAGACATTAAGCATCTCTATTTTAAGTTAACTGCGAACGTTAAAGTGTAATTAATAGGTTTTGAGATTTGCGATGCGAATGCAACGGATTTTTTAAATGAGGCGTTACGATGCACTGAGGATAATGATCCTTTTGATAAGGTCTTCACACGCATAAAGCTATGCGGAAATATTTTAAACACTTAGATGTCCGTAAATCCACAACAGCGCGATTTTTGAGGCATTTTCTGCCTCGCACAACCACTCTGTGGAACCAGCTTTCGCCGGCGGTTTTTCCGAACCGATACGACTTGGGAACCTTCAATAAAAGAGCGTACTTATTTCTTAAAGGCCGGCACCGCACCTGTAATCCCCCTGGTGTTGCAGATGTCCATAGGCGGTGGTAATCACTTTCCATCAGGTGAGCCTCCTGTTCGTTTGCCCCCTATAACATTAAAAAAAAAAAAAACAAAATTTATTTAATCAATCACAGAATTTCTACATCTTATGAAATTTTATAAAATTTTACTCGTTAGTATGTATGAATTAAATCGTGCAGCAAAATTTTAAACTAATTCGACCCAACTGGTTGACACTTTTAGCGCTAGTGACAGAACCTGGTCACGTCTATTGATACAAAAGCATACGTAGGAATAACGGACTTGATGATATTTAGTTTTCAAATTTTTATGTACTATATTTACATAAAAAAAAGGTCGCGGCTCATCGAAATTTGTTAATGTAAAAAATATTAACAATACCATAATTAAAATTAGATACATATTAACCGATTAACAATCAAATTTATATAAAGAAACAGTTTGTAGATGAGCCAGTTCTGGGTAAAGGCCTCTCCCCTTCGAGGAGAAGTTTCGAAGGTTACACCACCACGCGTTACAATGCGAGTTGGTACACGTGGTATATTCATCACGCTTCCCTTACGAGCACGAGATGGATTATAAACACAAGCTAAGCACAATAATTCTGTAAAGCTGAAAATCTAGCCTACGTTTAGACTCAGATTCATCGGTTAAGATTCACGTTTTGGAATCACTGGGCTCTCATACCCTATATTTAAGACAACGATTTAAAATTCTACTATTTTTAACCATCATATATACGTGTATTGATGACTTTAAATTTACTAAACGCTTTTAAACGTACACTTATGAATGAAACCTCGAAGGATATTCTACAAGCCACACGCAAACTTTCTAAAACCAAAGTAACCAAATATAAATGAACTGAATTTATTCCGTAAATTGACTGAGTTATATATAGTTTACTATAGTGTTAGCTGGGGAGCTTTGCTGGATTTTGTCCTTTAAATTAGATTGTACAGAACACCGTCTGCCATCAATCTGTCGTCTAACTTTAAAAAAATTTAAGCAGTAATTTGAATAATAAACAAATTTAATTACCATTATGCATCTCACATTGAAAAATTGAAATTCCGCAAACTTCGTTTTTAAGAGAAAGATCTTTATATCAAAATTCCTATTCGTAATAAGTTTTTAAATCAATAGTTTAGATCCAGTTGGGAGAACACGTGTTCCGCTGCGTTTTAGTTATGGTGTGAGAAAAGAAAAAAAGTGTAAAGACGGAGAGGGTACCGCTGGTTTTTAGTGGGTATTCCGGTGTACCGGGCGCACACGGCGTCCAGGGCACCTACGAGTCCCACATACCCCCCCCCCCCCACTTAACATCACGTGGGAGAAGCGAGTAATGCGATTTCCAGCGAAAAAAAAAGTCATATACCTAAAACCACATTTAATAAAAAAACCATTGAATTATTTTCGTTATAGTCTTTTTACGCGTCTATCAGCCCTTCATCATTTATATATTTGTAGTAATACGACTGATGATTAGTATTTTAATAATATATTCTAACTGATATCGACTTGTGCATTCGCGAAACGCGAACTTAAAACTTTCGACGTTTCGGAGCGGACTTTTCATTCGAACATGGTAATCATATCTTCGTTTTCTTTGAAAATAATTAACATTGAATAAACAGTGACTTGAAAACCTCGTATTTCGTATCGTCAGTTCAAGTTTTCTAATTAATTATTATACTTCATTATCGGGTTCATTCGACAGAAGGATGACTAAGACATACCTGACTTGAATTTTATAACTTAAATTTTTAGGACTGACGTTGCACACAATCGGTCTATTAAAAATTACATTGGGTTGAAAATAATTTCTGAACGTTTGTATGGCTTCTGGTTCGTTATGTGCCCTGGATATAAATAAAGGTTCAAGATGTGTTTAGATGTTGAAGGGGCATGTGGACATCAATGTAGGAGATCTTACGCGCGATACACCTGAATGTTAGGACAAAGGTACAACATTACATACATACACTACATTAGCAGCCCGTAAATTTCCCCCTGCTGGGCTAAAGGCCTCTCCATTTGAGGAGAAGGCTTGGAGCATATTCCACCACGCTGCTCCAATGCGGGTTGGTGGAATACAAATGTGGCAGAATTTAGTTGAAATTAGACTCATGCAGGTTTCCTTCACCGCCGAACACGAAATGAATTATAAACGTAAATTCAGTGGTGCCTGCCTGGGTTTGAACCCGAAATCATCGGTTACGATGCACGCGTTCTAACCACTGAGCCATCTCGGCTGTACAAATCATCAAAATATAAAAACATCTAAAGATTATTTGTTCAAGTAGAATCTTTTAAGTACTTTTGAATGGCTTTTACAAGATACGTGTATTCAAGAAACTCAAGAGTCATTTTCTGAAAAGAACTAATGAAAACTACGCTTAAAGTATAATTTAATTTATTTGTTACATATGTAAATCAATGGATCATTCTAATTCAATACTTATAATGCAATCGGGAATCGAATAATGCAACGGACAATTTAACATTAACGGAAAATCGGGAAACACTATTCAAAATCGGGACCTTAGATCTGATCGAAGCGATGATAAATTTGAGAAATCTTCCGCATTCTTAATAAAGATACGGGTTGTACATGAATAAATAAATAAATCTTAGACGAGTCCTCATATACAGACCGGAAACAAGCACAATACACTTTTACAAACGTCAACATGTGTTGTCTGCACCAATATTAGCTTTGAGGACGGCTAGTAAAGGTTTTACCTTTACTATTGGAGCCACTTACTGTGACCATGTCGCTCTATGTACGATTTTATTTGACATACACATAAAAACGCCGCTCATTCTGACAAGGTACGGATGAAGAAGTCTATTGTTTTATAGTTAAATTGATTCATGGCTCGGTAAATACCGATGATAAGTGATTGTAGAGGTACAAAACCAATTAAATAATGATACCTAATTTGCAATTTGATGTATATTTTTAAAATTTTTCGGACTGACGTTGCACACAATCGGTCTATTAAAAATTACATTGGGTTGAAAATAATTTCGGAACGTTTGTATGGCTTCTGGTTTAATATGTGCCCTGGATATAAATAAAGGTTCAAGATGTGTTTAGATGTTGAAGGGGCAAGTAGGCCAATGTCAACATGAGACTCTTAAGGCGGAGATCACATGGTTGGAGGTATATTGATGTTTTAAGAAGTTGTTTATAATTTAACAGTGCCTTAACCATCACGTAGTTCATTTGGTCATCTGTTTATATAAAATATATTAAAAATAATGTTTATAGAGGGACTCAAGTAAACGGTTAAACACGTGTTATGATGGCATTGCTATTCTGTGTTGCGAGGGCGTTAAATCACGCCTATCAAACATGTAGTTCGGTGAATGCTGCCTGCATGCTGAGTAGGTAAGGACTTAAGATAAGTGTACACGAGGATTATATTATGTTTAAAATGTCGTAATGACAATATGTCTACGTCTGTAATAACCTGTAAATGTTACACTGCTCTGCTTGGTGTCTATTGAAGGTTTGGCGCTTGTGGTAGGATTTACTATCACACATGAAGGTCCCTCATTTTTTTTTTCCTCAACCATCCAGCGGGAGATGTGTTCGTCCAGTCCACTTGCTTGTTATCTCATCAAGACTCAATTACATTACATTAGCAGCCTGTAAATTTCCCATTGCTGGGCTAAGGCCTCTTCTCCCTTAGAGGAGAAGGTTTGGAGCATTTCCAATGACTAGACATAATCTGTTTATTTTCCTCCTTATACTACTTATTACAAATATCATATCCAAACGAAGATTGTTTTTTGTCTTGTTTTTTTTTCTCGATATTTTTTTTTATTTTACCCGAGACAGATCGTTACTTATATTAATAAAAAGTTGAAATCATCAGTATGCTTTATTGAAATAAGTCAACTTCGAACACTTCGAAGCAAAGTTTCTTGCTTAAAAAAATTTTATTGGATGTATTTTAATTATATCATACTTAAATATAAAACAAAATTTTTCTTTAAGCATAATTAAACAAGATTCTTCTTTGACAGTTATCAAGCGTTTTTTATATTCAATATTACTAACGAAATAAAAAAATATATATTTATAAATCTAGAGCTAATATTATTATTCCTACACTCAACTTAACAATAACCATAAAATTACAGCGAGTGTTAAGAATTAGTAATGATAATATTATCTGCGGGCTCTATCTATTTGACTCCATTTTTATATATGCTCGGTTTTTACTTGAATTCCAAGAAAATGTATTATTTTAGCTCATTGTAGAACTTAATAAATATCAGTATCGGTATATGATTTGTTTTCGTAGCACAATGAATAAGATGTTACAATAATAATAATAAATATTGGACAACATCACAGATCACTCTGATCCCAATGTAAGTAGCTAAAGCACTTGTGTTATAGAAAATCAAAAGTAACAACAGTACCACATACACCCAGACCCAAGACAACATAGAAAGCTAATGAAATTTTTCTACATCCACTCGGCCGAAAATCGAACCCGGGACCTAGGAGTGGCGTGCCCATGAAAACCGGTGTTACACACTACTCGACCACGGAGGTCGTAATATTCCTCTCAAACAAAAACTTATTTCAGTATAAAGTCAGTCACAAGTAATAAAAACTTAGGTATAACTTAAGTAACATATATTATATGTGATAGGTAGGCGGATGAACGAATAGGCTACCTGATTATAACTGTTCACCCCCGCCCATAGACATTGATGCTCTACGAAATAGCTAGGATGCTAGGAGTGGGGACGACAATAGCCAAATGTGTCAGGATCGAACCTGTGACTTTTTAAATCGCTAGGCAGCCCGTAAACTACGTACTTATTAATTTATATTGTTAAATGAGATTCAAAAGTCCTCCATCTAAGTACTTCTCCCTTGTATCATTAATTATTCTACCACGAGACAGCAAACCTTCGTATTGCTCAGTTCCGGTGTGGAGGTTAGAGTAAATCAGAATAATTACAGGCATTAGGGTTACTATAAGCATAGTTCCCGTTGTAGCTTATTAATCTTAAATGTTACTTAATAATCTTGATTCTAGATTTTTGTCTATTTGCTATCGTAGCAAGCAAAGAATCATCGATATACAATCTTAACATATTTGTTTTGAGATGGTTATGTTTTAATTAATTTCGTGACTCACTTGGTGGTAGGGTCTGTCTAGTACCAGCCACTCATCAGATATACGCTATACAGTTATATTTAGTATTGTTGTGTTCCGGTTGAGAGAGCAAGGGCATCTACAGGAACAAGTGACATAACATCTTAGTTCCCAAGGTTGGTGGCGCATTGGCAATGTAAGTAATGTTTAATATTTCTTACAAGTCTCTGGCCAGTCGATCCACTTACCTATATCAGAAATAATCCTTTTATTTTAAAGCATTTTTAAATGTGGAATAGTTGAAATCGTGCTTAAGAGGCATTACGACACTACCGGAAATTACCTCAGTAACTTACCTTGAATTTATAGAGTTGGTTTTATTAGATATCGACTCGGTATTCCTATATTGTTATTCAGTTCGATATATACTACATTTTATTATTTTGTTATTACATTATGTTAGTGATATAATCAGGTAAGCAAACTTGCAAATAGGCCGCCTGGTGGTGAGTGGCTACCATCGCACAAGGACATTGGCACTCTAAGAAATATGACCTACATTAGTGATTCCGCTATAAACCTCAGGAACTAAGATTTCTCTTGTGCCTATAGTTACACTGGCTTACTTAGTATTACTGTTTGGGGGTAGAACATGTGAGTGGTGGCACCTACCCAGAAGGGCTTGCACGAACTCTTACGTCCAACTAAATTCACATGATATAATTAATTATATGCAAGGTAATACTGGTTACAAAACTGTAACCTCTTTAAATTTTGATGTAAATAATAAAAAGGAATGGTATATAGGTTTGAATTTGGAAACCTTACATGTATTCAGACATCCATTAAATTATGAATAAAATAACATTTCAAAATTAGAAGCGTCCCTTGTAACTACTTCTTCCGGTTTCTAATAGCGCGAACTTCCTCTACGTTTCATTATTGAGCTGAATACTCTAGTATCTTTTTATGTAAAATAACAGTATGATTTAAAATAATTATAGGCATTTAGTTTAAAGTATCTTAAGTATGAGAAAATATCTGTTCAGTAGTTACAGTACGATTCTAATATTATTGTTCACAAGTTAAGTGTACGTAAAAAAAAATCTACATAAACGTGTTAAGGAACAGAAAGTCTGATTTAAACCCAAAACTATGGAATTATAAGCTAACTAATGGACCAACGCGGCTTTTTATTTATCTATCTCACTGATTAATCAGGAAATCTCAGTAACTATAATACATGCTCGAAATTTGGTAGGTACGTTTCTTACAGGGTGTAGATATCCGCTGAGAATTTTACGAAACTTTACCCCTAAGGGGTAAAAAGTTTGGAAGTTTGTGTTTTATAAATTTCGCGCGGGTAAAGCCGCAGGTTCAGCTAGTTAATAATAAAGCTGTAAACGTTTTTTTGTAATGCTTAACTTAAAAAATTGCTACTCCAAAATTCATTTTTATACCAGGAAACTCAGGAGGAGGTTCTTAGTATATAATATTGTTACATAAGTACTTGCGCTTTGTATTTTAATCTTAAATTATAAAGTAATCGGTTAAAGTTCAAAAACGCTTAGAGGAAAATCATCAAGAGCATATAAAATAGAATCATAGCTCAACAATGGCTGGTTTTAAAATTAGTAGATCCCAAAATATCTCAGGTTTAACTTATAGGTAAGTTATTACTTATTAAGTGTTTCAAAGTCAAAGTCAAAAACTTTATTCAATATAGAAGTTTTTACACTTGTTTATTGATAGTCAAAAATCTACCACCGGTTCGGAATTTAACACCTCGGACCTGAGAAGAACCGGCGGAAGAAATTTAGCAGGATATTTTTTTTCCGCCAATAAATTCTCAGCTGCAACCCAAAGGCATTGGCTTTATACACTTTCATTCTGAAATCTCGTAAAGATCCTTGCGGTCCTTACTTGACTCTCGGAGTCAAAGTTCGATCAGCATGGATTTTTTCTAAATATTTTACAGAGTTTTTTTTAATGAGCCAACGTGACCGAGAATTTAGAACGTCTGCATATTAATCAAAGATTTTTAAGTTCAGCCATCAAATTTTCATGTGATTAATTTGTGTTTATAATGTATCTCTTGCTCAGATTTAAACGAAAACATAAGGAAGAAACCTGCAAATATCGGACAAAATTCTATTTCAGGTCTATCCAACAATTGTCATACTTTCGTTTCATGGTTAGCTCGCATAAAAGTTTTGCTACGATGCTGTTATATCTAGTAAAGTACATAAAATATTAACAAGATATTCTACAGCTTGATTTAGACGAATGGGAACTCCTGAGAACGTCTGCTTAATATTAAAAATGGGTCTAGAATCCATCGGTTACAGAAAATGAAATTGAAAACAATGCATTGAAAACAAAAAGATTTTAAGTGAGAAGTATTAATTGATGTTTATGATTAGTTCTATGAGATTAAAGGCTTTTAATTTTGACGAAGAAAAATACTTTAAGATTTATATTATAATTTCCCTATTAATAACCAATCCAATACTAATTACACTATTATTGAAGTAATTTTTAATACTTCAATAACTTTAATAAAGACAGAAGCTGACGTCCTCCGTGGTCGAGTAGTGCGCACACCAGTTTTCATGGGTACGCCACTCCGAGTTCCCGGCCGAGTCGATGTAGAAAAAGTTCAGTAGTTTTCTATGTTGTCTTGGGTCTGGGAATTTGTGGTACCGTCGTTACTTCTGATTTTCCATATTTTTTTTTTATGGCATTGTTTGGTGGTCGGGCATATGGGCCACCTGATGTTAAGTGGTCACCACCGCCCATAGACAAAGGCGCTGTAAGAAATATTAACCATTCCTTACATCACCTATGCGTCACCAACCTTGGGAACTAAGATGTTATGTCCCTTGTGCCTGTGATTACACTGGCTCACTCACCCTTCTAACCGGAACACAACAATACAGAGTACTGTTATTTGGCGGTAGAATATCTGATGAGTGGGTGATACCTACCCAGACGGGATTGCACAAAGCCCTACCACCGAGACAATACAATACAAGTGCTGTAGCTACTTACATTGGAATCAGAGTAATGTCACATACATTGTGACATTACTCTGATCCCAATGTAACAACACAAGTTGTCCAATATTTATATTTATATTATATTATAAACAGAAGCTTGTTTTAGTTTAACAAGTGTATTGTAGTAAGCTATGATTAATCTTCTTATGGAATAAAAGGTGGGCCAGCGAATTACGAAATAAGATTAATGTTTAATTTTTTTACTAAAAATGTATAATACATTCCCAAGAGCATAACGTCTCATTAAATTCTTAAGATTGTCTCATTAAAACTTTCATCGGGATCTTAATGAAAAATGTTTTTGCATTTGTATTGTAAAATATTAATATTCTGTGACGAAAACATTTAATGCTTAAAGATAAGTTTCATTCTGAATTTATGGTAATGTTCTTAGTATATAATTGGCGACTTGGCATTGATTATATGAAAGGTTGAAGATATATGATGATCACCATTGTAATGTAAGTGGTAGTGCCACACTGCATACCTTCGGGTTGCAGCCGAATGGGCCGGCACGCCCGGGGAAGTACCACTCTCTCACTTAAAATCGGCGTGAAGTGGTAGCTATGTTACCGCGTTTCGTCTGGTATGTGAGAGTCCCGGAGGCCCGATACCCCCCCCCCCCCCCTTAAACATGATGATTGTGCAGAATTTGGTTACATTACCCCAGGAGGGTACCATCAGCGACTGCGGTGGAGAATCCCTCTCTGGGCATCCATGCTCAGGACATACACCACCTGAGCAGGGATGCCCAGGCTGCCCTCCGAATTCTGGGGGGGGCAATTTTGCGCTCGCCACTGTTCGGGGCAAGCGGAGCAGGCATCATAAGGCAACCCCTACCACCCTCACTGTGGACTTCTGCAACATAAGGGGACTCAACTCGAACTTGAACGCCGTCCACTTTCACCTTGAGACGGCGAAGCCGGCCTTGCTCTTTCTTACCGAGACTCAGATATCTTCTCCTGCCGATACGACTTTTCTTTCCTACCCCGGGTATAAATTGGAACATTCCTTTGTACCACGAGCTGGGGTGTGCGTTTACGTCAGAGATGATATCTGCTCTCGACGCCTCGGCAGCCTTGAAGGACAGGACCTATCAATTATCTGGCTGCGTGTAGATTGTGACGACCATCCGCGAATCTACGCTTGCCTTTATAGGTCCCATAGCGGTAATGCCGAAACCGACCGACTGGTTGAGCACGTCCAAATGGCTACAGATTCCGTACTGCAGCAGATCCCATCCGCAGAGATCGTTATTCTTGGCGATTTTAATGCCCACCATGCCGAATGGCTTGGATCGCGCACTACCGATCATGCGGGTAGATCTGTTCTCGACTTCGCTTTAGCATATGATTTGACACAACTAGTCCCCTCGCCAACGCGAATACCAGACGTGGAGGATCATACACCTTCCCTGTTGGACCTTCTGCTGACTTCCCATCCGGATGGCTACCAGGTTATCGTCGAACCCCCTCTGGGCTCGTCGGACCACTGTCTCGTCCGAAGTACAGTGCCGGTTGCGCGTTACTCACGACCTCGTTTCGTGGGCTGCCGCCGAGTGTGGCACTACAGGTCAGCAGATTGGGATGGGATGCGGTCCTTCTTTGCATCCTACCCATGGAGGCAGGTTTGTTTCTCGCCGGATGATCCGAGTGTTGTTGCTGACTCTGTTGCCGATGTGGTACTTCAGGGTATGGAACTATTCATTCCGTATTCTGCGGTCCCCATCGGTGGCAAGTCCCAGCCCTGGTTTGGTCGTTTCTGCAAAACGGCTTCACGTAGAAAATGGGAACGCTACCAAGACTGGGCTAACGCATCAGCGTCTCGTGATGTAAATACCAGCGCAATCAGAAAGGAATATAACTCTGCCTCTAGGTCCTTCAAAAACGTGATTGCTAAGGCGAAGACGGAGTACATTGGCAGAATTGGCGAGAGACTGGTGCGCCTCCCTTCAGGAACACGTGCGTTCTGGTCTCTCGCCAAGGCTGTCTTAGGGAATTTCTGTCAGCCTTCCTTACCATCTCTGCACAAGGACGGTGAGTCATTGGCCCATACAGCGAAGGAGAAGGCTGATCTTTTAGGCTCTCTCTTCGCAGCGAACTCGACTCTGGATGACCGAGGAAAGTCACCACCAACAATCCCGCGGTGTGATACCACGATGCCGGAGGTTAAATTCCGGCAAAGTGCAGTTCGTAAAGCACTTCTTTCCTTGGATATTCATAAGTCGAGTGGACCCGATGGCATCCCTCCAATCGTGCTACGGACTTGTGCTCCCGAGTTGGCGCCGGTCTTAACGCGTCTTTTCCGGCAATCCTATGCATTCGGCGTCGTCCCGAACTCCTGGAAGACTGCTTTGGTGCATCCGATCCCTAAAAAGGGCAACCGCTCAGACCCGTCCAATTATAGGCCTATAGCCATCACCTCCTTGTTCTCCAAGGTAATGGAGTCCATTATAAACTGCCAGCTCCTGCGGTACCTAGAGGAGTACCAGCTGATTAGCGACCGCCAGTACGGTTTCCGTCGGGGTCGCTCAGCCGGTGATCTTCTAGTTTACCTTACTCATAGATGGGCGGAAGCAGTTGAGAGCAAAGGGGAGGCATTAGCAGCCAGTCTGGACATAGCGAAGGCCTTCGATCGCGTGTGGCACAAAGCGCTTCTTTCGAAGCTTCCTTCCTATGGGCTTCCCGGAAAATTATGCAATTGGATTACCAGTTTTTTGGCAGATCGGAGCATCAAGGTCGTTGTCGACGGTGCATGCTCTGACTTAAAATTCGTCAATGCTGGTGTTCCACAAGGCTGCGTTCTATCACCCACTCTGTTTCTTCTGCATATCAATGACTTGTTGCAAATCAGTAACATTCATTGCTATGCAGACGACAGCACCGTAGACACCTCATACACCGGCCGTGCTAATATTTCTCGGGAAAACGTCGAAGAAAACCGGAACAAACTTGTATCTGAAATCGAGTCTTCGTTAAACAAAGTCTCGAACTGGGGTCGGCTAAACCTAGTTCACTTCAACCCCAAAAAGACGCAAGTTTGCGCGTTAACTGCTAAAAAAACACCATTTGTCGTATCTCCACAATTCGAGAACATTCCGTTAGCCGCTACAGCTAGTATCGGAATACTTGGCGTTGATGTTTCGAGTCTCGTTCAGTTCCGCGGTCAATTGGAAGGCAAAGCCAAATTGGCATCAAAAAAGCTTGGTGTGCTCAGCAAGGCAAGACAGTATTTCACGTCGGCCCATCGTCTAAGACTATACAAGGCGCAAATTCGGCCAGTATCCCCAGTACCAGCTCCTTCCATTTGACCGTATCCAACGTAGAGCGGCTCGAATTATCGACGATCAAGCCCTTCCCGATCTGCTTGATCCTTTGGCTTTGCGTAGAGATGTTGGATCGCTCTGCATCTTCTACAGAATTTATCACGGGGAATGTTCCGAGGAATTGTTCGAATTAATCCCGGCTGCTGAATTTCACCTTCGGACATCTCGTCAAAATTCCAAATATCACCCGCACCACCTAGATGTCCGAAAATCCACAACAGCGCGATTTTTAAGACATTTTCTGCCTCGCACAACCACTCTGTGGAACCAGCTTTCGCCGGCGGTTTTTCCGAACCGATACGACTTGGGAACCTTCAAGAAAAGAGCGTACTCTTTCCTGAAAGGCCGGCAACGCACCTGCAAGCCCCCCGGTGTTGCAGATGTCCATGGGCGGTGGTAGTCACTTTCCATCAGGTGAGCCTCCTGCTCGTTTGCCACCTTATGACATAAAAAAAAAAAAAAAAATGATTATGTTTTTTTGACCGTTTGGTTTCGGTCATTGGGGTTTCTCAAGCAGAATAGCCAAATGCACAGGAGATATTATAGCGTACAAGTGTGCACAAACGCAGGTCATTTTATTTTACTCACATTATCATGAACAAACCGACACCACCGGAATGAGTTGAGACACAAAAACAAATAGCTTTTCGAGCGTCTGATAAACAAAAGTGAAAACACAGCCAATTAAAAAACTCCGATCTTATCCCGGGTCTTCTAAGCTAGTCCGTCGAGGTAGATATTTTGTGTGGCTTGTGATATGCGGTTGACATTATAAGGACTTCCAAATGGCCTGCTAAACCAGTTAGAAGGGGTCTTATCCCTTTATTCCCTTTCAAGCTAATCCAGCTTATTTTTAATTTGCACCCCATATACTTGCACTGCTCTCGCCACCTACGCAAAACGAATTTGTTATCCTAATGATAACTTATGATAACTTATATTGTGTTCTTGTAAGCGAAGATAGGCGACGGGAACAAATGAAAGCCGTACGTGACAATATCTAACTTTGTAAGGGCGGCCACGAACATCAGACAATCTCGGTTTTATTTTTAATTTATTTTGCATTGTTATTTAAGAAGTCGAGATGTCGAAATTTCATTAAAATGTTGTTGTATTATATTAGTAGTATATCTTACTAATATTATAAATGTGAATGCCGAGATAGCCCAGTGGTTAGAACGCGTACATCTTAACCGATGATTTCGGGCTCAAACCCAGACAGGCACCACTGAATTTTTATGTGCTTAATTTGTGTTTATAATTCATCTTGTGCTCAGCGGTGAAGGAAAACATCGTGAGGAAACCTGCATGTGTCTAATTTCAACGAAATTCTGCCACATGTGTATTCCGCCAACCCGCATTGGAGCAGCGTGGTGGAATATGCTCCAAACCTTCTCCTCAAAGGGAGAGGAGGCCTTAAGCCCAGCAGTGGGAAAATTTACAGGCTGCTAATGAATGTTTAGATGGATGTTTGTTACTTAATCACACCAGAGTCGCTGAATTAAATTTGGAATAGAGATAAATTATATCTATAATAGCAGACTAGTTTCAATAAAACTAACATTTGCAAGATCCTGCTGTTACGCTTCCTCTATATATATATTTCTTATTTTAGAGGGTAAATGGTTTGTTTTATTTCATCAGTAACGATCCGAACACTCCAAAAGATTACCATAATCTTTGGTGACACTGATCAGGGACTTTAGCAGAGCGGATCATGTGATTGTTAGTGACTTCAACAAAGCACAAAGGATGGAACCTAAAAAGAAAATTGCGTTCATTTTTGAAGTGATGGATGGAATTGTGTTCGTGGTTATCTTTAGACCATAAAGATCTGAAAGGGATGAAGATAATGATAATTATATTCTCCTGAATGATTTCGGTCACGGCGACGGCGACGGCGTAAAAACAGGTGCACCCTTTCATAATCCGAAGGGAAGGCTTTATGTACGTGATTATACAGGCTTCGAACAGAGCCAAGATGGCCAAATGTATTTTAACCGATGATTGCCGATTATAAACCAGGCCAACACCACTGAATTTCCGTGTGCTTAAGTTTTGTTTATAAATCATCTCGTGCCGGCACAAACTGAATTTCAATTAAATTATGCAATGAAATATCCCGTTTAGTCCATAATTTTCCGTAAAGACATAAGCTAATTCCACCAAACTGCACTGGACGTGGTGAAATTATCCAAACCTCCTCAAAGGGAGAAGAAACTTTAGCCCAGTAGTGGGACATTTACAGGCTGTCAATTTACTTCACTTATAGAACCTAGCGATTTGGGTTCGATCCAGGATCTCAGAATGTGCAGTTTTATATCTAGCCACTAGACCAAGGAGGTAGTCAAGGTTTAAAAAGTATAATCTTTACTCAATTGTTCGCTCATCTCGAAGGATTTACTGAATAATATACAAATTATTATTATTTATTAAACTAACAAACATAGTCTTATTGAAGTGACATGTTTCACATTGAAAGGTGTGATGAAATTTACACTCATAAGGGAGATGATACGTATGTCATCCAACCTTGTAAGGTTTCATGGAAATCGGCGCATTTGTGCTGGACCTGCATATATTTCTACCAATTCCCATCATATATAATGTAAGAAAATTTAACACATTTGGTCACTGGTCATAAGGTACTATTGTCTATAGTTTGTGCTCACCCTTATAGTCTAAGTGAGTTGTGCACAAAGTTTTTGTCATTAGACAGCTGGGAATATTTTATGGTATCATTTAATTTGATACCCCGTAATGAAAGAATTTGTCGGTGTGTAGGAAGTTGCTTCATTAAATTAATACGGCGTGGGATTTCAATTGTTTCTCATTTGCAACTACACTGAGGATTTGCGAACACTTTAAAATATTTATATATGTATGACCGCAGTTTCGTCTTGCATTTTCATTTGCTCTATACCACCGCCTTGTTAACATATACGCTAGAACCATAAATGAAGTATTAATTAACATCAGAATTGATAACATTAAGTGCTTAAATATTTATACTTACTGTGGTTAGTTACGGTATAAATCTTGACCGCGTGAAATGGTGGCAAGAATGCTATCATATCCCCGTCGAATCACAATTCCGATCCTCTGGGCTAAAAACGAACCAACCCTCCTGTCACCAGTGGAGGCAATAAGGCGAATTAAGCTTTTTGCACCACTATTCCAAGGGCCAAGTGTTTCAATAAAGTAGCTTATTTAATCGTTACATTACAATATCGAAATTCATAAAGTGCACCTCATACCTGCACCATGTCATGAAAAGCAATTTTGTCAACTTTGGATAATATTTAATAAAAAAAAACTTAATAGTAAAATTAGAACGTAGTATACGTACTACGTATAGCTTTGCACGAGTGCAATTTATCAATAATTCAATAATGCGTTATGATATACACATAATTTATACCGAAGGTCTTATAGGACTCTGGAATGTTCTACCAATAAAAAAGAATTATGTGTTCTATAATTACTTCCGAAGATTACCTCTTTACAATATTAAGTCTAGATATGTAGCACTATATTGTGTATGCCTGTGTTAACTTTCTTTTTTGTAATTCCGACTCTCATAGCCAGTGTCACTACAGAGACAAGGGATATACAATCTTAGGTCACAAGGTTAATGACGCATTGGCGATGTAAGTATTGGTTAATATTTTTTAAAGTGCCAATGTCTATAGCCGGAGGTGACCAATTAACAATTAGCCCATTTACCTACCTCCTACCTATATCGTCAGAAATCATCTCACATTATATTCACAAATATATCTGAAACTTTATATGAATGTGGTTCATTTTCATACAGTATGTTGATATTGACTGCTAGTCCTGGTTTCCAAACTCAGTGCGCACATTTTATTTCACACAAATAGTACCATTAGAATTATAAACAACTGATCGTCTATAACCCACGCTGTACTTCGAAATTGGCTCAAATAATGCGATGTATAATTTTATGTATGTAACTCTGTAAATAAAATGGACTCAATGATAGATCAAAATCCATAATGTCCAGAAGAACCTGTCCTTTGTAATCGACCTATCCTAACACAAGTGAAGACGGGAACTATAGCCAATAATGAATATTCATATCTGATCGCAAGGTGATCTTATAAAGGAAGTTTGAACAATGGCGCCGCCACCGCGTCCGCTGCAACCGGTCGACTTCCGGCCGCACGTGATAGGGGAACGATGTCTAACCCAAAAATCTTTAATATGAATAATTCAGTCTAATGCTTTGATAAATTCTTTATGATTAATTAACATTCAATTCATTTTTTTTTGTTCTTAGCCAATTTCATTGTAGGTCAATAGGGTTATACTATATAATCGATATAATATGATTTCTAAACTTGATAATGGCTAAATGTCTGTCCGTCTATTTGTAACTATGAAGAATGAACTTGGTAACACACTTTGAATTGGAATGTGGTATCTTGTCGCGGTAGCATACGAAAGTGGTCCCGTGACGCCCGTCGAAAAGAGAGGGTACCACTGGTTTTTTAATAGGTATCCCGGTGTATTGTGTACTAAGCGTTCTCCCCCTCACTTTATTTGGGAGGAATTCGTAACGCGTTTTCCAACGAGAACATAAAAAGTAATGTCGGATTAATTGGCAACGAGTTCGCCAGAATACCCACCCAGTTACAAATGAACCTCTTCACCTACATTGAATTAAATTGGGACCTGGATGAGGATATTTACTCTAGGAACGTGACACAAGGATAAACTAAAACGAAAAATCACGAAGAACAGCTTGTCAAAATATAAAGGATTTGGAATTTGTAGAAAACCTTCGCTTCATAATACAATAATTCGTAATTTTGATTCCATTATTTTCACTCTCAGGAAGTAAAAGATTAGTTCCAAGTTCATACAATCGACTGATTCGTATAGTCATCACTCTTAACAAGCCAAGATGAACATCGTTGTATACGATTTGATGAAACAGAATTTTGCATATAAAATGAAACCCAAAAGCGATACGAAAGAGATAAGGAACAGTTTAATTATTTTCAATAGAAAATAAGACAGCTATTACCTCTTTTGTTACCGATCTGATCAAGATTCTGGTCAAAGATCTTTTAAAGAGAGTTGGAGATCTCCAAATACTTGGAACTGAGTATGCAATGCAGATTAGTTTTGAAAACCGACACATAATATTTTTTTAAATCTAGTTTTTATTTAATGGGGTTTGGTGGTGGTTTGCAAGTAGTCACCATTGCTCTCACAATGCTGACATGAACCAGTGGTTAGAACGCATGTATCTTAACCGATGATTGAAGGTTCAAGCTGGGCAAACACCACTGAATTTTCATGTGCTTAATTTGTATATATAACTCGTCTCGTGCTGGTCGGTGAAGGAAAATATCGTGAGTAAATCTTGCATGTGTCGAATTTCAACGAAATTCTACCACATGTGCATCCAGCAACCCGCATTGGAGCAGAGTGGTGTAATATGCTCCAAACCTTGTCCTCAAAGGGAGAGAAGGCCTTAGCCCATCAGTGGGAAGTTTACAGGCTGTTAATGTTGTTAATGTTATTGCTCTCACGCATAGGAATTCTAAGAAATATAACATTACATTACTTGGGAAGCAAGATATCCACTAAGAGAACGGGAAGCTTAAATGAATTACAATAGCGCGCTTTCACGAGATAATTTATTTTCCGCTATAAATAAAGCTCGTAAAAAGCATGTTATATACAATTTGGGGAAGCTTAAAGTTAATAATAATTATTTGTTTCGTAATGACCGGCTTTGGGAACGAAATTGTATTCCGTCGAATATTCAATTTAAACGGTTGAACTTCTGGATTAAGGAATTTATTTGTGACAGATGGATTTAAATTGTACACTAAATTGATTTATAATTAAAATTTATATTGACCCGGAACTGATCGAATATAAAATCTGTTGATTTGGAAACTTTTGAAATAGAGTTGTTCATTTTCTATTTTAAATTGCGTTTGCCTGCAAGAAATTGCTTTTGAGTACTATATTTATTATGACACTCTGTGCAATTGAGTTAATAAATCTTCGGATATAACTCCTCTAATTCGAGATATGGGGTTTTGGCACTATATTAATTATTATGCCATTTAATATACTATATTTTAGCAAAGTAGGCATTTTCTTCCTTGTTAATTAATAAATTATTTTATCTATTAAATATAAATACTTGTTTTCATATTCATTCAAGCGCCTGAAATATACATCATAGCAATATTGCATTTACTTGACATTGCTTTCTATGAGCTACCATTTGCTAAGCTTCTTTCTAAACGATACACAGATTTGGTTATAGACTGTGAGTTTAGATTTGATGGATAAGATAGATGAAATTGATGAATAAGGTGTAAATTTATATTCGTGGTAATATCGTAACGAATATACACTATTAAATGTACACTTAGTTCAAGTGGATGTTTCTTTATTCGGCTCTCTATAGTATACTAGTTTTCGCCCGCGGCCTCAACCATGGCTTAGAAGTGCGTCATGGGTTTTAGATATAAAAGTACATTTACATGTCTTTTTTTGGGGTTCAAACTAGCTCTATAATAAATTTCATCAGATTCGGTTCAGTGGTTTAGTCTTGAAAGAATAACAGACAGACAGATCGACGGATACAATTACTTTCGCATTTATAATATATTTTTTTGTCTCTTGTAGTTCCCAATGCTTCGATTTTTTTCTGATTTTTTCTCGTCTAAAATGCACGTTTTATCTACCTAGAAATGGTATTGTGTATATATTTAATACCTAAGCTAAGATCATTGTACATCATAATTACTACAATCCTGTTAATGATTCTTATAAGAAAATTAAAAATCGATTCTTAGTTCAGTTGTTTTAAGAATTTTTAATAATCCTTTACATAGTCCCTTGTGCCCCTAGTTACACTGGGTCACCCAACCTTACAACCAGAACACAACAATACCAAGTTTTGCTGCTTGGCGGTAGTATATAAAATAAGTGGGTGGTGGATACAGACGGGCTTAAACAAAACCATATCACCAAGTAAAGCATACTTCATGCAATATCACTTTCCGTAAATAAATGATTTTATCAGTCTAGTTTATATTTATATAGTAATGAGATGTAATTTATCTTAAGCATATAAAGCAATATGATACTGAAATGAAAACCTGCGCTTAAAATATTATAAATAAACTGACGTAGTATCTTCAGCGAAATGGTGTCATTAATCTCGGTTAAACTGAAACCGCGTTCACAGTAATCTGTCCTTGTAGATCTACCGTTAAATAAAAAATTATATGAAGCGTCGAAACAGACTTTCAATCAATTCGCCGTGACAATAATAGATTCGATAAAAGTACTTCCAATAAATTTAATTTATTTAGATTTTCTATATTAATTGAAATATTTTGTTTTGAAGAGGCATTAAGATTATATTCTGTTTTACTGTGATCTCGTTCTCTTATAATAATAAGTTATAAATAATTTATAAGCAAGGAGTTTGTAATATAGGTACATGGAATTAATATAGATAATCATGAATGCTCAAAATACCGTCACCGATTCATTATAATTTTATAGTGATAATATACATAAATTTAAATAGTATCTTTAATTATAAATGTGTAATATATATATGGTATTTAATACAGGTCAACCTTTATAAGCAGATTTTCAAGATTGGATTGGAAAGCGGCAGTGGAGGGGTAACACGACGGCATAAGAGAGCGTCATGCCGTCTGACGTCACGGCACACGACTTGCTACCCCCAAGCCACTAATGAACAACACGCAAATAAAGAAAGAATTTATATGCAATAATTCTAGTCATTGTTATTTATTCTGAATGAACGAAATAACAATTTATATCAGTTAGTTATTAACAAATTACGCTCTCTTTGTAACTATCTGCTTAAAATCCTTCCATTATCAAGTCCCGTACAACCCCGAGTGTAACAATATTGTTATGAAACTAGATTAAGTTACACTTTCGTATTTTAATCACGAACACAATGTTCAATGCATACATAAACTTTAAATTGCATTTTAACGAGATCGTGCGTTTCACTTCATCTTATTTTGTATTATTAAATATATAAACAACACCTAGCTTACCGTTGTTGTTGTTGTTTGTGACTTTGATGAACTCAAAAAAATAAAAAAGTTTTTTAATTTACCCAGAGTATGCAATGTAAATATCTGTATGTAATATTTAAACTATTTTACACTTGCATTATAAAAAGGTAAAATTTGTTTGTATATCGGTGTAATCTTTAATAATGATTCAATTCTAAAAAAATCTGTAGCAGCCCGTAAATGTCCCACTGCTGGGATAAAGGCCTCCTCTCCCTTTGAGGAGAAGGTTTGGAGCATATTCCGCCACGCTGCTCCGATGCGGGTTGGCGGAATACACATGTGGCAGAATTTCGTTGAAATTAGACACATGCAGGTTTCCTCACGATGTTTTCCTTCACCGCCGAGCACGAGATGAATTATAAACACAAATTAAGCACATGAAATTTCAGTGGTGCCTGCCTGGGTTTGAACCCGAAATCATCGGTTAAGATGCACGCGTTCTAAACACTGGGCCATCTCGGCTCTGAAAAAAAATCTGAGGGTTGACATTTTAATTAAAACACTATATTTACAATCAACAGCTTATTTTGAAATTCACTTCACAGTAATTAGAAACACAAAAAAATAGCAGTAATAACTTTTATCTGAATACAATAATAACACGTCTTACACTAAATAACACATAATATCGCGATATAGCATGTGACAATTGCGTTAAACATAACGTTTGCTTCGAGCATCATAACTAACTTCAAACTACCCTTGAGGCCCTTTTTATACTATTTATTTTAATTGCAAAAATGTGGGTACATCGTAGTTTCTTTAAATTCCACCCGTGCGAACCCAGAGCGGGTCACTAGTATTATAATAATATGGTTTTGTGCTTTCCAAAAGAAAATAGAGCCACCACACTTCTAAGCAAGGGTGCTGTAACAGTCACCTAAAAATTATTGCTATTTAATGTCCCACTTCTGGGCGAATGGCTCCTATCCTCTTGTGATGGTTTGGAGGTTGTGGTAGAATATTATTCGAGACATACAGATTTCACACGTGATGTCCCTCTTTATCATTAATCATTAGAAGTTTGCCCGGGTTTAAACCACAATATTCGGTTAAGATACAGTTTTATATTTACCTACAGGGTTTTGTTAAGCGCATTTGAAGATTTAAATCAGTAATTGAATCAACATTTCGTACGACCTAACCTGCAAAAGCGTTTTTAAGATTAGCGTCAAATAGACCAAACGTAAAAAAAGCTAAAATTTTTTTGATTTAGAAAAAACAAACAATCAGAAAATATGTTTTTATTGAGGTCATATTATATATAGTTTTAATATATTAATCTATAACCAAGCTAATTTGTATTTACATTGACAGTTTTAAAGTATATTAGAATAGAACAATAACTGTGACTATTGTCATAAAATTCAGGACAATATTTAAAAAAAAAGTCGAGTAGGCTTTAACATAGCATTTTAAATCATTATCATAAAACAGATAACACCAGAAAGTAGATTTTTCGTACTCGTAGAATATAGTTGGACTAAATATAATATAACGTAATCATATTAATATTAGATCTATTTACTTACGAGCAAAACAACAAAACAAAACTAACTTGATGCCTGATTTTGTACATTTAGGCTAATCAGATATATGTATATCTGATTAGCCTAAATATAACATAATACATAATACATGTACATGCATGTACAGTCCACGGCGCGCTCCACTATGTGATCAATAAAGGTTATCAAATTAAATGTATTATTCCAAGAAGTATTAGCAGGACACTGCCCATTGATTAACGGCAACCGAAATTTTAAATAATAAATCTATATAACAAAAATAATTATATGTGATATATTATTTAAATCCATATTAATATATTAATAAATATAATCTACAACTTGGTATCCGTATTGTACCCTTTGAGGATTACAGTTGAATCTGGATTAAAAGTTAATTAAAACTCAACAAAAGCGGGCCGTTGCAGGAAGTCATCTTTAGGCTTATAACGCAAATATAATCTGTATAATTAGTTGTATTATTGTATTGTTTCTTAACGAGCAAGGCTATGATTAGTATTCATGTGCGACTATGCTATGCTTTAGTTACGTTAAATGTGTTTAAACAATTTATATATAGTGATTAAACTCAACCTGATGTCGCCGTGATCGGTTTCAGCCACCATATCATGACCAACCAACTACGCAGGATATTTTAAAGTACACAAATGTGTGCGCGAACACAGATGAACTCTTTATTCGCTCTCACAAAACTATTGGGCGGCAAACTCAACGGGACCGGTAAGAGTTCAGTCGTAAGATTAACGGGGTTGCGTGTGTACGCGCGAGAGAAAAGTGGACTGTAGTTAAGGAAAAAGGGGAGTTGTTACCTCAAAACTGGGCTCTGATTTATGAAGACACGTTCTTCTTGGGAACGCTCCCTTGGTCTTCATACACTCGAATAACACAGCCAAGGGATGGGTGATATTACAGGAGAAGGATAAGTCCGTTACACAAGCTAATTTCAAAAGCGCACTCACACAACACACGTTTTTTATAAACGTGCCGTGTCCTTTCTTTCTTTATAAAAATGTATGAAAACCATGCCATTCATTTGTTTTCTAAAATTTGTTAATTATCATAAGACGTTAAATAATATTTGTCTATAATTTGCAATTCTCAAAATTTACCATGAATCTGTACTCTCATTGCCTCTAAAGCGATTTGACTTCAAAAATAGAACTAATTAAGGCCAATCTCACGCTAAACAGGGATAGTGTTTAGTGTTGCTAAGTGTTGTTATGAAGGGAAACTAAAGTATAATTATGTATTCCATTTTTTTATTTTTTTTCCATTAATTCATTCGCTTAGCTCAAACACCGAGCCAAGCAGTTCTAATAACTAAGTACCAACGTCCAATGTACTGGGTGTTTTTGCCAGACCTATATTCCGAACCGGCGGTAGCTATATATCTAAACTAATATTGTAAGTGACTCTCTATTACAAAAGTAACTCTGTCTGTCTGTCGCTGTCAAGGCCAACCACTGAACCGAGTTTGATTAAATTTGATACGAAGCAACTCCTAGGAAGGACATAGACATTCTTATATTTGACATATTATAGTTGACGATCAACCATTAAGCCGGGATCAAAGCCGCGGGCGACAAGTTTTTATATGTGCATTATATGTAATATCCAATATAGTTATTAATATGTATATCGGAAGATCGTCACGATGGTAATTATCTTTCATATCAGACATGGTAATATTATCGACTAATGAAGGTAGGTAGTAACACAAACACAATAATCGTCTATAATTTAATTTGGTTCACAATAAGCACAATAATCAATCACAATAATCACTGTGATCACAATATATTCACATTAATTTAATGTCGAGTCTTCAACTAGATATTATGTGCTTAAAGTAAGCGAGGAATGCAAGTGCACCCAACGCTTGTCGACCGAGAACTGCGTCTCCCGACTCTGCGCTGGCCCCGACGTTCCGTTAGTGCGAACTGCCACACCATCTGCCGGCCAACTACGCACTTTGCCTCTAAAAAAAGTCAAATCAAAGTCTTTTTATTATTTGCGCCGACATGTATTATTACGGGAAATGCCGCTAGCATTCTTGCCAACATTCCATTGTATTTCCACAGTAACCGTTTTTAAATTTAAGTTGTACATAACTAAGGCCTTAATATTATAATATTAATTACGTAAATAAAAGCAAAAAAGAAAAACGTATTGAGGTCTATATATTTAAACTATTTTACTGTAACGTATAAGCTTTGGAATCATTACATAGGATAAAACAAAGGCGCTTACCGCTGTCTATCTGTCCCTGAGTATGCTTAGATCTTTAAAATTACATGTTTCTGTATGAGTATGATTTACCTGTTGTGTGTATATTCGCCGATGGTGATCTGAACGATCATTTCATTGTTAGTATTTAATTGAATATTTTAATTCTACCCATAAAGGTGTAAATGTAGTAATAAAGGATTCATTATTTGTTACTTAATGCCTTCGACAATTATAAACCGATTTCATTGCCATTACGACACCCTAATATCACTGTTCTTCGAACTGGTTTGATTGATTGTGTATATATGTATTTGTCAGTAATTTAAGTCCTTTTAGATTCTAAGCTTGATTCGACATCGAATCAGGATTAAAAATAAATTAACAACAAACACTGAGTTTCTTTTTAAAGTTGGTAGCTAGTCTGGTAATAGACTTAATGTCAATGCCTCGTTACTTGGTAGGAAGGATGAGTGAGCCAGTGTTACTAAAATACCAAGGCTCCCAAGGTTTGTGGTGCATTGGTGGTTTAAGGAATGTTTGATATTTCTTACAGCGTTAATATCTATGAGTGGTGGTGACCTCCTACCATTAGGAAGTCCAGTACCTACCTACCCAACTATTGTGGTAACATAGAATGGCTGTAATGATTAACACTAGCTCATTTACCATTAAAGCCAGAACTAAGTAATGCTATTTGGCGATAGAATGTGATGTGAGTGATGTCTGATTTTATAATCAACTATCCAATTTAATTGTTTTTTAAAATATAAATTTATTTTACTCGAGTTTTAAAAATTATGTCTATAAAATACAATTAAACCTGCCATAGAGTAAATGTCAAGCCTTCTCCAAAACGCGCTGCATCTTCGTTACATACTATAAAACAAAGTCGCTTACCGCTGTCTGTCCCTGTGTATACTTAGATCTTTAAAATTACACAACAGATTTTGATGCTGTTTTTTTACTAGATAGAGTGATTCAGGAGGAAGGTTCATATGTATAATACATGCACAATATAGTAGGGAAACACTGATAATTTTAGAGGTTTCTGAAATGATATAGTAAATTAACACATTTTTGCGCTTACATTGCAAACGCTGGCTGAACCCTACGAGATAGTTCAAAATAATATACTACAATATTGTACATCTTAAAAAGGTTCAGGATCACAAAAATCTTATTTTCGAAACGATTTTAAACAATACAGCATTGATCCTTATCCAATTAAGTAAATAACCTTACATTGTGCATTTAATAAAAATCAATATTACCTTTTACAGCGGTTTGTATTGTATTGTATTGTGTAACGACTGAAAAACTGTGAACTTTGTAAGACATTATGTAGTTTATTTAGTATCAGCATTGCACCCGTGCGAAGCCGGGGCGGGTCGCTAGTCTGCTATGAGATTAAGTAGCTGCTGCAGATTGAAACAAAAAACAGTCTCATCATTTATATATATTTGATTCAAAACTGTCAATAGTTACAATATTATTATTTCTTAAAATTAAAAAGAAAGACCCTAATGTTGTCTTAGATTTTCGCGATTATTACACATTGAAATAAAACTAGTTTTTAACGGATTTAATCCGTTAAGAAAGACCCTACTCTACTCTAATCTAATATGGAAACAATTTAATATAAAACGCGAGACTATTCGAACTCAATACGTCATCAAGGAACTAATGAAGACAAATTATCCAGCCCTTTATGGAACTCGATCGTAGTTATATTAAATCTAGACACGCGGTAGCGTGTCAGCCAAGTTCTAGTAACAGAACTGGCAAGCAGCACCGTGTGTAATATTACACGAACCATTTGGAGCCACTTTTGACCTCCTCATAACTCAAAAACTATTTGACATAAATGTGTCAAATTTGGCTCATATATTGAGACTCGCGAGATACATATGTGTTCCAAATTTCATAAACGCATCTCAAATGGTTATTTAGATATTAACATCTAAAAATCGTCATTTTTATCACTGACTGACCTATAGATCAAAACTATATCCTACTTCCAGGTGACCTAGAAAGTTCAAATTTGGCATGCAGGTAGATAATTAGGCCAATATAAAGGAAAAAATCTGAAACTGGTAATTTTTTATCATTTTATTATAATTTTTCATTTTATTAGGTCTATTAAAAACACATATATATACTTAGTTCCTGTAATAACTGCAATAAAAAAATTATGTAAGAACCAGCAATCAAAACTTATGACAGCCGGTCTTAATGTGGATTTTAAGGTCTTCACGTGAATATATAACAAGTTGAATACCACCCTTAAGTTTTTTAAATCCAAAGATTTCCGTTTTAGTACTTATATGAGTATAGCCGACTTTCGTATTTATTACGTTATTAACTAGCATTTAGCGCATATCAATGATGCAAAATAATTATACTTAAAAAAATAATAATAATAGGCATTTCGGTATACAGCGCTCGACGCGACACCGGAGCAGCGGGATAGGAGCGTTGCGATTAAACCTTAACGCGGACGTGTCTGAGCGAGTGGCACCCACGCTCATAAGAATTATTTCAATGCCTTCCGATGGAAGCTGCCTAGTCTATTCGACTGCATATTTTTTGTTTGAGTATTCAACAATAAAATAGGTTTCGTGATACTGTAGTAGAGTATGTATATCGTAACTGGAATGATTTAAGTTTGTACTCTAGCGCTACAAACGGGGATCCTTATTGCTTGGAAGAACAGTATCGAGCATGCTTGCTGATGTCAGCAAGCTTGCTCATGTCAGCAGTCAGCAGGACTGGTGAATGGGTCCAATGGAAAAATAGAGAACGTACATTGGGGACGTCGACAACAACAATAGCGCACGTAAAATAACAATTCAATTTAAACATAATTTAATTTGCGAACTAGAAGTCAAAACCAAGTTACAGATATTAAGTAATGTACATATATGTTCAAAGGAAACAATTCTCTATTTGCTTGGCATATTCTACTACTATACACAAATTACAAGGCCTTCGCCTTGACGGTGCTCTTTTCGACATAGGCTCCTCTATATTAAGTAAAGAGCAGGCTTACGTTGGCCTCTCCAGAGTTAAAACCTTAGATGGAGTACATCTTATCAATTTAGGTCCAAGTCAAATCAAGACACAAGAGAGCTCTATTGTAGAGTACAACCGTCTGCGCACGTTATACCACCCCTATTTGGCCAAATTAAGTATAAACAGAAAACGCGTAAAAAAAATCCGGAAACTGAATGGGCAATTCACTCGAACATTTCAGAGGTACCTACAAGAAAAATAAGAACGTATCAAAAAAAAAGACAATTATACCCCGTAAACGTAGGTAATAGGAAAATAGAATAGCTTAACAAAAACCATTTGGTATTAATTTTGTTATTAATAAGTACCTACTAATAATTTATATACAAAAAGTAGTGATATCCCATCAAAAACATAAATCTAAAAATGAGAGCCAAGTTAAATATTATGATATATACCTTGGTTGTTGTCTTCAACGACAAAAGAAGTGAGATCTAAATTTGTGCCAAGTTAATAGTCCTTTCTGAAATTTATTTATAACTACATAAAATATCATTTCTTCTTATAACTTGGGGTAATATATTGTTGCCTAAGGTCTGACTTGGCTAGTTCTTATATGTTTATAAACACAATTTGTAGTTTGTGCTTAGAATAACAAATCATAACTCAGAACATCTAAGAAGAATGGAGGACAGCTCAGTATTGCTTAGTTAGTATTAACGTACATTAAGAGCTGCGATGGTCCATTCACTAGAAAACATGAATCTTAACCAGATACCATTGAATATTTGCGTGCTTAATTTGTGTTTATAATTCATTTGTAAAGGCTTAGAACTTACGAAGGCTATAATATAATTTGTATATGAGAACTAGCCAAGTCAGACCATAGGCAACAATATATTACCCCAAGTTATAAGAAGAAATGATATTTTATGTAGTTATAAATAAATTTCAGAAAGGACTATTAACTTGGCACAAATTTAGATCTCACTTCTTTTGTCGTTGAAGACAACAACCAAGGTATATATCATAATATTTAACTTGGCTCTCATTTTTACATTTATGTTTTTGATGGGATCAATCTAGTATACTTAGATTAAACAAATTTGATACTTAAGACTTTATCTTGTGTAAACTAATGTTTTTTGAATAGTTTTATAATATTTATAAAAAAAATGAGTCGTTATGGGATTCCCGGTTGGAATGAAGTCGCTGTATAAGTAGATATATATGTATCTAATATATAACAGACATACTGAAACAAATTAATAATGATTGCGAATCATACCATCATATTATTAACAATAAATTAAATTGTTATTAAAAATCCCGTATGAATTAAAACATTATCAATCAATATATTATGTTGATGAAAGTTTTGAAAATCGAACCGAGATGGAACAATGGTTAGAACGTGTACATCTTAACCGATGATTGCGGGTTCAAGCCCAGGCAAGCATCACTGAATTTTCATGTTCTTAATTAGTGTTTATAATTCATCTCGTACTCGGCGGTGATGGAACGCATCGTGAGGAAACCTGCATGTGTTTAATTTCAATGAAATTCTGCCACATGTGTATTCACCATCCCACATTGGAGCAGCATGGTGGAGTATGCTCCAAACCTTCTCCTCAAAGGGAGAGGAGGCTTTAGCCTGGCAGTGGGAAATTTAAAAGGCTGTTAATGTTGATAAAGGGAAAGAGGGGGAATGGTAGACTGGCACCACGATTATTCCTTATGTGGTGATTTCTACTAGTTTACTCTACTGTAAGCCGCGTAAAAGATCTTTGTTCTTCAAACTATGTTATATAGTTGCCAGTAATCTTATAATTCAGATAGTAATGCGGTGATTAAAGCACATGAATCTTTACCATCAATGAATAATTACTCATTAGGCATAGGAAGCTAAGAATGCCATATGTTTATCTGGTCAAGTAAAACCAAATTTTCTAACCTTTAATTTGTGTTTTTAATAAATCATGCCATGCCTGACAGTGAAGTAAGCCAGCAAACTTGTATGTGTCGAATAATCCAATGTGTATCTAAATCAAATTGGAATAAAATTCAAGATCTCTTCAATCAAATCAATGAAATCAATAGTTAATATTCTCTTATTCTAATATCATAATACATAATCAACTACATACAAATTCAAAATATAAAATTTATTCAAGTAGGCTTTCACAAGCACCACAATCGTCATTTAACAAATTATATTAAGTGAAGCTACCGAGAAGAACCGGCAAGAAACTCAGTAGTTACTCTTTTCCAACATTCAAAAATACAGTCATGTTAGTTAAATACAATTATATACGTATCTAACGTACAATTAAAATATGTGCATGCAAAATGCATGAGAACCAACGAATCAACTCAACGCTTTTTTCTTTCATCACTAACTGACATAACTCAAACAATTGAGCAGTAAATATGGTATGTATTCACGTATAACTCTACTTATACGCGCATCGCAACCACAATACAGCTACAACAATACGACGGTACAATGAAAACCAGCTCGGGACACTATGACAGCTAGAGAACAAAGTTTTGTGAGTGCACAGACTGCTCTGGGACCAGTGTCTCCTTACTCAGAAATCATTTTGATATAGACGAATACATTTTTATGTGCAGTTACTCTATTCTTATTGTTTCTCGTATTCGATATTTCAACGTTCAAAATCTAAATCTTTTGAATTGTTATTTTAAAGAATCGTATTAAAGGTAAAGCTAATTGCATACTAGTTGTATATTTAAGGATGAGTGAGCCGGTGTAATTATTAATACCAGTGACATAGGACTTAAACCAAGGTTGACAATAAATTGTCGGTACAAGTAAGTTTTGTAAAGTGATTTATCATAAAGTGTTCCATTTATTCGGGTCCTCGGTGAAGTATAGGAATTACTACCTTCAATTGGAGAAGAAAAGAACTATTGTCATAGTAAATTAAAGTTTACTTTGTGTTACCAGTAATTTGGTGGTGCATGTTTGGGTAGATATGCTGTACGCAATTATCATTCATTTTACTATTGAACAACACCTAGTATTGTTGAGTCGGTTAAAAGTTGAGTGAGCTAGCATGACATAGATTGCCTTGATACTACTAAGGCAATCTATGTCATGCTAGGTCTTGAGGTTCTAGGTTCAAGTTTCGGGTCAAGCCATTTTTTTAACATTACATTACATTAACAGCCTGTAAATGTCCCACTGGTGGTCGTCTCCCTTTGAGGAGAAGGTTTGCATATTCCACCACGCTGCTCCAATGCGGCTGCTTAAATGCATGGAATACACATGTGGCTGAATTTTGTTGAAATTAGACACGTCATGCAGGTTTCCTCACGATGTTTTCCTTCACCGCCGAGCACGAGATGAATTATAAACAAAAAATGAGCAAATGAAAATTCAGTGGTGCCTGCCTGAGTTTGAACCCGAAATCATCGGTTAAGATGCACGCGTTCTAACCACTGGGCCATCTGAGCTCGGTCAGGCCATTAAACATTTTTAAATATTCAATGGAAAAAATATCAGTCCCAGTCCCAAGTTTACACTCTTGTGTCTTCGAAAGTGCGTATGGGCAGACGGTTGTCCTGAACTCTTTCTGGTTTGATTGAGAGTTAGGGAATAGAGTGATCCTGTGTTTAGGCATAAACCTGTGCACTATAATATGGCCTGTATTGTTATCTGTTCTCTCGAGGAAATGCTCGCGGTGCCCATTTTGGTTAATACAATGCACTACCATAGTTATAGGAATAGTTTATTTTAAAATGTCCTCTTATCGCTCGTAATTCACCGGTTTTTATAAAAAATGAAATAAAATAAAAACATTAAACATAACGCATCATTATGTACTCAACGTATAAGAAAACGTCATTAGTTTTACAAGCACTGAATCTTGTTGCGCAAAAACTTGGCAATTACCATAAATTCGTAAAGTTACAATTGTATCCGTTCTTGCCAAAGTGGAAAAGTAGTTGGACTTCGTAACGACTTAAAGTGGAAAATATATATAGTAGTAACATTTAAAGTCTAGGAAATTCCAGATTAAGATATTATATGTGAGATGAAAAATATTAAAGCGAGCGTATGTTTATGAAGATTTAGTTGAAGGAAACTTATTTCAAATGTTTCGTCTTCTTGTTGTCCATCTTGGATCAAGATTCTGAAATCAAAATTAAGTGATTGAATTCTCATTAATTTATTTTATTTGCATCTAAGTTGTAATTGGTTGTCGACTGCCGGTAAGATAAAAGCCAACCAATGAGCGTTCAGTATTTCGTTGTATTTAGTGATTATGTCAAATTGATGAACCATTCTTGAACTTGCGTATAAAATATAACATTATTTTTAAGATGGAAAATGAAACAGTGTGTAGGAAATATAGAAAACGAGTACTTAACCTTTTTTTTAAGGATATATTTTTTTAAAAGTCGAAATTACAAAACTTGAATGAATTTATTGACGTAATCCCACAAGGTTGGGTTAGAAGCTATTAGATAAAGGTCTAGTAATTTATTAGGCTCTCCCTTAAAGGTAAGGGCAATCAAACGATCCATTGTTTGCACGTAATAAAGAATTAATGAGCCGATAGTAAGGATACCTTCCTTCATTAATAAAATGACTACGATAATGTACAGGAAGCTTAGAATGCTAGCTGTAGTTAAGTTAAAATATTTAACATTATAATACGAATATTTTATACGGATTGTAATGTTTGTCTATACGATACAGTGGAAAAAATGTCCGAAGTTTGTTTCCAAAATTCTTAATTAATTCTGGAGTTTTTCTTGTCCACAACATTCGACGTCTATTTTTTTGAGAGATCACAATAAGAATTATGTTCCGTAAGATCTTAGTTCCATAACAAAGGGCGTCGAATGTTCCCTTAAATACTATTACTCAAATAAATATATGAAGGCATTTCTATGTAAAGAGTTTCTATAGAAGAATATGTTGCTGGCACTTTAGCAGATCATCGCATCTATGGTAATGAGGCAGCCATTTTGATTTGGTTTTGGAGCGCGTCGGCATGTCACCAGCGCGCCATGTCATCGGCAATTCGCTATCAACTTTTTAATTATTAGAATATTAATTTAAAAGGTTTGTTAATTACCTGTTACTGGAAGATTATAATACTTTATTATGGAAATAAATTTATTTAGCAGTTTTGTGAATTGCTCACGTATCTACTATCCTTTATATACACGTACCAACTCAAAACAGTCGTATACAACTTAGTTGATTGAAATTATTTGATCTAAATTCCTCGAGTTCCTTCGTTAGTTATGTGCAATCAATTGAGTTTCATATAGTCTGAAACTTTCTGAAATTTCTGTTATTTTTCAGTATCGACAATCGTTGTATTTGTTGATAAAGTTTAATTAATTCTCTCTATCTCGTTTATTTATGCGAAATTAAACATTAGTACCAAATAATACTTACAAATAACTGATACGTTGTAAGAATCAGTATATTTAAATATAAATGAATTATTTGCTTATTTGCAGACGTATACACACCTATTCTTCGTTATTTTTTGAAATTAATGTTTTTATTTTTGCACAGAAATCCTTCGAAAGAAACTTTTCGCTTATATTAAAACGATGGTAGAGTATTTTGAACCATCCGGTTTATTTATCTATATTAATTACGCTCAAATTACAATATTTTCACCAAATTTTTCTGTTGTATGTGTATTTATATTATGTTTCTTATCCAGGTGTAAGGGTTATATATATAAAGACTCGCTTGATAATAAGTAAATTATTTCCCTTCTGAGGAGTGGTGCTTACGGAAAATTTTAAAAATATTGTACCCTAATTGACCTTACATTTCGCAATTCCACAGATGAGATGCCAAATTTGCACAGGTGAATATTGTGAGCCTCTTCTCCCTTATACACAGGTACATCGTCAGAAACAGTAGGAAACGAATCGAATAAGGAAAATATTTTTATTTTACTAACGGGACTCCGTTTTTATTCACTTTACTCCACATTTTTGAATTGGTTTTCTTTCATTATAAATTATTCCAATACAGATCAATTCCGATGTTGTATACCTGCCGAACTTTCCGTGACGATTTTTTTTTGTATTCATTTAAAAACAGTTTTTAAAACGGTTTTAAGTTTCTCCGCTAAACTTTTCAATTTCCATTTAGAGTATTTAAAAATGTCGCAATTGGCTATGTGGAATAATTCGGAAAAATGTTTTCATAAAAATGAATTCTATGAAAACTACAATTAAGATAAAATAATGCTTTAGTCTGGTATTATCCAGAATATAAGTTAAGGTAATGTTACGAATTTAGGAACAAATAAAGCACCGCATTAATGAAGTAAAAAAAAACCATACATTTTTGTATGGTATTTTTTTTATAAAATTACATAATTAATGTAAGGACATCCGCAATCATGATCAAATTGAGATTGGGTGACCCTGGTTCACTCAACCTAAAAAATGGATTTTTTATGGCAAAGTTTGTTGGACGAGTATATTGGGCCACCTGTTTGCACATAGCCCTATCACCAAGTAAAGTAATGGATAGTTTATACTAATTGTAATAAACTGTAATAATGAGATATAACTTAACATTAGGGCTGAAGTCTCCTCTACCGTTTAAGGAACGTACTCCTCGACGCTCACATCCATCAACTCGCAATACAGCAGTGTGGTTGAATTCGCTTCAAACCTTCTCCTCGAAGGGTGAGCAGGCCTTAGCCCAACAGTGGGACATTTACAGATTTTTACTATATACTAATTATGAGTATACTAATTATGAGAAAAAAAAATATATAATATAGTTTTTCTTTTTATATAATTTTTCTAACACAACAATTATGGTATAATGGAAAAAAATAATAGTGAAATGCCTTTTTAGTATTATTTCGTTATTTTAGCAGATTGAATTTCTGAAAGAATCCATTTATATTTATCAATATTGATATATTTATTATAAAGCTAAATAATTATGATCATTTGGTTAACTTTTTCATCTGTTTTTTCCAACGAAATGAAGTATTTTTTCTTTAAGAATTTGGAGTGAAAACTTGTCCTTCAATATAACCGCCCTACTTATGAATGTAGACTTCGAATCCTCAGATCTTAATGAGAGATGGCATTGTGATGGCTTCAATTCAATAATAGCAACGATTACGCGAACGATGTTTCGATTATGCCATTGTGTTCTTTTATAAAAACATACTCGGACATGCAATGTTGTACCGTATACATATATACCAAGATAATATATCTTATAACAGCCTGTAAATTTCCCACTACAGGGCTAAGGCCTTCTCTCCCTTTGAGGAGAAAGTTTGGCGCATATCCCACGCTGCTCCAATGCCGTTTGGTGGAATAAACATGTGGCAGAATTTCGTTGAAATTAGACACCTGCAGGACGATGTTTTTCTTCACCGCCGAGCACGAGATGAATTATAACCACAAACAGCACATGAAAATTCAGTGGTGGTGCCTGAATTTGAGCCCGAAATCATCGGTTAAGATGCACGCGTTCTAACCACTGGGCCATCTCGGCTCCATATAAACCAACGTATAGATTAAAGTATACGACCCAATGTTTCAATTCTTTTTTATTGAATACCATGAAACGAAATCCTTAGTTTTGTAATTTCTTATTAATTTTTCATTAAATTTGGTATAAGGTATTTATTGGTGGCAAGTTCGTCTAGGGTAGGTACTCATTATATTTTTAACCGCCAAGCGGTAATGCTCAGTGTTGTTGTGTTCTGGGTAGTTAAAGAGTGAGTTAATGTACAGATCCAAGGGTCATAAATACAGTACCCAACGTCGGTGATGCATCAGTTAGGTAATATATGGTTTAAATTTCATACGGTGCCAATGTCTTTGGGAAGTGTTGACTATTTACCATTAGCTAGCCCTTTTCAACCCCCGCCTATTGATAATACCATCAAGCTAGACGGTCCTCAATTTTATGTTAATTAATTTAAATATTTTGCTAAGCGAAAACAAAGAAAGTGCTAGTTGATGAAAACAGAAGATTTATATATGTATGTGTTTTGTTTGTTTTGTTTCACTTTTTTTTGTATATAATATAGATACCATTAAACATTTTAAACAAATATAAATGTTGAAATTAACACGACGGTTCACGAGTACTTTAATGAGTCTACTTGAAAAAAGAATATTTTGATTTTGTTTTTTTAATACATGTTCTATAAAGATTTTTAAAGATATATTGGAAGATCAATGTTCGCGCGTGTTCATTCCGTAAGTCTACTTTCTGTACCATTATGTAAAATTTCATTACGACTGCTTTAAAGGTTTAATCACGGTGAGGTTATAGTATTATAGACAGAGCTATTTTCATTACTCTAAAATAATTGTATATTATTTGATTTTCTTTTCAGCATTAAAAACACTTCACAATCGTAATCCATTTGATACAAAACCGCAAAAATCAAGTAAATTTCGGTTTGAACTGACAAGAACCGGCCAAAAAGGTAAATCACTTCTCAATTGTATTGGATGTTAAATCCCTGGATCCCTCTGATACGAGGATTATCCATGTTAAAACGTTTACCATTGAACCTTCCTTTGTTTGAAAAAATGGGTCGAGCGGCACTCGGACGTGCGAACCGAGCTCCGGGTGCATTTAAAATGTTAGCAATAGGAATACGGAATTAAGATGAAATTCAATTTGAAGTAAAGATATTCTTTATGAAAAATAATATGAGAATTTTCTTGAATTGAATTTTTTGGTGAGTAGTTCTTATCGTTGAAACGTTTTTTTATCATTTTATTATAATTTGAAGGTAGTGTTGATTAGTGTGTCAGCTTTGAATCATGACGTGGCACTTGCATTTGCACCTGTGGGATATCAACGAGTTACTTTTATTTTGATATTTGATATATTAAGAAAGTGCAAGATTTCGGTGAGAAGTGAGTTTTTTTTTGTATTTAAATTAACGGTACTTTTGATTTATTATGAAAATGTGGAAAACTTAAACAAAAGATTTGAAACTTTGAACTGACTGTTAATTCTGATTAAATAACTAATTGCTTAGAACATCTTAGATTCTATCTATTTGAACAATTTACAATCGTGAACTATATTTTGCCAACAAAAGCGAATATTATACAATGATTGCTTTAGACTTGATAGGTATAATATTTGACAATAAAACCTATTTGGAGCAATTTGTTTCAAGATCGATGGATCGCATGACTGATGCCAATAATGTGAGCTGATCCAATAAAACTTGGACAAGTCGAAGTGTATTCATGGGGTTAATGTACGACATTGACATCTATACAAATATTATTAATGCCAAAGCAACTCTTGTCTGTCTGGCTGTTGCTCTTTCACGGACAAACCGCTGAACCGAATTTCATGAAATTTGGTTTGAAGCAAACTAGAACTCCAAGAAAGGACAATTTTTATATCTAACATCTGTCAACCGACAACTAGTTCTTGATATTTTTGTCTCCGTCAATCCTAGTCATTTGTACAAGTATAACTTCGATTATATTGTTGGCAGCGTATTGGAATTTTTATTTTAAATTTGTCATAGTTAGACAGACTGTCAAATGTTAGTTAACCTTACCCTTCAAATCTTCTCTCTGGAAGTAATTTATCTTGCCTATATTTACATAGACATGCACACTCTAAACCAGAACGCTGATACAAAGTGTTGTTATGAGCGTTTATACGTTACCTGGCTGTCGTGGAATGACCTTTTAAATAAATAAATAAATATTGGACACATACATTACTCTGATCTCAATGTAAGTATCTAAAGCACTTGGATTATGGAAAATTAGAAGTAACGACGGTACCACAAATATCCAGACTCAAGACAACATAGAAAATGAATGAACATTTTGTACATCGATTCGGCCGCGAATCGAGCCCGGGACTTCGGAGTGGCGTACCCATGAAAACTGGTGTACACACTACTCGACCACGGAGGTCGTCAACCTTTTGCTATTGAAAATGCTTATTGGCAACTATTTCCAATTATCGTTAATTTGTCTTTCGTTTTTCTGTTTTCAGTCTAATTATTTCATTAAGGGTAATGTTCTCCTTGACCGAATTTACGGTCACGGTCAATTACAGAGATGAGATATTTGCGTAGGAAATATTTTAGTGCACACGAGTGTGTGGTCAATTTCTATTCCCTGTTTATGACAGGCCAAGAGTCAACAGATGCATGATCAATGCATCAAGTGTTTCGGTAAGCCCGGTTGCTTAGAAACTAAACTTTGGGAACGTTAATATGATTTTTTTACGCTTTAATTTTTTGCTGCTTCTGGATCTCGTGATCCAGCCTTAAACTTCCGAAACTTTGCCCATATAATCGTAGCTTACTAACAATGAGTCTAAGTACTTATTGCAAATTAAGTATATGTATATTATAAAAAAATCAAAGCAAAGTTAATAATTTTAATTGGTATTATTCTATAGAGGTATTCTTTATGAAGAATCTCTAAACTCACTGTAGAATACGAGCGTAATATGTCGGAAAGTTATATGCGACATAGATTAAAATAAATATAAAATTTATAGGATTCACGTACCGAAATATCCGAAGTATTTTTATAGAATTGCACTGCAATTCAAATAAATGCCTCAAAATAATTGAAAAATTCAATTTTTTCTGTAAACCGATTTCTGTTGCTTCAACTTGATTGTAAATCCGTTCAGATGATTTAAACTGCATTCGATTTTGCAGTTGATCGACTCATACGATGCGAGACAACGCCCTTAACTCTGTTACCTATTAAGAAAACCCTTCATTTAAGACACGAACATGAAATCTTCTTTGTCACGTCAATATTATAAATTTCAAGCTCGTGAAACTTAGCGCAGTTACATAATATACTAAAACCATCTCCAAAACGCGTTGCATTTTCTAGTATAAGTTGTTTTTTTAAAAAATACCAGCAATGCTCCAAATTCATTAAGGTATTACTAATATTCCTAGACAATAGCCTAAGGCGTCAGGATCGACCCTGCGACCCTTTTTACATTGCTAGGCGGCCCATTAACCATTGCGCTATTGACGCTTCAATATAGTTTAAAAGGCATTACATAAAAACCTCTCTCTTTATATATGTAAACATAAACCATCGAAATATTTTATATTTTAAATTTATTCACATTACACGTGTAATTTAAGATTAATTAAGAAAGTTAATTAGATGGGGGTAAGGCAATTATTTCTACCACGAGATATCATTATGTTATATTTCTCACGTTTTGTTTTAAATGGTCCATTGTCAGTTATCTCCGACCGAGATCTCTGAGTTTCGATGAAATGATTTTGATAAGATTTTATTTATATAAACATCGAATGTGTTGATTTCACTTTATTGTGGTTTTTTTTTGTAGAAGATCTTTTATAGAGCTAATAAAATTTTGTCATTGTTTGAATTCCATAAAATATTAACGACTAGCCAGGGTTTTAGGTGTCCAATAAACAAGACATGGTATAAAAAAAAATTATGAGAAAAACCGAAAAAATGGTATTCTTTTGATTCTGATTTAGATCTTATTCTACCACACTGTTGTAATGTAGCTTGATGTTGGTTTCCTTACAATGTCTTCCTGTACATCTTAGCAAAAGAAAATTAGTGACACAAATTATACACAAGCAAGTGGTGCTGGTACATATCTTCGTTTAAGACTCGTGTGTTGTAACCACTGAGTTATCCCGTCTAGTAATAAAAGTCATACATTAACACTCTTTCCTACATTTTTTGTTGTTTCTTTCTTTTTTCTTTCTAGAATTCAAATTAAGATATTTTTGTTAAAGTTTAAACAATTGTAAAATTATAATTAAAAACTTCTTGTATAAATAATGAATCTGGGTTGCAATTAAGTGTGTTTGACTTTATAAATAACTAGCTCCCGTAACCCGTCCCGGCTTAACACGGGTTCAAGAAGGGTATATACAACAAGAACGAACATAAGAACAAAGATAAAAAAAAAAGATTTTCCGGCTAGGGGAGCTGGAATTCTCGGCTTTTCTGTAATGTAATGGCATGTATTGTTCATATGAACCTTCCTCTTGTATCACTCTGACTTTATCGACGAAATCCGCATTAAAATCTGTTGCGTAGTTCATTAGATCACTAAAGAGTAAGCCGAGGTTATTTATAAATTTTCTTAATTTTTTTATATAATTTTCTTGCATGAATTAAAAGGTTTTAGTATAATTTTAATACTCTTATGTACAGACGGATACATATAATAAGTCTTTTTATAAATCAGTAAAAGTTTTAAATATAATAATAATATTGTACATGAATCCTGAATAAACGCATTAATAAAATGTGTCTGATAATTAGTAAAATACTCTCAATACACACGTTACAACTTATCATATCGGTATATAAAATTAAATTATAACATACTTAACCGAAGTGTAAGTAATAGACACTCAAAGATATAGTGTCCATCTATCTATCTTTGTATATTTGCCGGTTAATATATGACGCATAATAACCTATTATGACGATAATAAATGGTCGGGTAATAGGGATACGTCCAGTATAAACCCCTAGAATCTCAGAGTGCTACGATTTATCTCTGTGATCTAACTATGTATGTGTAATACATAACAAAGGAATATATTAGAAGCTCGTATCAAAGAGCCTATAGCTCGCTGGATAGAACCATTCTGTACTGTGAATCGCAAATGACGATAATTAGCGTATATTGGCATTTCCAGTATTGACTTTTCTTGCATATAAATATTTTTTTACGTTATAATTATTTTCTATTAAATATTCTATGTATTATTATTATTATCAAAGTATTTTTTTTCTATAGTTAATTATATAAATATATAAAAGAAATAAATAACTTTTAATTATATTGTACTATTTTTTTTAAAATAATTATAATGTCTTTCTCAGCGAAAAAGAAAATCGTCGTACGAAAGCAAGTGAATAAGCTCACGTCCACATCTTACGATAAGAGCTCTCCCTGTATTCTCTCAATAACAAGTTATTACTATTAATCTAGAAGGGGCACAAATTACCCTCCAAATATAAAAACCCTTGTTCCAAATATATAAAAAAAATTAAAGAGAATAACTTCTGGTCTAAAGCTGTCAGGTAGTATTATACTATTTGTGAGTTCATGGTTGATAGCACACCTTAGGAATTAAACGATTGCCTCCTGGCTATTTCTTTGTTATACAGAGTATATGTGAACGATCACAAGTTAAAAAAAAAATCATAAAGAGGTTTTATCTTTTCCAAACCAGTAGAAGTTTTTAATAAAATGTATATTGAATAAAGGATTTGAGTTGTATTGATTAAAAAAAGATAGCCCGATATGTGACGTGAATCTTAATCGAGAATTTTTATGTCTTATTTGTGTTTAAAATTTACCATAGCATAGCTACCACTTTACGCCGATTTTAAGTGAGAGAGTGGTACTTCCCCAGGCGTGCCGGCCCATTCGGCTGCAACCCGAAGGTATGCAGCGTACCACTACCCCTATAAACCACACACAAATCAATATATTACAAACTTCAGATTTCAATTTGCATCCACGTATGAAATACTATAATACATCAGTATATACACGTGTGATGTATCAGTTCTAGCTGCTCGTCCCGACTTCGTACGGGTTGAATGAGAAATTTTATTTTCTTCCCAATTGCAGCGTCACCTATCGGTTCCAATTTAAATCATAAATCATACACACATACACACAAATCATCAAAATCGGTTTAATCGTTTAGTATTTCAATTATATACACACCTACAGAAGATGTACCTATATATTATATAAAGATACATACTCCGAAATATCTGGACTCATTTTATTTGTGTGCCACGATAGTCCAAAGGGTAGAAATAAACGCAGATTATAGATACAAGCCCGGGTAAGCACAGCTTAGTACCTAGTAGTAAGTGTAACACTTTTTATACCGTCGATAGCAAACGCAATCCGTCCGAGTTAAGTCAAAGTATGAAGTAAAGATTGAAGCGAAGGTTCTCAACAGACAAATACACCTACCTTGACATATAATATTTATATATAAAACGCATTTAACGATAATCCTGGGTTTATTTAACTCTACATCCAATCTTACTCCATAACTAAACATATGGTCTATAACACTAAAATAAAAAGGTCATTACACTACAACAATTTAATACAGATCATAACTAACTTGACGAAATCACGAGTCAAACTAATATGTAGATATTATATGATCATATAATTATAATTTACTAAACAAGTCAGGGAATAGCTGGATTTAAAGTAATATGACGACCTCCGTGGTCGAGCAGTATGTACACAGGTTTTCATGGGTACGCCACTCCGAGGTCCCGGGTTCGATTCCCGGCCGAGTCGATGTAGAAAAAGTTCATTGATTTTCTATGTTGTCTTGGGTCTGGCTGTTTGTGGTACCGTCGTTACTTCTGATTTCCATAACACAAGTGCTTTAGCTACTTACATTGGGATCGGAGTAATGTATGTGATGTTGTTCAATATTTATATATTATATTATTATATAATATGATGTATAAATAAAATAATAAATGTATGTCCGTAAATAAAATACTTATGTTACGTATGGAAAAATACAGTCGATCGCAGAGTTGTACTTTAAATATTCACATGTAAATTGTGTGCATTTTGATTCTCACACATACGATCTTCTCGCCTTGATATCAAGCGAGTGTCACACCGAGTGTGGTTTTGACCAATGATTTTACTCCTTAAAACTATAAGATAGTAAAAAAACATATATATATAAATTGAATATCTGTACTATAGACATATTTATAGTGCAATATATTAAAAAAATAATCGTCTTTATTTCATTTATATAGTAGGTTTGGCTCATGAGCCACCTTATGGTAAGTGATCCCCACTGCCAAAAGGCATAGCTATTTTAAGAAATATTAATTAATCCTCATCTCACCAATGCACTTTGAGAACTAAAATGTGATGTCCCTTTTGCATCCAATGCGTACATTATTCACCCTTCAAACCATAACACAACAATACCAAGCTGTATGATGGTAGAATATAGTACCTCCCCATATGAGCTAACACAAACCCACCAAAGTTACCGTTACAGTTAGTGATTGCTTGAAAACATTGAATAAGAGACCTGCTATCTTGACGATAAGGTTTAGCTTATACCACTATTCGTCTTTGAAGTTGAATGGCACATGTGGCAGAATTTCTTACATGTAGGTTTCCTTCCTTCCATTAACACCACTTCGATGTCCGGAATTCCAAAACAGAGCGATTTTAAAATATTCTCTTTCAAGATAAATCTCTCAGTTCTTAAAGGCCGGCAACGCTGCTGATGTTTTCCTTCACCGCTGAGCACGAGATGAATTATAAGCACAAATTAAGCAAATGTAAATTTAAGTGGTGTGAGCACGGATTTGAACTTCGAATCATCGTTTTTATATTACACGATTTATATGCGATATTTTAAATATAAAATATATGTGTAATTGTTTTACGTGCCTCGCCTTCACATATCTTCTAATCGTCCATTAGGTACTACAACAAAAAATATATTCAACAAAAATATTTTAAAAAAAAATGTATATATATTATATATATTAATATTGAACACACAGTCGAAATAAACTTATCAAATATTTGAATATTTTGATTGTCCATATAAAATTATTTAAAAAATGTTTGCAGTACGTATGACAAATGCTAACACTCACGGCTGAATGAGTTTCCCTCCCACATCTCTGTTGCCTGTGAACCGTGTTCTTAAGTGGGTAGCACACTGAGCGTTAAGTACGTTTAATTTATTTTAATTTTAATTACTACGTCTAAATACATCCTCATATGTACTTGTAGTACCTAATTGCACGTTAAACAAGTAGGAACGGAATACTTATAAGGATATTCTATAATAATATCAGTTTATTATTATTGTTCGATTATAAAAAACTTTACTTGACAAAGCAATTTTGAAATAAGCATTTTTAATCGTCCAGTAGTTTTGAAATAATTATCATAATTACATAATAATATTAAATTAATAAGAGGAAGACATGATTTTCTTGCCAGTTCTTTTAGGTAGAATTTACATTTCAAATAGGTGGTAGTTTTACGTTTTCTTTTATAAATATTAAAAAAAAAATCAAATAATAATACTTGAATAAAGTCATTTTATGATTTTTTATTTATGTAATTACAAACGTGTTTATTTATATCATTATATTGATCTTCACATTTGACAAATTCTATACAAGTTAGAAAATAATCAAAAATATTGTTTAAAAAAATTTTCAAAGAGTACCAAGTGTACCATCAACTCAATTTTCAATCGGTCGCTGAAACACTTTCAGTGAGTGAGTCGCGAGGCGCCGCGCGGACGTGGTACCGGCTTTCCGCTTAACCCGCTTGACGTGTGACCGCTTAACTGTGACCGCTTAAGTGCTCAAATAAGCGAAAAGGATAAACGCTTTCATGTACGTATTTTTAAATTTTTAATTACTTTCGCATTTTTTATCTGAGGTAGCAAAGAATCGTCATAATAAGGACTGAAATGGGATGAAAATGTGTATAAATATTGATCTAGTATATAGAATATCATTATGTATATCTTAAAGAAGTATTCTAAGCGAAGGTCAATAATAATAATAATAAAACTGTATATTCCCCAACATACAATATAAAAAGTGAAACATATGTAAGGGGTATTAAAAAAGGTTACAACAAATATCGTTGTTGAGTGTGATTCAATTATTATGTCTTTATTAACGGTATATAGAGGTAAAATTTGTTTGTTTATTTGAATTGGTAATCTCCAGAATGAATGATACAATTAAAATAAAGTCACTGGTAGAAAGCTAAATTATTCCCGAGTGCTATAGTTATATTTATGTCATATTATTTTTATTATGGTTAAGCAAGGTTTCTCCTTTGAAATATTATAATTGAATTCTCTTTCAATTATCTTATAGTATTTTTTTTACATTACATTAGCAGCCTGTAAATTTCCCACAGCTGGACTAAGGCCTCCTCTCCCTTTGAGGAGAAGGTTTGGAGCATATTCCACTACGTTCCTACAAAGCGGGTTGGTGGAATACACTTGTGGCAGAATTTCGTTGATATTAGACACATGCAGGTTTCCTCACGATGTTTTACTTCACCGCCGAGCACGAGACGAATTATAAACACAAATTAAGCACATAAAAATTCAGTGGTGCCTGCCTGGGTTTGAACCCGAAATCATCGGTTAAGATGCACGCGTTCTAACCACTGGGCCAGATTGTCTCTGTTTTTATAGTCTGACCCACAAAATTATTTTTGTCTTATTTAAAAAGTAAATAAGCTACTTGTGGCAATATCAGTAAATCATATATGATATAAACAAATATATAAAATATTATCCTAATGAAATAGTATCTAAGATGGATCAGGCAGCTTGTCAAGGTCAAAGTCACAGGTTCAAATCTGAGCCCTGAGACTGGATTTTGCTTGAAACTTAATTTACAGATTACTATCCACCAAACAAGATAGAAAGGATATTTAAAAAAGATCAAATAGAGCGCGATGGCGCAAAAGCTTTTTATTAAAAGCTTTCGTTTAACTTAATTGGTATTCTCGATCTGCTTTGTTATATACATATATTATACGTTTGTAAATAACGTTCTTCTCTATTATGAAATAGGACTTTGTAGCTCGTTTGGAATGGTACCACTCACTTATCAGATATTCTAACGCCAAATAGCAGTATTTAGTATTGTTATGTTTCGGTTTGAAGGGTGAGTGAGTCAGTGTAACTACAGGCACAAGGGACATAACGTCTTTGTTTCCATTGTTGGTGCTCATTGGCGATGTTTGGAACGGTTATTTTTTATTACAGGGCCATTGTCAATGGGCAATAATGACCACTTACCATCAGGTGGTGCATTTGCTCGTCCGCCAACCTATGTCATAAAAAAATGGTTATTGAGACCTTATGAAGGACAAGACAAATACAGTCTAATAAGACGTGAGATCCACCCGCCTAAATATACTATATAAAAAAGTACAGTGTTATCATAATCCTCGTTCTATACAGCCCTGTAAAGACTTATAAGCCAAAAGTCCAACGACATATCATTTTATTTGATGAAAATATACATGTTATATGTGTTTTAATCTAAGTATCGGATTATAAATAATTTTGCCTTTAAATTTATATTTAGTACTAAATGCAACGGTACATTGCTTTTGGCAACGCTTAAATGGTTAAATAGCTCAGGATTATGCTAGTATCGTTTAGGTTTACGAGATAATACGAGTCTCTTGTTTCGGTAGTAAGAACGTCCAGCTTCGAATCTGGAAGAATTCACGTCGTATCTTTTTTGAGAAAATTTTGATAACCGACTTATGGTGATACGCCATTTTGATACGTTTGTCTATGTCTATATTTTATGATTATTATCGTCTGTGTCACTAATCACATTCTGACATCTCGCTAACGTGTGAGTTTCGCGTGTGTAGAGTAGCTCCACAGTTGTGAATTTATGTGTGTGAATATTTAATTTAATTCGCGAAGTAAAGTGTTACCATCAAATGGTCTATTTATTAATTTAATGATAATATAATAAATTTAACTGTATGTATAAGGAAAATATCTGCAATAATATTTTCTTCAATGCGTCTAAACTGTAGGGCAATAAATTTTAATGAGGGCATAAATACGAGTTTTGAGCAATAAAAATAGACAAATGTTAGCACTAAATGCGTTATTTTGTGTTGCGTTCCGGATGTATTAAATCAAATATAAATCTGGTTCCAGACTTGCGTGAAATTGCGTGAAGTGAAATACCCGTTTCTTTATATAAGCAAAATTCTAAGCTGCTTTGTTATGAGTGCCGGTGCGTTTACGCTCGTGGTAGGTTGACGGTTTTTGACGCGGGCACAAATACCGATTCGGAACGGAGAACGAGACGCGAACGTGCGTGAAAATCGTAACACGTGAATACTGTCAACGTTTCTTTTAACGGCGCAAATTTAGAACCTACGTTGAAATATACAAACATATAATAAAGATATTTCAACTCTAGAAATACAGTCAGATAAATCACGAACGAATGATATGACGTTAGAACTTATGTGATGGATTTTAGTGAAGTATTTTTATTTTATTTAAAGATTAACATTATTTGGGCAAATAGGCCTATTTGTTTGTACCACTGCTCATAGACATTGGGGCCTTAAGAAATATTAATCATTCCTTACATCAATACGCCACCAACCTTGATAAATAAGATGTTATGTCCCTTGTGCTTGTAGTTACTTTGGCTCACGTACTCATTTAACCGGACACAATATTACTGACTATTGCTGTTTGGCGATTGAATGTATGACGAGTATATACGAGGTAACTAATCAGATGTGCGTGGATGGATGAAGAGCGTACATTATTGTTGATATCCACACAGGAAACATAAGTTTAATTATATATTGACTATGTATTTCGTTTGAGAAAATGTGCTTTTGGTGGTTATTTTTAATAGAATCCAATTCGTCTTCATTCCAAAGCTATTGATACCTTTATAATAAATTCATCCTGAAAGAGGGGAAAACAAGTGCGTATAAGAGCCAATTTGAACGAACTATTTTTATTTTTAATATAAACTTTCCCTGTGTCTGATTAAAACCATTACGTACATACATTAGCAGTCTGTAAATTTCTCACGAAAATTTCGAATTTGTGGCAAAATTAGACAAATACAGGTTACACATGAGGAAACCTGCATGTGTATAATTTCAACGAAATTCTGCCACATGTGTATTCCACCAACTCGCATTGGAGCTGTGTGGTGGAATATGCTGCAAAACCTTCTCCTCAAAGGGAGAGGAGGCCTTAGCCCAGCAGTGGGAAATTTACAGGCTGCTAATGTCTGAAAATGGTTTCCTCACGATGTTTTACTTCACCACCGAGCACGAGATGAATTATAAAAACAAATTAATCACATGAAAATTCAGTGGTGCCTGTCTGGGTTTGAACCCGAAATCATCGGTTAAGATGCACGCGTTCTAACCACTGGGCCATCTCGTTCAATTACAGATTAAAACCATGATATTTTATATAGTTCGGATTAATATAATATACTCATTATGTTTGTATAAGGTTAATAATATTCTGTGCAAGATTAAATTATGTTTTTTTTTGCAATTGTTCATACGAAACAAGTATTTGCTGATTTTCTAATTATCTCTATCTATTTGTTATTATCTGTATTTTTCAATTGAGGAATGAAAAAGTTTTTATAGCGCTGAAATAAAAGTTTAAGTAATCAATACAAATACATTTATTAAAGTTGTACACTACAGAGACGGCCTTTTTACTTCAAGCAATCTCTTACAGACAATATTTAGCTATATTTTTCCACCGAAATCTCTTCGATAGAGTAACTATTCGCTCGCAAGAAATTCTCGGTACAATATTACGTAATTTATTCTCAGTACAAATTTGTAAGTCTAGACATAAATTAAAGATCTGATCGCTCACAAAAGCGCGTCCCTTCACGTTGAATTATCAGCGTTTTGATCAAATAAACAACAAAATATATAATTTAATTTATGTTTTTTTGCTGTCTGTACTTAATCGTCTCACGCACACTAAGATATCGCAAGCACGAGCGTCACTCACTCATACAAATGCTCGTTAAGCTTGGAGGGGCGTGCCTTCGTGAGTGAACAAATATATATTATAGATCGTTCACCTTTTCTCACGTATAAATAAATAGTAGATAAAATTTTAATGCTGTTATTGCCATAAAAGTTTCCGATATTGTAATGGTTTTTATTTTGTTTATATATTTTTTAAATCCACTATAAAAATTTGCATAAAAATGTTATGAAAATTAAGTAAAATGTTTAAAAAGCGCTTTAAAAAAAGCCAATTATTTTAATTAGAATTTAAAATTATTTTATAATTTAATTATATATCTCTTAGTTTTCACATGAGATTACGATAAAGATGAGATGTTTAATTTTCCGGAAATCAGACTTCCATGTAACCCGTTAAAATTTTACCAAATACAGTAGCTACGAAGACTACAAGTTTTTTATAACATCGGTAGGAGAAGATAAATATGCCAACTGATGGTAAGTGGTCACCACTGCTTACAGACACTGACGACATAAGAAATATTAACCACTCTTTACATCCCCGACGCGTCACCAACAATGGAAAGTAAGATGTTATGTCCCTTGTGTCTGCAGTTGAGTGAACCAGTGTAGGTCACCTTTCAAACCGAAACACAACAATACTGAGTATTACTGCTTGGGGTAGAATATATGAGAGGTACCTCCGTAGTGGGCTTGCACAAAGCCCTCCAAAAAATGACAAACAATACTAATAATTCAAAGCTTTGGGGAAAATTGATTATTTTTCAACAAAAATGTGCGGGAAAACTCATAAACGGGTCGGATTCACACCGTGGCCCTCTCGGTTCTTAAATAATATAAACATGCAATAAATCAAAAAACTAAACCGGGTGTCGTAATTCTTAATATGACTTACAAAATAATTCGAGAAATGTTTCGCAGTAAGTGCTATTATGATATAAACTAAAATGATTTATTCTTGCTCGTTTTGTACAGTCGGCCTCTAAAACATGTTAACAATATCAATAAAAATCAATACGTACACTTTCTACAATATCGGACGAAAACATTTGGTTAATTTGTTAAAGTGTAAATATAATTTAAGTCACGAAACCTCGTGTATAGAAGGACCAACGACCTTAATAACCTTTTCTGGATGGATATTTCCAGTGTTTTATTTTTAATGATTTTGTCTGATGTCGTCCACTGTGGCCATTCTCCAGTAAGACAAGTAAAATGCAAAAGTCTGCGTGCTAGCACGAGTATACTGTCTAATCTGATGAGATGTCCACACTTATAGTTCAAGTGCTAAGCGATACACGTGTAAACACTACTGATTTTCAAAAATGGGGCGCTACTTAAAATTTCCCGACAGAATAACCAAAAATATTTTACTGTCCCATCTTTAAATCCTGGAACTTGTGCTCTGTGACCTAATCCAACAGGGTATTTTTTAAATAATAATAGCAAAAAAGGTCACCTTCAAAACGAAACATACTTAAAAGTATTGCTGTTTTTCAGTAAAATATTTGGTTTGTAGTGATGTAACTGATCAGACGCGCTTGAACAGTCCTTTCCACCAATAAAACCTGGCAATGAATTTCATTAGCACAGGCTCGTAAGAAAACCTACACATAAGTGAGTGGATGTATTTTTGAGGCTGACTGTACATTACAGTGTAAGTGATGTCTGTTTTAAATGAAAACGCGTAATTCTCATATTTCATTCAATTTTGAATCGAGATCAACAGTAAAGATGTTCTATTTCGTCTTCATAAACTTGTTAAACTGGCGTAAAAATAAACTTAAACAGTAGCAGTACTGCCATCAAGGCAGTCGTTATATTTTTTCGCTTTGTAATGAATGCTCTGCGAGGAATAAAAATCTTTAAGAGATTTAAAAAACAGCAATAAGAGTCCGTTTTATGGCGTAAGAAATTAATTTTACGCTGACTTTGTTGCGACTGGAAGATTTTTATCTTATACGTTTCTGAACGAACAGATATGACGCAGTGAATGAAACACGTAATTCTAAAACGATGACCGCATGTTCAAATTCAAGTAAGCAATGAAAAAAATGCTCTTATTATTGTACAGAAAATATTTTATATAATAATACTAAGAATTATTTTACATAATTAAGGCCTTCGTGTAAATAATTGTAATTTATAATAATTTTAAAAATGGTATGTGTAATTATGTACGCGCGTGAGAAATTCTATTTCTTCGGCGTTATTAAAAATAGTTTTTAATTGCATGCAAATAATTAATTACAAAAAAATACTCTAAGGTAAATGTAATTTCTTCCTTTTTCATCGTTACAATAACACTAAATCATAAATTTAAACATACTCAATTTAAATTTGTTATAAAATAAACATTGTAAAATAAGATAAGACGAGAAGTTGTCTATTTCGAGCGGATGGACACTTTAGACAATTGGTTTAGCGAACAACTTCATGTGTCTAATTTTATATTTGCCTGTGCGCGCGCAATTCACTTTCATTCATTTTTTTCTAATTCGCCAAAAGAAGTACCGAAACCTCTTAATTTTGAAGTTGGTTAACAATAATGCACAATCGACAAATCCATACAAGTATCTTCTTCTCTTTCAAAACCAACTAAAAATGTGAACAATGCTTGAGAAACTATAATATCTGATCTAACATTTTAATAAAAGTGGGTAATATAATTCATGTGAATGACAAAAGGCAGACTACAATGACAGACACCACTAAAATTAATTTTGAGAACACGCTTAAATTTTTTTTTCGACATCTTGGATTTTATTAAAACTTGCCAAGTTTAGGAAAGCTGAACACAATTATTATATATGTTTTCAATTGAATTATCAATTAAATCTTATAGAAACCGATTGACTATAATTTCATTTAAATTTTTTGACTCACAGGGAACTGCTATAAATTTGTTTTTATTTTTCTAGCTTTGAACACATTGAAAAAAAGTCACCTGCAGATACATTTTTCAAATAGATCCTCGACCTATATCGTTACCTATTATTGTTACTGTACCTTCTACAATATAAATAGGTTACGATATGAGTTCCTAACGGCAGCAGTTCCATGGAACTACAGCTAGACCCTTTGATTGTATCTTATTATCATGAACATTGTTATTAAAATGTTAGAAAATAGTAACAAAATAAATATGATGTGATGTGTGTAAGTGTGTGTGTGTGTGTGTCTTCTTCAGAGAGTGCATTTCGGCTCATTGATGCCGTTTCGTCGGCAGTTTCGTTCACACTATATCCGATCCCAGCATTTAAACGGCTCCTCGCAGTTGCGAAACGTCTGCCTAGAATCATTACAGCGTAATTTTGACCTAACGTTTGATGGTTGTCGGCAGTGGCACGGTGACACCAAGATAAATAGACCTTAAAAAAAAAAGTTTTATATCTCTTCTGCTATATATTGTAGCGATTTGTAAATCGGTAATGAATGAAAAAAACAACTGCTAGCATCAGACCGAAGCTAATTTACATGGACAAACCGCAAAAAACAGTCGCTCTACTAAAATCTATATTCGGTTTGCAGTAAAAAGGCAACCTCGAACCGCAAGAGATTTAGATTGGTACTAATTTTCACTGTTTTATTTTATTAAGATTACGGGTTAAAAACGTGGATTTTTTTTACGTTTTACAATACAATATATTCACTGTTCATCTTCATTAAAAACTGAATGAAGTTTGAAGAACGGTTTTCCTCATAGTGAAACTGCGTGCTTGGACACTTTCACACCCGCTCATAAAAAGGAGGGAGAAGGCACATTTATCGACTATCTACTATACTTCAAGTTTCACCTACTTATTACTCATCTGTAAACAACTCACTGTTTCACCTGATCAACTCAGGACTTAGTTGAAACTGAATTCGGTTGAATTGTATAAATAGCCAGTATCATGTTTTTTAATATAAATGGTCTACGCCTTAGGGTCGCAGCTTGAATAATAATCGTAGTAATAACTTCTCCCAATAAATTGAATATTAAAGCTAAAATCAAATCGATAATCCTTGAGAGAACCGCGTTCGATCTTACAAACTTGGAGAGTTCGTAAGGTCATGCCCGATATGTAGATTACATATAAAATCTCACGTGAGATCGTTCCATAAAATATTATATGCCATCCAAATTAATATAACCTTCTTTTCGGATGAATAACACAGTCAGCTGTATTTTATTTGCGATAAATCATTTTATTAAATTTATACGACCTGGTTTGATATCATGGAATACTATCTTTATGCTTTTGGAATTGTATCTGTAATTTTATATAGCTGTGTAAGCAATGGAAAACACTGTCATGTTTGTTTTTTTATTTACAAACAGAAACATAAATAATGATTTTCAAGTTTCGAATTAAAAAACTTTGATATAAATTGACAGCCCTCATTACGTCCTTTACGTTGATGTTTTTTTTAAAAACACTGTAACAGCTGTCTTTTACTCGTGAATAGAAGCCATAATACTGATTTCCATATTTCGAACATTAGAATAAATTGAACTTCCAAAGTTTCGCCCTTTTAGATGATTTTACAAAAAATCTTTATCAGTCTTTGACTCATCAAACATTACAATTACTTACTTATATAAATATTTATGGTATTATTAAAATCGTCTAAATTGTGTACTTAAAATGTGTGCATTAAGGTTTTATTATAAACAAAAAAAATATTAACTGTACAAATCATGACCGTGTGGAATGTTAACAAGAATGCCAGTAGCGTTTCCTTGTTGAATCGCAATTCCGATCCTCTAGGCAAAAAAGTGAACCAGCCCTCCTGTCACCAGTTGATCTCTCTACTATAAGGTGAGGGATCAATCTATGCCTTAATATCTATTTCCATATTTCTGACATCGAACAGATTAATTTAGAAAAATCGTTTCCTACTCCATAAGGCTTTCCTGTGCAAAATTTTATCCTCTTAGAACCACGGGTTAAGGCTGTGCTTTTTAGGTCAATAAGTAATTTTGTAATTTGATTTCGTAGATCTGTTTTCTAATAAGCCTTAATATACATATGTGTATATAATATATAATATTTTAAAGTTTTATCGCATAAGATTTTAATTTATCTATAGGAAAAGTTGAAAAATCAGCGTAATTTTTTTATAGAAACCATTAAATTACTCCAAGAAGGATATATTGACTTTGCGGAGTCGGAAATTCGGAGTTTTAAGTTTACTTTTACTTCTGAATTTTTAAATGTAGATAAACATTTACAAAGTAATCGTTTCCGAAACTCGTGAATTCTTTTATTTAAATTTTAAACAAGGTTACGTTAAAAAGTTATAATAAAATATATAAATTTGTCTGCCCGCATAAAATCAGTGAGATTCCAAACGAGTTTGTTTTTGCTACGATGACAGATGGATGGACGGCCGTAAATATAGACAAACTGATAGATTTATTTGTATTAACTTCGTCAATGGAGGTTACGAATGATTTTGGATTAGTCAAAATAGACTAGTTTTTGAAATATCATATTGATAGTAATTTATTATTATTTATTTATTAAGGTTTTGATAATGGATGTGGATGGATATAGAGGTAGTGGACGAACCAAGAAACGATGGATGGATTGTGTGAAAGACGATATGGTTAGAAAGAATGTTACTTGTAAGATGACGTTTGACAGTGAAGTATGGAAGAAGAAGACATGCTGCGCCGACCCCAAGTAAAATTGGGATAAGGGCAGGAGGATGATGATGATTAATTTATTGAATAAGTATTCACTCTAGGACTTGTCTGCTCAAATGGCCATCGGTCCTTCGACATTCATGACCAGCCCACTGCCGCTTCAGTCAATCCGGATATTTGATTATATAATCGGAGAATAGCTCGTTCAATTTGTGGACTAGTCCCGCATTTCGTGTCCACGTTTCGGCACCGTATGTCAAGGACAGTACAGGTCAAATTCAGCGGAACCCTAGTTCATGTTCATCCTCTTCAGTATGATTAGAAATTATACTGTTTGGTTTAAGTAAATTTTAACAAGTAATACGAATAGTAAATACCTAAGGATAGTTCGAACTTCCCAACGACGATGCATCGTGCATCATCGTATATCGCTATGTTAATTTAATATTGGTGGTCAATGACGTGATATGGACCAATAGACCGATGACGTGGTGGCGCAAAAGTATGTTATAGGCTATTTGACAATGCGAAAAATAAAGTGTCAATTATTGTAATCAGTATATATTATGAGTTTAAAAATAGATAGTTATTTTTAAATTAACAAAAGTTGAAAATAATAATTAATTTAATTTTAAAATTAATGCATTTTTTTAAACGTGTGCCACGGTACACAAAACGCTCCTGATTGGTCGGGCTTATGATGACGGGCTTATATGTGCAACAGATTAAAATATACTTTTACTGGATTAAGGGTTAAAGGGTTCCTTAACCTCTACTAAATCATATAAAATGCATTTTTAAAATCAGTCAAATAGCCTATTAAAGCAATTTTAGCCAATGTAAATTTGTACTATATGATCCATAAAAACTTTGAATTTTCTATGCCCAAAACATAATATGGGATTTGAAATCGTATTAAATATTTCACAAGTAAATAGAACTGTCAATATTACATATTTTCGCATTTTGATTTCAAGCCAAAAAAAAATATCCGAACCTATCACAACGGACCTGGTCTTAGAAGACCAAAGATAGTCCGATAAAGTGACGTAATTAAATTTACTATCAATATTGCTAAAAATATTTCCATGATAAATATAATCTATGTGAAACTTTCAAGGCAATTAAATTGTTGAACGTGTCAAGAAATAATAAACATACCCTCACCTCACTCACCTCACTCACCTCACCTTCATATTTCCATGTGATGATGAATAAACTCAAATTTACCCAAGAATGTGGTTTGAGCTGAAATGGAATCGTCAGAGAGACGCTTAATTAAAATATGTGACGCGTAGGTTTCATTTAATTTACGAGTACAATCAAAATTTTGTTTACCTGTTTCAAATTGAAACAAATGTCAAGATAATATTGTATACTAATTATCTAGCCGGATATTTATAAACAGAAGTGCTTAGCTTGTCATGTAATTATTGTAATATATTCGAATTTCAGCTAAAGCGAACCTCAAAAGACTAGAGTGCATGAGTGTGTGAGTAAAATGCGAGTGTGTGCGAATATACAGCTACAAACCCTATAAATATAAATATTCGACAACATCACACACATTACTCTGATCCCAATGTAAGTAGCTAAAGCACTTGTGTTATGGAAAATCAGAAGTACCGGTACCACAAACACCCAGACCCAAGACAACATAGAAAACTAATGAACTTTTTTCACGTCGACTCGGCCGGGAATCGAACCCGGAACCCCGGAGTGGCATACCCATGAAAACCGGTGTACCCACTACTCGACCACGGAGGTTGTTATCCTATTTATATTTATAAAACCCTATTATCTTACTCTCATAGTCCTATCGATTGAAATCGAACTAGCAATTAGATTCGTAGTGGTTCAACCACCAGTTGACATATGTATGTCAATTAAATTAATATGCCATGTATACCTGCAAATATCCGACGGTAAACAGTCACCGTTATATTTACATTGACACTGAGAATTGTACGGCGGTGCTTACTCTCTTAATATACCGCAGACTGAGATGTAAGTTATGTACCTTCAGCTTGTTTACATTGGCTCACTCACCATTCAAACCGGAACACAGCGATATAACATCAGACTCCACCCGCATGTGCAGGTGCTAAAGTATAATCTATCTCTGTAATGCAATAAGAGGTATAGAGCTATTATCGGCTACATTATTTTCGTGCATTAATAGGAGTAACGATAGTGCTCACAAGAAGTCGTAGTGTGCGTGAGATGACCATTGTAAGAAATGAGATTATTTTTGTTAGTTTAAGCCTGAAGGACGCGCCTCTTTGTGTAAACAGATCTATACAGTTGTAATTTTTAAAAACATTTCTATTACACTTTAGTCCGTCTGGTAGTCTTTGATGGAGTTTGCTATCGTAAACTTTCATGTTGACCTTTTTGAGATCAACAATTCAAACATATTAAGTTTAAGTGTATTTGTTATAGTTATGTTGAAGTTCATTGCCAAAGTTCTGCTAATGTTCAATTCATGTGTTATTGCGTATTGATTTATATTTTCAACATACTACATTTGGTGATAGAGCTTTGTGCAAGCCCGTCTGGTTGGTACCACACACTCCAGATATTCTACCGACAAACAACAGTACTTAGTATCGTTGAGTTCCGGTTTGAAGAACATTTGACTCAGTGTAAATGTAGGCAAAAAGGACATAATAGTTCTCAAGGTTGTTGGCACATTGGTGTGATGTAAGGCATCGTTAATATTTATTATTTAATGATGAATACTTATCGGGTATCAGATTAACGTAATTTTGCGTATTTGACTGCCTCGTATATTAACTATTTTGCAATTCTCCAGATCTTGATGTCAAGGATTCAAATCCCGCGTCGGAATAAAGCAGTGATCAAGACACCTATTTTATTTAACATCTACCAAAGTCTAAACATGTTTATTGGTGTATTTCTGTTGCCTTATAGCTATAATTCGTGTTCTCTAAAAAGTATTTAATTCATCTTTGCCTAACATGCCCAAAAATAGATAATCATTTGTACAAATACTGGGTTACCTGGTACTCGACCTAAATAAAAACATTCTAAGAAACATACCTACAATTATTTACTGTAAATGTAATCAGCGAAAGACGATAAAAATTAAATAATTCTAAGCTCGCGGAAATACGTTTTAAACTAGATTACAAGAAAAACCAACTTCGAAGTTTACGACACCCATTAAAACTTCTGTTTGACGCCGCGAAAAACGAGACGTAAAACAGGATTTTCTTCACTAAATGTGTAAATAAGGCTTCAATATTTAACAAAATAAAACAAAAATTTACAACTTAACGTAGTTGCATATTTGATACACAGGTTCACTCTTAAATATATATTATTCTGTTCAGGAACATAAATTAATATATCATAGCTTAACGTCAATTTATATGGACCAGATTGGACTTAAATGTTCTACTATCGACATTCAAATGAAATAAAAAATACGCTTGATGTTACATCTACAGAGAATAGTTTTAAAATTTAATGTCAAATTCTTTGGACAATACAGAAGCATTAAATTTGTTTATTGATTTTTAGATCTACCATCAGTTTGGAAATAAACACTTCGAGCCTCAAAAGAACTGGCGAAATTTTACAATCGAATATATTTGAACGTATTATTTATATATAATATTATTTATATATCAATATATAATAATATATATTTAAAATTGACGTATTTTTTTATACTCAACATATTCAAATACCCATTTATTTATTTAGTGATCTATTAACAAAAGTTACAATGACACAGAAATGCAATAAGGTTTAACCTTAAACATTTTTATGTGATGAATCGTAAATGCTTCGTTGTTCTAGTAACTGTTTGAAGTTCGCAGATCTCGAAGTCCTGGGTTATAGAGCCGGGTCGGGTAAAAAAATATATATTGAGTTTTCCTGCCGAGTAATTCTCACAAATCGGTCTCTCGTAGCTAGAAGGTTGTAAACAAGCTGTGTTACGCTTCTGTGTCTCGCAAAGTACATACATTTTCTTAGTCCTACACCTGGATCTCTCTTATAAAGTGACTATTAGAGTGAGATAATAGACTACGGTGTACTTTTACTTTCGCACGATAGTACCTGACGGAATTACCGTGAATAAGAATTATCGAATTCAATTTAACAAAATGGTCTAACTCAACAAGACATTATATTCACCAATCAATATTACTCTGTATGAGTCATTTTATAATTTCAATTTTTCAACAAGTTCCAGACAACTCGGTAGAAGAAAAATAGCCATCGTAAACGCATATTGTAGAATCAAATTTTTAATTGATCTCGTGCTCGGTGATGAAACAATAAACCCCTATCTTCAGCTGTATTTATGGTCTGTAAGAAGAATCTCGAAAGTCACCGAGGAACACGAGCGTGAAAAGACAGAATGTAATGTGCAACATTCGTAAGTCGTTTATCACAATTTTATGAGTGAGATACGAATCGAATTCTTACAAAATCACTATTAAACTATTTTCTCTATGACACTTCTCGGATATAATACGGAAACTATAGACGTTATAATAATAATTGCTTCAGTCCAGTGTCAAAGTGTTTTGTTTGTTAACCGATCTTTATTACCGACCAAAAAAAAATCGACATTTTATAAGCACTTTTGAATTAACTTAGTTGTAGTTCTTCGTACCTCTTCGGAATGTAGATTCTGCTGAGAAGAACCGGTAAGAAACTCAGGAGATACTAATAAATAAAATATGAATTAATTATATAACAATTTAAAGATTCATGAATATAAAAATGCAATTTAAGTTTACAAATTATATTCAATTGTTTCCATTGGAACGTTAATAAGAATGATTGAAAACTTGTGGAGCCTTCGACATCGAAATTTCCCGCGTCTACGTCATACGTTTGAGTACGTGTGACAGGGACAGGTGAGCATCGTTCGTAGGAGGGAAAGGGATGGGAACATACAGCCTGTCATAGAATAAAATACGTGCATTTTAACTCTCTTACGCCGGAAAATCTTTGTCTCTCTGAGGATTTTTAGTATTATGTTAATAACTAAACCTTTGTTTAATGAATGGCTCACTATGTTAGTAACTATTTTATTCCATTTTATTGTATATAAAATGTATTTATGAACTATATAGTGTGACGATGATATAAATTCATATAAAAAATTTATATAATTTTTAAGATATTGATATCGCTTAACAGAACAAAACCATAGGTACGTGAAATCGAAAATGACACTTATATGATAAGATTATTTTGTATGCGTGATATATTAGTAGGGTTTTCTAAACTATATGTTAAGTCAATAAATGAAAAAATATAATTACTTTATTACATTCCTATATATTTTTCTCTGAATTGCTAATACTCGTCTTAGCTTAAGAAATTAAATCACTCGCTTTTATTAGTATAAAGTGCAAATTTTATCATCACTCGTCAAAAAGAAAAACTCATACTTAAGCTCTTGACTACATCACTAGTAACGTTATCTAATTATCATTTTGCTTCTTAGTACTAGCTACACTAGCTTGGAATCGATACGACAAATGTATACTTTTGATACTTCTTAAAATTGTTAACATAAAAACTTTGTTTGTTAAATACAAGTTAAGATAACATAAGTGTTATAAACTCAGTATAGATTTAATGTTTCCATGTGTAATCATTTGATATTTTAAAATTTGTTTATTGAATTTCGTTTATAAGTGTCAATGTATCTTTCACACCATCTCACCTGTCGTCTCTTTGCTTATGTGTGTACATGGTATCAACTTACAACACACATACAAAAATAAATTCTATTATAAATTAACTTCGCAATATATAATTAAAGATGAGCTGCTGCTTCCCGATGAAATGCAATTTTTTTTAATTATTCCGCGTCAATAGTTACATGATATTGTTTTTAAACTGTATATTCATTTTATTATTCATTCAATATATTTTTTTTCTAACGACCGGATGTTTTAACCGTTAATCAAGTAGCAAGTTTAATTAACCCGTGGTTAATTTACAACATCTTTATTATCTATTCGTGCTTATAAATAACAATGGCGGAGTTAATTGCTCGTAAAATTAACCGAGATTTGACTATTGTTTACGTTGTCATGTATACGATATACAAACTGCATCGTGTCTTATATTAATCTGTATATATGTTTAATCTGTAATAAGATAATAAGATTCCATCTAATTATAATTTTTGTTTTTGAGCGGCAAATCGTGGTTGAATAATATTTTATAGTTTATTATTATTATTTAAAATTTCGTACTATTTATATATGTATATGTAAATAATAATAATCATAAAAAATTTATAAAGTAACTTACATACTTTATAATTTATTTTTTTACTTTGTCAGTTTTTTTTTATTTACGTAAAACATAATCGAACGTTTTATTTTCTATGATATTCTATATTTAAACCTCAGGTATCATTAAAAAATGTTTTCGTTTTGCATTTTGTACATCTTTAAAGCATCTACGTTACAGATTCTTTGACGTTATCACCGCGTCCCGGGCAGTTCGGCCGCGCGTCCCCTCCGTGACGCTTCGTTGGTGGCTCCCAAATGTGTTTTACTATTACGTTCAAAATGGTAAGTGATAATATTTCTAAGTGCTGTAATTTATTATCTGTGATGAACCTACTCTATGTTATGGGTACGTTTTGAAGTTATAGTGAAAAAGAGTACGTAAGTAAATTATAGATTATTCTAAGACTGATTTGTATTTGTTGTTTTTATATATTTATATATGAATTGTTGATTATTTTGTTCTATAAAATCAGCGCGATAAACAATTTAAAGATTATTTTGAATTGCTCGGTAAATAAATATTGATTACTACAAGTGCACACTTAAGGCCCACGCACATAAAAATCAAAATACGAGTCACAATTATATGAATAAACACAATAAATAAGTTCAGAAATTATTTTTGCTATAATTTTTTTATTCAACTTTGAGTATAATATAAACTGTCAACATCCTTTCTTTCAATCTGTATAAATACTCAATTAAACACGCTTGGAATTGAATTAATTAAACTAAAACTATGCCTCTTGATTTTTAATCTTTACAATACTTTGGGACCTTGATGTCTTTTAGGATATTAAGAATCTTAAGTAATGTTCAAAGTTCAAACGAAATAAATCAAAGACACTATATGAAATAGCAAGTAGGTAATTTATTAAAGCAACTAAATCTATTATAAAGACCAGATCAAAGTACATTCATGCTTTCAAAATTAGCTCGAACATCACTGAGATATTTAGCTTTGTGTTTTACCCGACAGCGAAATCAATGATGATGCGATGTTTTGTTTATTTGTTTGACCAAATTAAAAAAATTAACCTTTTTTTTAATTGATGTTTTGTAAAATCCTCGTCGGTCTAGTGGGTACCGTGTTTGGCCGTAGAACTTAAAATTAAACGGGTTTATTTACCTGTAAAATCTCGGAATTAGAAAATAGGTAGCGTTATTCGTGCTAAAAAAAATAGGTAAAGCCGTTGGTCCAGTACCTGATTTATCTCTGCTCGTGTCAGATTAGCGTCCTATCTGTCAATGAAAGTTAATCTGTGTATTAACATCTTTGTTCAATATAATAATCCTTTGCAATCGAAGGTCATTAATTGTAGGAACATACATACCTTTTATCGGGTACTGTATTTTATTTTTATTTCATAGGTTGGCGGGCGAGCATATGGGCCACCTGATGGTAAGGGCTCACCACTGCCCATAGACAATGGCGCTGTAAGAAATATTAACCTTGGAAACTAAGATGTTATGTCCCTTGTGCCTATAGTTACACTGGGTCACTCACCCTTCAAACCCGAACACAACAATACTGAGTACTTTTGGCTGGCGGTGGAATAGTGGGTGGTACCTACCCAGACGGGATTGCACAAAGCCCTACCACCAAGAGTTTTACAGTTTACAAGCATGTCTTTGCAATAGGAAGAATATCTATAACGGTAACTAGTTTCTCTAAAAATATATCATCAAAAACAGAAAGACACGATCATTCATTAAAAAACCAATAAGAGTGTTTATTTGTTTCGAATCAGGTTCTTACAGAGTAATTAAAATTAATGAATTCGAAAAGTTCTGGTTTATTCGTTAATTACGCTACGTATACATCCAAATGAATCCCCAAAGTTATTCGTGTTCGTGATGTTGGAAATCAAATAAGGAAGATGATGTGAAATTTATTCTTATATGTTGTTAGTTTGAATTGAGATTTCCCAATAGATAGAACAGTTAGATCGTAACCTAAGATCGGGGGTTCAAATACGGACCAAGACCAAAGAGTTTTCGTATCGTCAGAAAGGAAAATGAGATTTGAAGTAAAAACTTTATACCTCATTTCCCAAAAGTACCTTTTAAAACGCTTTAGTATTTCTCTAATTTAATTAATATCTCCTGTAAATGAAAATCTTAAGGTCACCTACAATTAGTTTACACAGTAAAACACATAGCCTTTACATTTCCTACGGCTGGCCTAAAGCCTCCTCTCCCTTTGAGGGGAAGGTCTGAAGCATTTTCTGCCATGCTGCTCCATGGCATGGTTTGGTGGATACACATGTGACGAAATTTCGTTGAAATTATACACATGCAGGTTTCCTTACGATGTTTTCCTTCTTCGCTGAGCACGAGATGAATTATAAATATAAATTAAGCACGTGAAAATTCATAGGTGCTTGTCTGGGTTTGAAAGCGCAATCGATTAAGGTACACGCGTTCTATACAATGAGCCATCTTTGCTCTTTCCAAGGTGGGAATATTTCATATAGTAATGTTCTTAATCCTCAAACGCGACTAGTCAACTAAAAGAAATATCAAATGGCATAAATACACTCTCTATTACCTCACTCTTAAAATCGATAGGAATGATCAAAACGATAATTTCTTGTCAGATTATTTTTGTATTTGCCTGACCTGAATCAGACCCGAACCTAAAATTACGAGATCTGTGACTTTATAACCTTCCTAGAGCACGAGATTTTATATTCTGTTTATTTTCATATCTAAAGACATTTTTATAATTATCTTCCGTGTCGCGCAAAATATATATCTTTCAACATTGATGCTGTGAGAGATTTTAATTTTAAAATACACAGCTGTAATGACACAACGTATTAGTATGTTTACGCGTTGCATATTTTATGAGATAATGCCATCACAAGGAGATAAAATCGTCGGGTGCTGTTGTACTGCTATAAAAAATTAATACTAATATCCTTCTGGCGAAACTTTCCCTACAGTGGCGTATTTCAGAGAATAACCATTTACGATGGAGGTATTATGGAGCATGTGTGCGTTTCAACTTTAAACATTTCAACAGTATAATAGGACGAGAATTTGACAGAACTAAAGGCACAAGAGCACAGCTTCACGTTCTTTGTTTGATAATTCAATAGTCAGTGTCTGAATGTTTTATTACAGACACATTAGTAATAATAATGTTATGTTTATTTATCTTACGTCGTTACAAAAACACATTGCGACAGCCCGTCGTAAATGCAAACGGTACCATTGAAAGTCAGCGTTTAGTTTTGGAACCTAATTTGGAAGCTGGTCTAACAATTGGGACACAATTGCAGTCGTTGCTTTTCAAAACTGTTTTTTTCTTCATTGTTATTTTTCAGTTTCCATTAAATTGTTCCTTCTGTCTATTTTTGTTTTTTTTTTGTTAGGTAATTGTATACTTTCCATAAATGTGATTTTTTTTTTAATTAAACTTCTTCATATTGTTATTCTTAAACATATACTAACATTTATTGGCCTTACTCGGGATTTGAATAAAACATGTACTAAATTAATTAATTTAATATACTACTATGTCATCACCAGCACCAAAACAAAACGTACTTTCAACACAACCGAATTACAGTTGAATGGGAATAGTGAAAAAACTCAATAGCCAGATTTTACCCACACACAGTACAAATAATATTGTTTAACACAGTCAGTTTAATAAAGGCATGTAAAATGTACGAATTTACTGAAAACTAGAGCGTTCATTTATGCCGATATCCGATTCGACAGCTTTAACTGCGATTATTATGGCCGCTATTCCATTACATATTTTCGTGATTGTACAATTGTGTTACTTATAAATTTGATCTGAAAATAATTATGTCATATTTTGGATCATTTTCATGTCTCAGATGTCGATGGTCTAGTGATTAGAACGCGTGAATTTTGACTGAAAGGATTGTGGCTCAGCAAACACCATACACTTCATGTTCTTGATTACTTATCCCTTGCAAAAAATCATGAGTCAGATGATTCTGTTAGATTCTCCAGCCCTTTTACCACAAAGGAATCACACCACAAAATACGGACGTTCAATGCTGTCACTTTACTTTGGACATTTGTAAATAAATATTCCATTTCACGCGGTCATGGTTTGTCCAGTAACCATATTTATTTTTTATTTGTATATAGTTAATAAAACTCAATTTCCAAATGAATTTCAAGTAGCATTCTAATTTCCATAAAATGTTATAGGATGAAACGTCAAAAATATTATTCGTTCACAGATAATAAATACAGAACAAAAGAATCTCGTCAAAATAGTTCGTAACTCTCGTTAAGTTAATGCAGACATTTAACGCTTAGATAACGAATGGCAACTTTAGTCGTGATGAATACATTTTCGTAAACACGTAAATGGCTTCGAGTCAATATTAGCTCGTTTCATTAAAGTTTGTGAATGTTTTATAAGAAGTATGTTTTAAATCATTTTTTTCATTTCGCTCATTTAACTCACTCATTAACTATATATTTATTTATATAAATCGTATATGTATGTGTTTGCAAGTGTATATCACTAAACTCTTCCTAACAGCTGACTCTATTTATTCATGTGGAAGTGTATTTAAATACATATACAGTAATAGTATGGAGGAATCCTGGTGTTACAATAATAGTTATATTTAATGGTGAAACTCTTGGTATATAAACGTAGTTTGAAGATCTAAATAAAAAAGCGCTGCAAAATATGCTTCGATCATTCTTCTTGATGGGCTGTTATTGTAAGGCATAAAGGCATGAGCCTAATTTATACTCGGATGTCAAGGCCAACCTCTGTTGAATATCTCGACTATGATCTTGGTCGTGATTTTCATTTGAATTTTCTTGTGATTTCACATTAATATTTATCGAAATTTTGAGGTACTTCTTTTTTCAATTTAAGTATCGTACTAGAAACGGAATAAGTATGGTGCTACAGGATATGAAACAAGCAGTCATTCTACATTGCCGGGTCTTGTTATAGGTTCGTTTTATTTATTTGTAAGTTTAATCATATAATTATTGCAGTAAAATCAATACAGTTTTTGTAAAAAGTAACTTCCTTTCATATATAATCAAAATTGTATTTAATTACTTGGTGGTAGTTCTTTGTGCAAGCGCGTCTGGGTAGTTACCATCCACTCATCAGATATTCTACCGCCAAATAACAGTGCTCAGTATTATTGTGTTCCGGTTTGAAGGGTGAGTGAGCCAGTGTAAGTACTGGCACAAGGGACATAACATCTAAGTTCCCAAGGTTGTTGGCGCATAGGCGATGTAAGGAATGGTTAATATTTCTTAGAGCGCCTTTGACTATGGGCGGTGGTGACCACTTACCATCAGGTGTCCCATATGCTCGTCCGCCAACCAATGGGATTAAAAAAGCTTTGGTTTTGGCCGTGACATCAACAAAAAACTGCATTATCAATTAAATACATGTCATCTCATTCAAATTAGTTTATGAAAGACTTATTGTCTTCCGTGGCTTTGATCGCGTTTTTGGGGTTCGTCAGTTGTTATACGTAAAAAGGTAGCATAAAAAATTGTCCTTAGTGTTCAAACTTCATAAGAAATTTCATCAAATTCTGTTCAGTTCCGTTCTGACAGAGACACATACAGAGTTACTTACGCATTTATAATATTAGTATGTGTAATAAATAATATCGATTTAATAACAACATTTTTAATTTGAGTCCGATTTGAGATAGGGATATTGTAATTAAAATTGTGCTTGAATAAACGACCTATATTCGAAGGCTTAATAATAATTCCTCTCATGTCCAGTGGTGGTCAGGTGAGGAAAAGTGCATGACTGCGTCAGATAATATTCTAACAAATATGTGTTCAGCAAACCGTATTGTTGAAGCGTGGTAAAATAAGCTCAATAATTTTACTCAGAATAATGGAACAGCTATTCATCATACGTGTAGTAGCAGTCAGAAAACCAAATAGATCTTATGTTAATAATGAAAAATTCATAAAAAAAAACATATAACAGAAATTATAAGACGAAACGATCTTCATAGCATTCTATGGATTCAGTAGCACAGGGAGAAACTCCGTTTTGTTCCCAGAAATTGAAGTTTATAGATTTAAGGGGGCAATGCGAATCAAGGCTCATATTCACTGCTCGTGTCCCTGTATATCATTCTCATATCAAAACATGTTTTGAAATAAAACCTCTTAGAGTTTTATTAAATGACTATTAAAAGTCAAACAAAAGTTATCCAGCAGAGAATAATACACTCATTTCATTGCGAAATACTGTCATCTCGATTATATCATTCTATATCAGTAGCAACTACTACGATTAATCTTCCAGTGTCAACCCAAGGTTGACGAAATTAGGGTATAAGACAGACTAATATTATTTTCAAATTCACACCTTATTACCATAACTATAAGATCGTTTATTATGTGAACTACCAGTGTTTTATTGTAAATTTCTATTGTAATTTCCGCAATGTAAAAGTAACTTTTGAATTATGGACGTAAAGCTCTATTTTGTCTGCACAGTTAAACAATATCGTTTACAAGGACGGCTCAGACCAAGATTATCTTAATAGTAACATAGTTTCAGGGAAATTGGCCACTTCTTGGAAAAAGGTATTACGGCTGAAGTCCATCAAGACTAATCTCCTACTCAAATTATTTTTAGAAAAAATGTTGCTTCAGAAAACCTACGCCGAGTTTTCGTTTTCGTAAAGTTAATGAGTCTTCAGAGAGAGAGAAATTCTGGGACGAGGTGTGCTTAAATATACTTATAAAAGTGTTGAGGTCAAAACGTCTGCTCGTTGAAAAGTTTAATTTCACAAGGGATGTACTCTTATATCGTTGGTAGCTAAAATAAATATCTAGAAACTGGTTAATTTATTTATTTGTCGTAAGTAATCAAATGGCTAAAACTTTACCAATTTTGAAATCAAATCTCAAAATAAATTAAAGCCTAACCAGAAAATAATAGTCCAATCCTTCAGAAATTTATTCCAAGTTTCTGATTTATAATTACTTTCTATAATCAGAGTGGAAATTTGACCTTTATAAGAAAATATATAAACAAAAGTAAACTAATATTTCCTCTCCATTTGAGTAAAATATTTGGTACTTATTTTACCACAATTCTTCAATATAAAGGTCGATATAAACTTTTTAAAATTCCAAATATGAGGATTCCGTAGAAATTTTTCACTAACGACAAAAAATACACGAAAACTGAATGGTATTTGCCCGAGTTTGAACCTTGTATAAGATTCATATGTACCAGCCAAAATTCACGGTTAATTGCAAAAATTAGAAATCGTAATTGTTGTTCTTGATTTATCTAAAGCGTTTGAAAGCGTGGGTCATGTAACTCTTTTATATAAGTGTTATAAATGTATTAAAGCGTTAAAGGAAAAGTTCTTAATCTTATTTCTTTATATCTAAGTGAAAGAATTCAACAATATTTTATAAACGGAATTAAGACTTTTGGATTTGTAATAAATGGTTCGTTGATAAAAAAAAATTCCCCTTTTAAATGTAACGAGTACATCACGTGGAAGTACTTACTGATAAAATTTAATTACCTTTTCTCTTGAAGAATGGGCATCGGTAAACTCTTCACATACAACCTACGCATTATTTATTCTACAACAGGAATGCTATTGATGTGTCCCGGTTTGTATAATAAATTATCCAACCTAATGTCAAACACAAGGGACATATATTAGTTCCCATTGCTGCGGGTGAGCATGTAAGGAATGGTTATTATTTCTTACGGTGCCAATGTGTACGGATTTATTTGATCACTTATCAAAAAGACTATTTGCTAGACTGCAGTTGAATATAAATTCAATTATATTAGATAATGAAAAACTATTATTTTGGTTTATCAATTAATCTTCCTACAAAAAAGACAGAAAATCAAATCTTAAATTTGACTTATTATATGTTTTTACTATTTTAATATAATTTTCTATTTTACATTATGTATTGTAAACATTCGCCATATTTATTATTGACGATTAAAAAATACATATATTTGTACATACATATATTATAGTAACATATCTAGACATAGTATTGGAGCATATTAGATAATTATAAATTCACTGGCATTGCAACGTAGAGTTTTAACAGTAAGAAAATTTAGCAAATCTTGACATTTACAGGGATCTGCAACTTTAAGGCTCAAGGTGAACTCTTGTGACTGTCAAACTGTCATTCATGACGACCCCTCAACGAATAGACGAATAAAGATGTAATACATATGGTACAATATCCTACAGTATCATCGAAATGTAATAAATAAATTTGGATTTATATTAATTTATGACAATTTAAAACAAGGTGACCAAAAAATACAATGAAAACTATAAAAAAACAACTGATTATTTCAACTAACTTTCAATAGCCTACAAGCTAAAGTTTAATATCATAAAATAATTGAATGGTTTAACTTATAAATTATAACTCCGTCATTCATTCATATTAGCGTTCATACTTGACTAAAGAGCTCATTTCATTAGTCCAGCTCGCAGAACGATCGATACATAACTATTAATAAAATCCATCAGCTTATTTCATGTACCTGTAACTAAATGTGGTGCTTGTTTAATATAGGGTGGGTATCAAATCATTGTACTGGCAAATCGAAATGGTTTATAATTATGGTTCTGTTTAAGTTTGATGGATGTGTAAGCCATTGTAATTATATAAGAATTTTAGGTCGCATATGTGACAGCGATTTAGTATATTATATAGAAATATTTTAAAAATATATTATATATTAGCTGATTCTGCGGCTTTACCCGCTCGAAATTTATAAAAGTTGGGGGTGGAGTTTCGTAAAATTCGGAACGTACCTGCGAAATTTGAAGTTTGTAGGTGTTATAGTTTCTGAGATTTCGTGATTAATAAGTGAGTGATATTTCGCTTTTATATATAGATATTAAAGTGAAGTTTTAAAAAACTTACAAAGAACTTTATGTTCAACTTTTGTCTTTTGAAGGTTATTATAAAACTAACGAATTTTTAGACATTTTCAACCTTAGGAATGAAACAATGACATCGATCGACATCAGTTTTTTTGATAAAAACAAAAAAACAAATTTGAAATTCTTACGCCAATTCTTCTCAGATTTTGCGCATTTCTTTTGACTGGCTACTGGCAGTAGATTTTTGACAATCAAAATAGAGAGCAAGCATAATTGCGCTCTATAACGAATGCTCCTTAAACCATAGTTTATGTACCTCTAGACTAGACGGCCTTTTCCAATCTTCCTTTCTAAATTCAATTAAAAAAATAGTACTTGGAAATGTCAGGACTACTTAACTGGCTTTGAACTGACCTTCGGTTAAGATCCCTTTGTATCTTCAGTGCCATCGGCTTTTTTATACGAAGCGTATTTTTGGCAACCGCTCGCACCTTTTATTTCCATTATACTTATTTCGCTCTCCCTTCAATCAACGCTTTGAAGGCGTTATCACAATGTTATCTCAGACTAATTTCTCTGCTCCATAAAATATCCAAGGCCAAATTAAATTATTGAGATGGTTCAAATACCAAAGAGCCGAGTCAGCCGGGAATTTAATTTTCGTTTATGTTATAACTTCAATTTTCACAAAATGTTGTCCTAATCTGCTTCCAAATTTTTGCACTTGGTAAAAAGTAAAATTCTGTTCGATGATTTGTTTAAAATTGAAATCATACGTATTGTTACGTAGGCTAGAAATATAAATTAATGTACGAAAATTTTATTATAAATTAAATAAAAAAAAAAAAACAAATCTAAAAACGCGTTTATACGAGTACGAAATTAAGGCAATTGAAGTTTGTGAAATTCAGTTTTATTAAAATCTGCTAGTGTTTTTGCCATTATTTAACACGGTCATGATTTTTACAGTAACCAGTTTATATGTAATGTGAATAAATAAATATTCATAAGAGGTATATTAATGCAAGCACATTGTAATAAGCTAGTAAAATTGGTCTCAACAAAAGTAGAACAGTTCGTAGAATAGACGACGAAATCGATGCTCAATAAAGTAACGAAACTAAGGCAAGAGGCAATGTTACCAATGCCACCCCATCCTTTTAGTAAGTATATCTAAGTAGCACCCACAGACCACTGATAGACGAATAAGATTAGACTTCAGCACTTCTACCCTTTTAAGAATTTAAGAGGAATGAAAGTTTTATAGAATTTCGTGTTCGTGGAAATTCTTTTCGATAATTTTAACAATTTTCTTTTTATTTCTAATACATGAATAATATTGAATTCGACGAATAATTAAAGAATATCTGAATTTAAAATTAAATTAAAAGTATATATTATTATATGTAAAGTTTTTTTCACTGTCGGAATTGGATTTTTTTATGATATTAATAGGCAGACGAGCAATTAGGCCTCCTGAAGGTAAATGGTCATCACCACCCATAGACAATGGCGCTCTAAGAAATATTAACCATTCCTTACATCGCCAATGTACCACCAACTTTGGGAATTTAGATGTGTGTGTGCCTGTAGTGACAATGGCTCACTCACCCTTCGAACCGGAACACAACACCACTGGGTGAACTGGTGACTCCTGTTTGGCGGTAGAATATCTGATGAGTGGGTGGTACCTACCCAGACGGGCTAAAAAGCAAAAAGCCATACCACCAAGTAAAGCGAGTCTAGAACCATATACATATATGATATAGTGAGGCTATGATTATGAACCTGCAACTTTAGGCAAGATTCAGGAATTTTAACCACTATTTTAACACGATCAAGACGGAGAATATAACATTTATAAACTAATCATAAGAGAGTTACAGCTCTACTGTTGTAATATTGTATATATTACATTTCTCTATAAACAGAAAAATATTTTCACTACAGGATTCGTTAGCGCGAGTTTTATAAGCACATTCAAACAATCTTTAAAACTTTTTATAACAATATACATTATATTTACGTCAATTTTAGAATTAATTACGTAAAGTTGTTCCGGTAATATTAATATTATAAAAGTGAGCCAAAATTTAATATAATAATAACCTTATCTTTCCAATGATATTTCAAAATTGATCCTAGATTAAAAACTTTTTAGTTTTACCTTGACATTATTGTGCTGGCCTTACGTATTTCTAACCACATGGGAGTATTAAAATGAATGCTGATATAGTTAAATCGGCTTTTTGATGATATTACGTTATATAAATATGTTTACTCACGAAGGCGCGCCCTTCCACGTTTAATTATAATCGGCGTGCTTTAGTATTAGTGAGTAACGCTAGTGCTTACCACAACAACATAAACAGTCATAGTGTGCGTGATACAGTTAAGAGTACAGACGGCAAAAAAATACAAAATAAATTTTATTTGTTAAGAATATTATATTAAAAATTAATTAATTTAATATGGAGGAGCGGATTGATTTAAAAGTAAAGTATCGTGTAATTAGTTAACTTATACAGAGTTTGGATGTCGGCGGTGTTTGCAGTCGATGCCTCAGTAAGTACTTTGATAAAATATAATATTTATGTTTTGAATTTTATTTGTATTATGACCATAGACAAGAGATTTATTTTATTTTGCCTACATGTACCAGGCAGCAACAGAATTTAAGTTTTAGGATTTCTTATTAATTGAAAAAACTTAATATTTGATTTGATACATTCATATGCGATAACTAATTATTGTCGTTCACTGCTAGACAAAAGCCTCCTCATAAAACGCCAATTATCCCGTTGTTGGGCATCCCGCATTCATGCCGTACCTGACACCTTTTTTAAATCATCCTCGCCACAGAGCGTCCTACACTACTTTTGTCCAAGTGTTGTCTCCATTCTAGCACGTATCGATTTCATCGGAAATCAAGGCGCCTCAATACATGACCACACCACTTCCACTTCAGCGAGCCAATTCTACGCACAATAGCGGTAACTTAAGTTCTCTGTATGTCCTAATTTCGTTTTCTATCTGCCAGAGAAACCCCAAGCATCGCTCATGCCATTTCTCGTTGAGCGATCTTGAATTTGTGAACCAGTTCTACGGTGAGCGTCCACGTTTCGGTACCGTAATTGGATTGGTCTTGTGCTCTGATCTTGTACTTGGACGGTCATGCCACTTGGTACAGACACCTCTACTCCTGGACATATCGAAAGTTATTTAGGCAAGTCTGCATGGATTCCAGAAAACGTGGCTTAAAAGTGAAGTGATGCTGTACATTTTTAGAAGAGCTTTAGTACTTTTCTTGAAAAATAAACCACCAGATCTCTGGTCGACGCCTTCGTTGTAACCATTATGGAATCAAATATGTTTGCCAGCTCTCTTAGAACTGGTGATCCTTCTACTTTAAGAAGTTTTTAAAGTTATCTCCTGAAGCCTCGTTTCCAAGTTGCCAAGAAGTGTGTTTCGGATTCAGGCATTTGTGTGGTAATACCGCCACGATTTCGGTTGCCAGAGCCTCATTTTTTGATTAGCAGGAAGCTCCACGGGCAGTTGATGTTGACGGTAGGGAGCCTAAGGTCGTTTTTTACATTATTTTCAGTAAAAATGCTTGATATGTTTAACATGTTTTTCCCAACATCTTTATAGTATTAATGACACATTTCTATTTTTCGTTGAACATGAGTATAATGCCGAAATTTCTTTCATCATACGCTGGATTTTTGTCACGATTTTTTCCGGCGAACACGAGATGAATTATAAACACAGGGAAAACATCACCTGATTTTTCCAGATAGGTTATAGCTTATAATTATTATTTTTGAGCAAATATATTCAATTATATTTTGAAACATTTTTTATATATTCATAAATACCCCAGTATAAAAATATAACATTACAAATTTCCTACACGGAATATATTTGTATTATTTGTTTATTTTTATTAACATGATAACTCTGAGGGCGAAACTGTAAAAAATATCCCATTTACATTAAATCGGTGACAGTCATTTTTTTTTTCTTATTTTACGCGGGAAAAATCAATAGATTACAAATGTGTATAAGGTTTTGAAATCGATTACGCTTATTTTTTTTAAATCGGATACACCAAACAAAATATTTATTTATTAAAGAGATAGTATTTATATTAATGTAACTGCATAAATAAGTTTTCCTAACAATGCAAGCACTGTACGTTTTTCTTCACTGTTATTAAATTGTAGTTTTTTTTTTAAATTTAGTAGCCACTGACAAGTGGTTAGTGTTACCAATAAAAAAAAAGATAGTAATATAGTTTTTACAATCATTAATTATATGGTCAAATTTCAACCATTGACATTTGACATTGACTTGTTAATGTAAAGTTATTAATTACTGAAGTAATTTTCTATACTAATAATATTATACAGAGCTAAAGTTTGTTTATTTGTATGTAGGGGTAAATTCCTGGAACTAATAATACATTATACATTTTATTTCAGTGGTACAAAGTCACACTATTCCCGAGTGCCATACGGTATAAATTATGTTTATAGCAAATAGCACTTAGGAATATTCCCGATAGTAAATTGCACTCATGCGAAGCCGGAGCGCGTAGCTAGTATTATAAAAAGCATAAAAATGCAGACGTACTCAATTATTTTTGATAAAAACAATTCTATTTTAGTAAAATAGATATATTTATAACACATATATGAATAATGACTACGTGCCTTTTCGGTTGCAATAAAATGAAACATAGAATTTAAAATATATTATATTGAAAAGATATTTCATTACAATCATCATTCAAATAACAAAGCTTTTTTTTTGTAGAAACAATATCAATAGAAAAATGTATTTAATCAGCCTAAATTCAAAACATTATGAAACGTGCTTTATTCTGAGTATATTTTATTAATAAATATTACCTATATATTTGTAATTTATGCCACGGCGATTATAATAATTGGTGCCATACATTTGAGTCATTAAACTTATCTTGTATCGAAAAAGAATATTACAATAGTATATTTGTAACCGTTATATGTTGTATGTTTATATTAATCTTAAGATATATACGTATTTATGTTAAACAATTTGGGTTCCATCGACTCGCATTTATTTTAAGTACTTAATTAAACAAAGTCGGAACAAACGGCAGACGAGAAGCTTGAAACATTTTCTACCAGTCAACCGTTAGACTAAGCAGAATACTGAGGCTTAGAAAAACATCAATAGAATTGTTATATTTATTCAATAAATGTATACAAAAGCTAAAATTATGTAAGCGGTAAAATAAATAACAAAAAAGCAAGATGGAAACATGTCAGAAAGAGATAAAGATATGTTTAGAACTATCAAATGAGCTTTGTTCGTATTGAAAAGAATTTCTGTACAACAAAATTGGTAATAAAAGTTATGGGTTGTTTTATTATACTCTACCATAAATCATACATAAAAAAAATGAACACAGATCATGACAATTATTATTGTTTTTTTGTGAACATTGTAAGGTATAACAGTATTAGTTCGTTCGTCGTTTTGATTCATTCGAAATTTGAATCTGTAGCATTTGTTTTTTAATGTTAAATGTCCGAAGATATAAATAAATATTTCAACATCAACAAAGAGGCAATCTCCTACTGTAACATAAAGATAGCTGAACACAGTATAATATTATAAATATACGAGTGTTACGCCATACACTACGTATGGCGTAACGCTAAGAATACATACGATCAAATCGATGTATTATGTATATATATAAAATTTAATGTGAAACATTTTTTATATTCAAAATTTTCGAACGTCTTCCATTTTCAAAATTTAGAGAATGCGTTTGTATTGTTGATCACGAAATAGTTTATTGTTAGTGTTTTTTAAATGAGGAGATTATACTCGACAATCATTTTTAACCACTTATAAAATTGTATAAAACACACATTGACACACATAAATACTCATACATTACACATATATACTCACAGAAACAGTCAGGACTAGACGCTTTAAAAAAAAAACAAGAAATAACAAACACAAATAGTAATCCATACACGATATTTGTAAACTAAGTGATCTATATTTATAAATAATTATGGCATAACAAAGGCTTAGCGCCGCTTTTATCGTCCTTTTAAAAACATATAGAAATTGACTTATTCTAAATTTAAATAACTTACTGAAAAAATTAAGATTTTAACTGTTGATTCTCAATATATTTCCTTCTCCGAACTGGTGTTAGCGTTTAATTTGATAATCAATACGTATGTTTATAAAGAATATTCTGCATTGAATAAAGAAATTGGATTTGATTTGAATGAGTAAATCTTAACTGATGGTTACGCTTCAAATTCGGGCAAGCAACTATAAGACTCTTGATTTTAAAAATTATCTTAATCAACCATATTTTTATCTTCTATCTCTATCTCTTTTATTTTTTATTCGTCTTTCATTAATAAATAGTCAAGCTATTTGTAGTAATTGAAGGTTTTTATGATAAACACAATTATAGTCCGCACAAACGAAGTCGAAAGCACAACACATACAAAAGTATATTCCACACATGACCCACATTACGACGATATCATAAAAACTCAAGACAAAATAAATAAGATCTCTAAAAAATATTCTCGTATAAAATACGACTTTTAAACTCAAAGCAACTTTAAGAAAAACATGAGAACAAATTCTTGTTTATTTTTATGCTTATATAAAAATAACTCCGGATGAATGATATATTTTCGTTATTTATACGCGTGTGTATGTGTGTGTAGATTTGATTTTATCTGTGTTGAATGAAACAAGTCAATGTTACTAGAAACTTTCTTGTCGTCGAGACAGCTTTATGTCATATATATTACTGGTGTGGTCCGCGGCTTCGCAAGCTTTTTAGGGATTGGTTGTCGGGTGTTAGGCTTATGTCCTTCCTTATTGAATTTTGCTTACAAAATTTCATTCAAAGTCAAAATCAAAATATACTTTATTCGAGTAGGCTTTTAAACGCACTTTTGAATCGTCATTTAACAAACTATTTAAACTAAAGCTACCATCGGTTGATTCTACCGAGAAAAACCGGCAAGAAACTCAGTAGTTACTCATTTTCAATAAATTAAATTGTATTCAGTGGACATACAGTTGTCTGTATTTGTTTGTACAAATAGACAAATAGAGTTACTTTCGCATTTATAATATTAGTATAGATAAGCTACGATAAGATAGCCAGTAATTGTCCTCCTGTTGAGATAAAGTCTTACTTTTTTGAACTTTAGAACTCATTCTTTAGAAAGATTTTCATCCGACACGTTCGTTCCTTACGATGTTTTGTAAACACAAATTAGGCACTTAAGAATTTATTGGTGCTTCCCTAATCGATTACGATTAACGTTTGCTACTCACTGAGCCATTTCAGCTCATAACTTATATATAAGATGATAATAGAGATGCTTAATCTTATTAATATCAATCATTGATTAATGTCGTCCAGCCACCGTGGCCGGACCTTCTATAGTCTCAAGGCAACCAGTGTTCTGTGCGAGACATATGAAATTGCACAAGCATTTATTATTTATTCTGTCACCTATATATATGCAATAACATATTTATTGGCCCGACACGTGATTTGAAACCAGGCCTTACAATCTAGACACTAGATTAACGAGGCAGTCAAAATAATATTAATAATCTACAGATTATTATTAATTATTAAGAAACTCAGTCAATAGTAGTAGTTCACTTTGATTATTATAATAATTAACAATTTAATAACTGATTAAATTCCGCTTTAATAATCCGAATAGCTACTGAACGCTCATTGGTCGTGTATGACGTCATCGGCGGCTATCGACCAATTAAAAATGTAAAATTAATTTGACTATGATCAGAATTAAGTCATTTAACAACTATTATTGTAAAAAATAAATTGTGAGAAATCAATGATACAACATTTACAAGTTGTACACTTCTATTTGAAAAGTGTAAATTAAATGAATATAAGAAATCCAACGTAGTCTTATACAATATTAAAAGCCATATTCAAACGTACAGACAAAATGGGCGACTTCGTTTCATTCTAGTTATATTTTTGGTTACTGTTTGGCGATAGTATATGTTACGAGTGGGTGGTATCTATTCAGGCAGGCTATTTTGTCTAGCAGTCGAGATATGATCAATTCGATACGTAGTTTCTACTGAAAAGAACCAACAGGAATACAGTACAGTAAAAAAAAATAAGCCATTCCATACGTTGTCAATGCGTCGCATTTTAAACAGTTGAATAATTAATGAGAGGTTGCCTGCCAGATTTACTGGTTGATATAGATTTCATTTTGTTTGTGATTCGAGTTCAAAGTTAAATCTCAAAATGATGTATTCAATTTTTATATGTGGAATATGCTCCAAACCTTCTCCTCAAAGGGAGAGGAGGCCTTTATCCCAGCAGTGGGACATTTACGGGCTGCTAATGCTAGACCAACGAAGCAATTCTACCCACAACTTATGTCTATTGCATCTTCAAAGGTAAGAACGCGTGCATCTTAACCGATGATTGTGAGTTCTTACCCATGCGAGCACCACTGAACTTCCTTGTGCTTAATTTGTATTTATAATCATCTCGATCTCGCCGCTGAAGAATGTGTCGAATTTAATGGGAATTCTGTCAAATAAGTAATATGTAACCAACCCGCATTGATGCAGTGTGGTGGAATTAGGTCCTAACATTATCCTCAAAGAGACAGATCCTAATCCAGCTGTGAGATATTTAAAGGCTGTTACTTTTATTTTCATATCAAACACGATTACGACTGCTCATACTAATCCATCCACCGTTCACAACAAAAAATATAATTAGTTGGCTCGCTAACTACCTAGTGGAATAATCGGACGAGAAATTTATCCAGTAGACCAATTAGTTCCATACTGTTAGGGAAGCTGATTAAATTATCGTCCAGTAAATTCGTAACGGCCGTTTAGAGCAATATTGCATTATCCGAAGGCCATATTCAATTGCATGCAAATGAAACTCCCGGTCCGAGAATACGTCTCACAAATGAAAAGTGTTCGGTTTTTCAAGAATTTATTACATTTATCGTTCCACTTTTTGTATTATGTTGAAGCAATTTCACGAGACGTTTGCTTGAGATCTATTCGTAGTTTGATCGTTCCCAGAGACAGTAAATATTGTATTTATCATAGGACTATGTAACTTATTTAATAATATATATTATTTTGTCGAACTTCGGCTGGGTAAGTACCATCCACTCATTGTTTTGTCCCGGTTTGAAGGATCTAGCCAATGTAACTACAGGCAACTGCAGTTATGTCCTATAACAACGTAGTTCCCAAGGTTGGTGGGCGGTGGTGACCACTTACCAAGAGGTGGCCCAATTGTTTTTCCGCTTCCGCTATATCATAAAACAAAAGATTGATTGTAAAGATCGTAAAGGTTGTATTGGGACCTTATTTATTTATTGCGCGTTTCCCCCACATGAAGTAGAGGGAGTATCTAGGACTTGCCTGTGCCCAGGACGCCTAGAGAGCCCTAGAACTTAGTATACATTATTAACCTATTTTTATTCAAAAGTTTTATTCCATTAACCCGTCTTTTATATTTTTATGTTTTTTTTTTTTATTATATTTATATTTAATGATAGTTGTATTTAGTGAGCTGGCGGCCTTTTATTTTTTGCCCATGTTTCACAATGATAGGGATTAAAGTTCAAACCAACAAGAATCGATCCGCCACCAATAATATTACTTTTAAATTGCACATCGGATTCAATTGACAGAATGTATTATATTTATTCGTTTGTTAATTTTAGTAAATAAAAATATTTAAATTTCGAATGATTTGAACTGTTCTATAAAGAGTGCTTCTGGCGATTAGTCTGCATGTAACGCAGGCAACCTTTCATGCAGTTAAAACGGAACCAACGAAGACTTCACAATTAAACAAAAGAAGGTACATCGTTTTCGTACATCAAAAATGAATCAAGAGATTACAAGCAGTCATAGTAAATTGTTTAATATAAATAGTTAAGCCCAAATTAAACATATAAACTATTCCATTTAAATTAAGACAACCAACAAACAATTTCTACTTATTAAAGTTACTCTGTAACATTAATCACCAAAAACACATTATGAAATCCAGCAATGTCAAAAGCAAATACACATACATTTTAACGAGTCTTTATGGTCCATGACATAAATATTCCAGAAAATTTTAACTTAGGAGCAATTCTGTGAGTATTATCTCGAAACTCGATGTAGAACGCGGCCTTGACATGTCAAAATGTGATAGGTATGCGACTTTGACGAGAATTATTATAACAGGAGCTACTCGTTCCAAATTTGGCCTTTTTAAATAAGGATTTTTTTATCGAGGATTTTTTAAGCCACTATACTCATATTAAGCCTATTCCAATCGAAAATAAACAAACCTTAGATAAACGATTTTCATATGATTCGCTATTAGCTCTGTTATATTTTTCAATGCCAACAGTTCTTGATTAATTTAGCTTTAGTTATATATATAAAATCAAAATACGGCAAAACTAATCACAAAATCTCAGAAAGTATAACACCTACAAATTTGAAATTTACAGGCAGGTAGGTTCCTTATAGGTTGTAGACATCCGCTAACAACGGATTTTACGTAACTCCTAATCAACAGGGGTTGGACGTTTGTGTTTGATAAATTTCGTTCGGGTAAAGCCGCAGCTTTAGCTAAATTATAATATAAAACTTTTTTACTTTAATTCATGTATTCACTTTAATTGTATTTAACATCACCGACATTTTATTTGTGAATCCATATTGAATATTCTAATTCACGACCAATTAAATCCCATCAATTGACGTGGTGGTAGACTTTTGTGCAAGCTCGTTTGGGTACCACTACCCATCAATAATACTCAGTAATACTCAGTATTGATGTGTTCCACTTTCAAGGGTGAGTGAGTCATTGTAACTCCGGACACAAGAGACATAGCACTCAGTTTCTAAGGTTGAAAGCGCATTGGTTATTTAAGTAATGATTAAAATTTCTCACGGTGCCAATGTCTTTAGACAGAGCTCACCACTTACCATCAGGTAGCCAATTTTCTTTAAAAAAAGAAAATCAAAGTTAAAGTTATTTATTAGGAGAAACCCAAGTTTCTCCTCCATTGGAAGAAGCGATAGATTTAAACATTTGCCAACCGATCTATACGACGTCACACAACACGCCGGGCAGAACAATGAATCGCACGATGTAAAACATATAAAAACTTTTTAAAATAATTTGTTTTAATGTTTATAGTGATTAATACTCTAGGCCGCTTTTGCATGCAATTATATTTTTTTATTTTTTTTCTAACAGTACTTGTTGGACCTTGATATAACGAAAATATTACAATATCAAAGGTTTTTTTGAAAACAATACACAAAACAATCGAAGCTATTCAGCTCTGGGCGGTACGGTTAGCAAAAAAAAAGATCCTGTAATCCGAATTTTCATTAATTTGAAATGAAAACCTTCATTCATAACGAAATGCCCTCGGCTTCTCATAATTAATTAGACGTCATTTAATATAATTGTGATTATTACTTTCGCTATTATTTTTATAACGATATTTTCATAATAACCTACAATTTAATCTTTTATATTGAAGTTTGTAATATTATAATACGATAAATTTTAGTGTTGAGTCAAGAAAAGCTGCCTCGTTTAGGTAAATTAACCCTTATGATAACAGTCATAAGAAATAAAGTTGCGTAAAGGTATTACTCAAGAATAATGTTTTTATATGATTTAGGTACAACGTTATGATGATATCACACATAAATACTGGTATCACATATATATTGTATTGAAATATAAGGTACAGCTCACTTAGGTACCGACATTGCTATTTTCCTCGTGTAATAACACTGACTCACTCATTATTCGCACTGTTTGGCATTTGTAAAGCGAATAGATTGTACCCAGAGATAGAGTTAAAATGATAAAACTTGTAAAGTCTAATAACTATATTGCTTAACGAAGTAAAATTTAAGTACACAGTATTGCAAATACAGCTGTGTTCGAATTGATAGAGATTAAAAACGAATTAATAGCCTGTAAATTTCCCACTGCTGGGCTAAGAACTCCTCTCCCTTCGAGGAGAAGGTTTGGAGCATATTGCACCACGCTGTTCCAATGCGGTTCGGTGGAATACACATGTGGCAGAATGTCATTGAAATTAGACACATGCAGGTTTCCTCACGATGTTTTTCTTTACCGCCGCGCTCGAGATGAATTATAAACACAAATTAAGCACATGAAAATTGAGTGGTGCTTGCCTGGGTTTGAACCCGAAATCATTTTTTAAGATGCACGCGTTCTAACCACCATCTCTTCTCTGTTGATATTACAAATGTGAAGGTAATTTTGTCTGTATGCCTGTCTGTTGCTCTCGGCCATACCACTGAACCGAAATTGATAAAATTTGGTATGAAGCAAGCTTGAGCTTCAAGGAAGGATATAGAATAAGGCTTTTTATATCTAATACCTGATGATCACCTCTAAAACATGAACGAAATCGTAGGTGATAATTAATACGCTTATAAAAAAAAATCATTTTTTAAGTTTGGAATATAACGGAACGCTATGTTCCAGAACTTTCTACAATTACTCAACAAGTTTAACAGTCGAGATACCTTTTGCAGGTTTAACTAAAATAAGACTAAATTTATTCAACGCCAAACTAAATTTATCCAAATTTACATACGGACTTAAAACGTTTTGACAGTTTGTTTATCAGACATGGATTTATGTAATGATTATAGCGATTTTATTGAGCTTCAAGGAAAAGTACTGGTCGATTTGCGTTATACCTAATGCCATACGTTGATTTATCTGTGAGTATTAATGTATAAATAAAATTATGTATGTGTGCACATCACCCAAAACACACACTAAGAATTTTATACTAACTACACGTTGAAAACTTTTCCTGCAGAACTTCGTGAAAGCGAATCTGGGTTAATCCACTTGACAGTTCCTCCGACGCTAAATATCATTGTTATCATAGGCGAGTGAGCCAGTGTAATTACAAGCGTAAAGAACACATCACCTCACCCGTGTGTCCTATTGACAGTGTAATAAATAGCTCCAAAAACTTACCAATTCGGAAATATCTTTGAAAAAAGAACCCGTGAAAGAATATCGACGAGTTTTTTTGCAAACTTTGTACAAGACGTGTCACCGCCGTGTCTATACCTACAAGTTTATGGTCCATCTAGTTATGTTTCATTACTTTAAGTACCGATGAAGTATATTTATTTTGATCGATCGTGTATACGATGTTGTTTCTTTAAAGTTTTCTCTGTAACTATTTATCTCGCTCACCTGTATCTTGTCAAAACCTGCTGATTAATACATTACTACCCACGCGTACACTCCGGCGTGGCGTCATGCTTACGATATTTTACAGATGCTAAAATAAGAACTTAAGTTTTAAAAATTCTTAAATTCAATATGAAATTGTTTCCGTTGAAATATCCAAAGTTTAAAGATTCTTTTCGAGCATAACAATCGTTTCAAAACTAATCTTTTTGACGTATCGTAAAGATCTTCGTTTAAAAGCAAGCGCTAAAATAAATAATCGATACATTACTCTACGTTTTGTGTAAACGACTATAAAACCGGTTTATCAATAAATCTGTACTTTAGACCAGTTTTAATAAATAAATAAATATTGGACAACATCACATACATTACTCTGATCCGATGTAAGTAGCTAAAGCACTTGTGTTATGGAAAATCAGAAGTAACGACGGTACCACCCAGACCCAAGACAACGTAGAAAACCAATGAACTTTTTCTACATCGACTCGGCCTGGAATCGAACCCGGGACCTCGGAGTGGCGTACCCATGAAAACCGGTGTACACACTACTCAACCGCGGAAGTCATCATAAGTACTGAGTGGAGTTTTTCATCTTAATATTTATTTACGATTTTACATCATTTCTTGCATACATATTGTCAGAAGTACAATTATAATGGTTTAACAATACACTTACCGATTTTTTATTTTTTTTTCTCTGCAATAATATATATATATATATATATATATATATATATATATATATATATATATAATACAAGTGTTATATATAAAGCGGAAGCGACTTTATTTTATACTACGTAGAGATATAATACATCAATATAATGCCATCAGCTACTAACCTCTTCACTCGTAATAAGCCCTTCAGAGTTACACTTAGGAATTTATATTACATTGTTAAATTTATCAATAAAATAACAACTGCTCGTCCTGTCGTATGCATAAAGTATGAATTACGATGATATTTTTTAACCAATGAGATATCAGCATTCGTCTGAAAAGAAAAACTTATGTCTTCACTATTTATGTACGATTCGATCTGGTTTCTAATAAGTCGTCGTGTCTGTCTGCCAATCCGTCTGTCAATAGAACTATGGAAACTTTGAAAACGACCAAGTTTCCATAGTTTTCTAAGAAGTCATGAATATAGATTATCTCCCGACAGTTGTTCAAACTATTTTCATATTATCATATGAATGTGTGTATTAACTGACATTTCTGATAGATTCTATTTTTGAATATGATTTTTTTGGTAAAGAAAATAGACAAAACTTATTTAAAAATAAAAGCTAGCTTCATATGGTAGACTTATTACATGTATGCAGGCCTGGTGGGAAGTAGTTACCACCACCTATAGATATTGGCCTGAGATCATCAATACACCACCAACCTTGCGAACTAAGATGTTAAGACCCTTGCACTTATACACTGACTTACTCACCCTATCAACTGGAACATATGTGATGAGTCAATGGATCTTAGACGGAGTTACATAAAGCAATGCGTGCAATTAAGTTGTAAATGTAGTTTTGTGATATTGGTCAGGTTAGCCAAATATATTTAAAATTCCTGTCATTAGATTCTTCCAAGTTTCTAATTAGCTAATGTAAAAGTTTGTTGTTACAATAACGATCTTGGAGTAAAAATGCCACAACTTTTCTAAAACATACAGCTCGTGGTATTGACTCCACATGGACTCATTTCAAAAATAGAACCAGAATTGTGATGTAATAGAGAATTCATAGTTTGTGTTGAATGGTAAAGAAATTATTATGCAGCACTTTTATATAGCAGTTACAGGTTACAACAAAATGAAAAAAGAACGAAATCTTCTCCGTAAAAGCACATATGTGCCAGAGTTCACGATGATCGATCATACGGAGTAGAATTATACACCTGAAATAGATCAAGATTATTTTCTTTATACAACACTAGTTCTCGCCTGACGCTTCGCTTGCATGTTAGGCTTGCAGTTTATAAGCGTTAAGCATAAAACGTAGTTTATGTTCTTCCATGGGGTTCAAGTTTGCTTCATACCTCAAAATTTCCTTCGATATTGATACAAAAGAAAGAAAGATTTGCTTCATACATACAGAAATACAAATAAAATGAGTAACTTTCGCATATAATGTATTATATGATTAATTTAAAGGTAGTTTTTTTCCGTGAATTTAATGTATTTAATATGTGGGATTCCAGAAAATCCATTAGATGGGATTTACAGCAAAGTATCGAGAAAACGTCTGTAAGTTTGCAAGTACTAAGTACGGTTGCCTGTTATGCACGAAAGTATCTTAAGAAAACTATATGTTTGAGATATATTTATATCACAGTTAAATTGTAACCGTTAGATTATAATATATATCGCAAGATCGTTTGTATTTGATCGAATGTAACGTATAAAATTTATAATCTCTCGGTAAAGTAACTGCTTTTGAATATCCCACTGTTGGGCTTAGGCCTCTTTTCATATTACTTTTCATATATGGAGAGAGGTTTCCTTTACCGTACACAAGATGAAATAATATAAATCTCATTAATGTTTTTGCTTATTCGGGCTAAAACCCACAGTCTTCGGTTAAGATCCAAGCGTTCTAAACATGACACTAGAGCTGTTTAAAATATATATTTTTGTAGTTATATTTTTTGGCGCGTTTGATGAATGATCAATGAAAAAAATAATATTTATGAGAGTTATTTTTTTTGATGGGACACGTGACATGAAAACTACATAATGAAATTTTTCGCTAAATCGTCAAGTCGCTCGAAATAGACGACTTCACACCAAACAAGTTACTTTACAAGGTTTATTTTAAAATAAATTTAAAAAAAAAAATATTTTTTTTTCATTACAATATTTTTAATAACGCCGAAGAAAAAGAACGTCTCACACGCTTTTTAAAATATAGGAATAGTTCGATTTTTAAAATAACTGGATATTAATATCACATTTCCAAAATCGTTCGGATATTTCTCACATATCATTAGTAACTGTTCAATAAAATACAAACCAGAATAACACTGAGCCTTGAGTAAAATATAATATAAGGGAATGATAATTTACTTCAAGCTATAAGTGGAATAAGCGATAAACGCAATACTCAGTAAATGTTAGCGTCGGTGTAAACAATTACATTCCCGGATTCTGTATTTTCATAAATTATGTATGCGCTGAAAGGAAAGGAAACAGGCGAGTTCTGTAAACAACACAATTAGACTACATTAGAAGTGGGTAAGCGGCTTGATTGATTGGTTTTACCGTGTGTTCGTAACTAATATTTAAAACCGTATAAAAATAATATTTAACGTTTCGTGATTTAGTTGATAATCATCACAAGAAATTATTAATCATCTCAACAAAACTGTGAATAATATACATTTTATGAGTACGAAAAAAATACACAATTAAAAATAAATAACGCTGTACAAAAGAACTACTTATAACTGTTAGTTTGTTTTTTTTTTTAAATCTACAACAAAACTGTCAGAAGTCGGTGCTTGTATGTATGTATGCAAAACTAGGGCTCGCTTATAAGTCAAAATTTGACAGACATTCATAAAGATAAGGCTCAACTAAATGAAACCTTGTCTTTATTAAAATAAAAAAACCCCATTATAAAAAAAGCGATAATAGGCAATCGATGGATCCAGTTGAGTCACCTGAATTTCTTAGCCTTATTGTTGATGCCAAGTTGCAATGGCTCCCACATATAAACGGATTGGCGAGAAGACTAAACTCTGAAAAACGTTGAAGAACGCTCGTGGGCGAATATAATTAGTGAGTTCTTGATTGATAGCACACCTTGGGAATGAAACTAAAAATAAAAATTGAGAATGAAAAAACGAATAGTAGATTTTTGTCTATCAATAAGCAAGTGTTGCAAACACTTCCATATCGCCTTCTGGCTACTTCTTTTTTTATATTGAATATATTTAAATAATCACAAATTGTTAAAAAAAAAAAAAACAAAAACTCGCTGAGTTCCTTTCGCCGATTCTTCTCAGGGCATTTGCTTCTCCGAACCGGCGGCAGTGTTTGGTTTGACAATCAATAAGTATGTTTAATCTTCTTTATTAAATAACGGAATTTGATTTGAATTAGTATTTAGACAGGAAAATCCAATTACATTTATTGATAAAGCAAATTAACCAACCAGGCTTTAGCTGATTAGGCCTTAAACCAAGTACATTTTCCAAATAACTGAACAAAATAAAAGAAAACACAAGGCACTGATTAATCAATGTAATGGAATCGTCGTTTAAAATGATTTAGAGAGACGTATGTCGTGTGTGGACGTTTGTTGGCAGGCAATCAATGAGGTGGACGGATTGTCTCATTTGATTTGCTAGCGAGAAATCAATTCAACTTGCGTTAAGCCATGCAGAAACTGAACGTTAAAACTGAATTTGGTAATAAAGTAAAATCAATGACGTATCATTTAATGAAATCATCATTATTTTATAGACTCATTGTGTATTGTATTAGCTTTTACTAAAGATAAAATGATTTGAATTATTATGGTAAGGAATTATAAATACGGCAATTCATTGAATACAAAATTATATTATATATGATTTAAAATCATGGGTCCATTTGTTGATTTCCATACAAATTATATTCTTTAAATTGTATGTAGTTGAAGACGTAATATAGTTTTTGAAAAAGTTCTTGTCTGTAATTTCTTCGATGCCTAGAAATCCACAATAATGTTATTTTTAGTCACTTTCTGCCACGCTAGAAGCTAGACCCTAGAGTCTAGCCTTCTTTGGTGGTTATTCCGAACGACTTGGAAACCTTTAATAAAAGAGCATACTCATTTCATAAAGACTGGTAAAACATTTGCAAGCCTTCCGGTGTTGCAGATGTCAGATAAGACTCATGCACATTTTTTCAGGTGAGACTTAAGCCCATTTGTCCATTATACCAAAAATAAATCGTAATGAAATTTACAATCATAATTTCGTAGTATTTAATACTTCAAAATTCTTCTTAAAGTTTTTATACTAATGAAAGTTTATTTTATTTTAAGTAATGTAAACTGATGAGTGAGTTCATAAACACAATAACAATATAACTTTATAATAATACAAAATATTGCTGGTTGGCGGTAGAATAAATAAGGCTGAAGATTAAGTTCCATTACTAACAATTTTGAGGGATAAACTTTTAATCATTTTCGTGGTTTTATATTAAAGGATATCAACACTTAACTTTTTACATTAAATATCAACTCCGATAAGATTATTGGTAATATAGCAGTCACAATAAGCCGACCTAGTGCCGGAGGTTTACTTATCTTTGAGATAAAAAGATATAAAGGTTTTGTGTATTATTTTTATTAAAGTGTATTTTTTTTTCCAATATTACAACATAAAACTACGGGCTTAAGCCCGGGCATTGAAAGATTTTTTTTTATGAATATAATCACCGCTAATTAGCGATGGAGGAAAACGTGTATCTACCAAGTTGGATTCGAGGAGCATGGTGGAGTAAGCTAAGAATCCTCTTTATCTTCTTGGGCCTAACAATAGAACATTTACAAGCTGTTACTCATTGCCTCATTATATATTATGTGTACTGCTGTGGATTACACGGTCTGGGGTTTAAATCTTAGGGTAATAGGTATTGGTATATTCTCTGGAGAAGGTCAAAGGTAGGTAATTGGTAATTTTATAGTCTCGTGAATAAGAAAACCCCTAATTGGATCAGGCGTCTCACCTCTTTCGGTCGTGTCGGATTGCTATCGAACTGTGAGTGCAGCTCGCACTCACAGTTCGATAGCAATCGCTCGCCTTCTGTGCATTTCTCTTGTCCTCGACATTGACTACCGTTGCGAAAATCCAGTTAATAGGTTATCAATATTTACTAAAGATTAAAAATTGAGGTTTTCACCGATTATTCTGTTTAGAATTTGCATTGAACTGATCTCTTGGTTGGTTGAATTTTAATGAATATTGTAATATAACGATTCAAAACTGTTTGGATAAAATCGCCTATCACATTACAACACGCTTCAAAAACTGAAGATATATCTGTGTTTGTAAAATTCTACTTGAAAAAGTAACCGAACGCAAGTGTCCCATTGATCGATGATCCTCACAATACTTACCTCCTCTGTACGAGATAAATTGTAAACTCGAACTTGAAAAACTTTGAAGCATTTGCTCGGATTTCAAACTAAGACATTCGGAATCATCCACTTTCCGATAACACAAAATACATACTGAATTATTTATCAAACGATTCTGATATTCTAGTAAAGTACCAGCCACAGGGGAAGTAACAGCTTAGCTCCCAACGTCGGTGGTGAATTAGTGTGATGTAAGATTTTTGAAAATTTCTAACAGTGCCATTATCAATGGACGGTAATGATCACTTACCATCAGGTGGCCCATTTGCCGGCCTTACCTACTTCATAAAAAAATAAGACGGAGTTAGCCATCACGGCTTACGAGTGTATCTTACGCTAAGGCGCGGCAACAAATGTTTCACCAATTTTGTTGATAGCATGTACATACATATATGGGAAAATGGATCATGTATAATCAATATATAATAACCATACCACACACCATGCATTCTCTCGTGCCTCAATGCAAACTAAGATGTTATGTCCCTCGTAGCTATATCGATTCTCTGTACATAATCCATAGTGTAGACTCACAGTACAGAGTATTACAGTAATAGTTTTACAGTGATACCTACAGAGTACAGTATAAGTACACTCTGTATTCTCTATTTTTAATTGGCAATAGAATAATTGAGTAGGGGGTTTTAACCTGGGAGATATAACGATCAGGTACTTATCATACGTTCATCACATTTGTAACAACAACTCCTCTCTTGAAAGTTCAACATAAAGCCGGCTCTAGTTTGGAATTCGTATCGTTAAGAAGATTAAATAAGAATACTTGCTAAGAAATATATAAAAACAATTTCAAAATATAATTACGGTTAATTACGAACACTCCACGAGCAAACCGACTCAGACTATTTCGGTATTAATGTGCTTCCCTATTTTATTAGTGAGTATTTAACATCAAATTAAAGTAAATCAGATCTTGTATTGCATTTAAATGGATGGATACAGGGATTCATGAAAATTTTGTATTTTGAAGTTTTTTTAATAATTTATCTAATGAGTAGAATTATACATTAAGATTTTAATTATATAAAAATAAAAAGTAGAGATAGTTACTGTACGAATCACGATTCACTTTAATGGTAGCAAGAATGCTAGCAACATTTCCACGTTGAATCACAATACCGATCCTTTGGGCAATAAACGAACCAGCTGTCGTTTCACCAGCGGAGGCAATAAGACGAGGTGTAATACTTTTAATAGATAATGTATAAAATAAATAATTTCTTGTTGTTTTGTATGAGTCGACTGTTATAGTATGTTATATGCACCAAAATAAATTAATTATAGATATTACGGATTGTGATGCTAAGCATTTTTTCTATTTGAGTTTCTACCTCTCTCTCTCTCTCTCTCATATGCGTTTATTATTATTTATTATTCCCATCTGATGGTGGAGTCTAAGCTATTGGTCTAATAGAAGATAAATTACTAAATGAATTTGCAGACTTCTTAACTGATGCTTCTATAACATCGCAGACTTTCAGGGGTCCTTGGTTACCTCCAAACTGAAATTCAAGCACTTAATGATTTTATAATAAGTAATACATAATAAATATCTACTAATATCACAATATAACAATCAATAAATTAAATTTACAAATTAAGTTTCGGTAGAATCTTCTTTCCGAACAGGTAACAATACTGTAACATGACGATTCAAAAGTGCCTTTATGAGCCTACTTGAATAAAGTATCTTTTAATTTAATTGAAATCTAATGAAAAACATCAAGACAGCCAATCTCTTTGATTTTACTAAAATAATTTCTACCTATATTTAGATTGTAACACGCGACGTTCTCTATTACTTCTCACAGATTTGTTTTTGTTAAAAATTGTTTTATCGTAAAAGTTTCAACACGAAATACTAATTTTTTTTACATTAGTTTTACCATAATTATTTTTGAGGTTTCGAAGAGGTTTCTACTTAATTTTTTTTGTTATGTTATGTTAAAAAAACCGTCAGTTTGTCGTGGAATAAGTACACCAATACGCCACCGACGTTAGAAGCTTAGATGTTACGTCCCTTGTGGCTGGTACTTTACTAGAATACCAGAATCATTTGATATTTCAGTATGTATTTTATTTTATTGGAAAGTGGATGATTCCATATGTCTTAGTTTGAAATCCGAGCAAATGCTTCAAAGTTTTTCAAGTTCGAGTTTACAATTTATCTCGTACAGAGGAGGTAAATATTGTGAGGATCATCGATCAATGGGACACTTGCGTTCGGTTGCTTTTTCAAGTAGAATTTTACAAACACAGATATATCCTTGGTTTTTGAAGCTTTCTAATGCGATAGACGATACATTTATCCATTAGCATTAGCATCCTGTAAATTTCCCACTGCTGGGCTAAAGGCCTCCTCTCCCTTTGAGGAGAAGGTTTGGAGCATATTCCACCACGCTGCTCCAATGCGGATTGGCGGAATACACATGTGGCTGAATTTCGTTGAAATTAGCCACATGCAGGTTTCCTCACGATGTTTTCCTTCACCGCCGAGCACGAGATGAATTATAAACGCAAATTAAGCACATGAAAATTCAGTGGTGCCTGCCTGGGCTTGAACCCGAAATCATCGGTTAAGATGTACGCGTTCTAACCACTGGGCCATCTCGGCTCTCTCTCGTCTCGGATCTCATTTATCCAAACAGTTTTGTTTCGCTATATTACAATATTCATTAATATTCAACCAACCAATAAATCGGTGCTATGCAAATTCTAAACAGAATAATTGGTGAAAACCTTAATTGTTAATATTTTTTAACGATTGATCATCTATCGACTGGATTTCGCAATGTTAGTCAATCTCGAGGACAAGAGAAATGCATAGAAGACAGCTCGCACTCACATTTCGATTGCAAACAGACACGACCGAAAGAGGTCAGAGTCCTGATCCAATTAAGGGTTTTCTGAATCACGAGACTACAAGATGGCCAATTATCTATCTCTGATCTGCTCCAGAGAATATACCAATACCTATCACCCCAAGATTTAAACCCCAGACCGTGTAGCCTATAATAAATCAAGAGGCAGTATAAATGATTAACAGCCTGTACATGTTCTATTGTTAGGCCCAAGAAGATAAAGAGAAGATTCGGAGCTTATTCCACTACGCTCCTCGAATCCAGCTCGGTAGATACATTCGACACATGCAAGTTTACTCACAATTTTGCGTCACCAATTAGGGTAGCTATGATGATTTTATACTGGCTCAGTTACCCTTCATACTAAAACACAACAAGACTATGTATTGCTGTTTTGCGGTAGAATGTCTAATGTACCTACCTAGACTGGCTTGCACAAACCCACTTGTACATTCTCCGCCACCGCTCCTTATAGATACATATATAGGAAACTCTGTTTTTCTTTATTTTAAACATACATTTTGAAATTTAATATTTCACGTGCACTGGGCGTCCCATAACGGTCATATTTTTATAATTGATTGTATTGACATAACAACATTTTAAGCCGTGTTAAAATTGATTCTCTATTTTCAATAAGCATTTTTATTTTATGCAGCGAATAACAAATGATCCGCGAAGCCAATTTGAATAAACAAATTGCTGCGATTTAATTAAATCTAGTTTCGCTATTGCTGTCCCGTTTTACGCAAAACGTCCCGATTTCGTATTCTCCTCTTTCCGATTAAACTGGCCAGTTGACCCGTATAACACTCATGTTATAAGCCGTTTAATCATTTATTACTATAAAATTATAAATCTTATGTACTTTAATCTTTTGAAAAAGATTATTTTTTTTAAATAAATTCATACATCTCAATCTCAGTTTATTGTTATCCACTGATGGACAAAGGCCTATCCCAAGGTTTGCTAAAGTTCCTGATTCATCCGCCTTCTTGGTCTAGTTGGAACCCACCATTTAAGCCTAGCTATACCAGGCTGTAGGATGCCTTACGATTTGTTTAACTTTACTATAAATTAAAAATTTTATAATATTACAGAACTATTTAACTAATACTCCAGTTTCGGAAGACTTTGCTTCATACTAAGATTTTGAGCTTATTTCACGACACAGATTACGAGATTAAATAGTTCAAAAAAATCATAAAGACTCGTTGCTTCTCGTCCAAATTACCACATGATCTTCGTTAAAATCAGTAATCAGACAGCACCTCGTACATGAATTTTATTATGTGACTTAAAAGAATGAGATCCTTTCGGGCTGTACAAAGAAAACTGTAAAGATGTCGGAACGGAATACAGACATGCACCACTTAGTACTAACGTGTTTAAATTGTTTTTAGAATTAACATTAAAAGCGGCAAAGGGTGAACATTACTACGAAATTACACCTTGTTTAAATTAAATGTATATCTACCGAAGAATACAGTGGATTAGTTTAAAGGAAAACTTACTTTCTTGAAATATACGTACTGGCTGTTACTGTAAATGTATTTTCTTTTAAAACGTCTTTCCTTATTCAAAAGTACTATTATAAGTTGATTTGTATAAAACCGAGCTGTAATGTTTAATTTACAAAGATCAAGAAAGTTAGTCATTTAACTTTTAAAATAAGTTTTTGAATTAAGATTTTTTCCTTATTCCGTTCATCTTCCTTTCCCTTTGATTTATATTTAAGAAAACTATGTCTGTGAGGTGAACCAAAACTTGGGAAAATTGTATTAAACATTTCTCTTTATAGAAAGAAATATGACAAGGATACTTCTTATAAGTAACATTTTAAAATATACATATAACTTTGTCTGATTAATACGTGAAAACGCAATAGGAGTTCCTATTGATTTGTTGCTAACCTAAAAATAATTATTAAATATTTTCATATAATATAATATTAGATGTATTAAGATAAGAGTCGTGATGGCCCAGCGGTTACAAGAAACACTGAATCGATGTGCTTAATTTGTATTTAAAACTAGATGTGCCCGCGACATCGTGCGCATTTGAATTTAACAAATAAATTATTGTTGTAGTTACTCCTTATTACATCAGCTATCTGCCAGTAATAGTCCCGTCAAAATCGGTCCAGTCGTTACAGATCTTAGCCGGAACAAACAGACATATATGTACTGTGTATACATACATCATTTAGTAAGAAACGATTATTTTAATACTACAAACAGACACTCCGATTTTATTATATGTAATGTATAGATAGATTCATCTCATGCTCGGCTCTAGCACAGTGAGGATGTGGAGAGTGTGAATCTGCCACATTAAACCACCAACCCGCATTAAAACAGCGTAGTGGAGTAGCGTCAAAACCTTCCCCTTAAAAGCCTTTGCCGGGGGCATTAACACACAATTACTTCACGTTTATAAAATATTATATAAAATAATGTATCTCTGCAAAGATTGAATGCATTTCATGAATTCATACAAATTATTACTTTGTATAGTTCTTTTTTTTTAATTTTTTTTTTTAATTTATTGACAAAGAACAATCATCGAACGTGTACGACAAACTATGTACATCTTGCTACAACCTATTAACAAATCAAATCAAAATATACTTTATTCAAGTAGGCTTTTGCAAGCACTTTTGAATCGTCATTTAACAAACTATTAATATGTGAAGCTACCACCGGTTCGGAATGTAGATTCTACCGAGAAGAACCGGCAAGAAACTCAGTAGTTATTCTTTTTCAAAATTTAATGTATGTAATAGAGTCATGTTAACAAAGAGCAAGACGGAGCTATAATAAAATAAAAATCATTACGCACTTCCAGCATTACCTACAAGCAGTTTTTATATTTAAATGCCATTCCTATTTTAAATTTCAGCTGAATATTAAATAAATAGACGATATCCCAAGTGGAGGTCGGTACAAATCCCAACGCCGTTCCGAACTTTTGATATGAATTTCAAATTATCAATTTGTAAACCATTGAACTGTAAATTACTGTTTAAAAACGCAAAATGATTTTAAATTAAGAATTTGAATATTACGATACGAATATTGATGTTCTATGTTTAAATTGAATTCCGATTCGAGGCATGGAATATCTGAAGTAAAAGACCTATGTTGATATAGGATGGAATATTTAAAAAGTTTTCATAGGTATTTCTTTTTGTATTTAGTATTGGGTTAACGCTAATAGATAAGATAGTGAAACATCAAGAAATATTCAATACATCAAAAGAAGTAAGAACGATGTTCCTTGTGAGTGTTTAATAACACTGGCTTACTTGCTCTTAAGCTCGAATACCACAATAATTAGTGCTGTTAATGGTAGATTATATTAGGACCACACCTACCCAGTATACACAAAGCTTACTAAGTGATTAGTTCGAAGTATACTATTTTTATCGGCATAAATTTAAAAAGAACTCGAATGAAATGTTCGGCTAAAATAAATTAATATTCACGTTGGTAATCAAGTTAGTAAAAGAAGACTCTATGACATTATCTGTACACTTTACTGATTGTTATCGTTGACATTTTAAAATCACGTAAAACCAGACATAAATCAATACTATACACATTAGTACACGTGCAAAGACTTTAATATATAATGAAATTCGACTCGAAACTTTAGAAATAAATGGTAGACTTTTGACAAATAATACGCTAGTGCAACGTGTTACGCATCTGCGACATTGAATCATGATTTTGTCTTTGAAAAAATCAATAAAAATTACAGGAAAATAGTTAAATTTTTGAATGATTTTTTTTGCTCCACAAACTTTTTCGTCTGCGTCGTTTCGTTTTTGTTTCATGTGCGTTGATTTTTCATGGCTCCGTTTTATTATTTTTATTATAGTTGAAATTATTTGTATATATTTAGTATGTTAATAAAATTAAATCATATTTAAATAATCTATGCATATAATTAAATTGGAGTGTGTGTTTTTAATATTAAATTAAACGATTTTTACTAAATGCATATACCTACTATATGTATACATGGTACATATACCAAAATAACATTATTTTTATTTTTGTCTGTCTGTCTGTCGGCTTGTTCTGGCTAACAGAATCTGGAATGGCTGGACCGATTTTGACGGGACTTTCACTGGCAGATAGCTGATGTAATGAGGAGTGACTTAGGCTACAACAATAACCTTTTTGTTAAATCAAACGCGATTTAAAATGAAAATATATAATTGCATGATATACCTTAATATAAGTTTAAATCTTTGTAATACTATAACTATGAAAACCGCCAACAATACTTGCGCTAGGGAATTTTCGTCATTTGATAAAGTTTGCTTAAATAGATAATTTAGGGTTTTTTGTAAGCGAAGTGTAGGTACCATCTATTTATCAAATATTCTATCACCAAACAGCAATACTCAATATTGTTGTGTTCCGAATTGACTGGTGAATGAGCCAGCCACTTGTATAGGGACATAACATTTTTATTCCCAAGACTGGTGACGCATTAGTTTTGTAAGGAATAGTTAATATTTCTCACAGTGTCAGTCTGTGTGTCTATGGGCGAATCTGCTAATTACCATCAGCTGACACATTACAATGTATATCTACCTATTTTACAAAAAAAATATACCTCAAATCATTTTCGGTTTAGTAGATTGACAAAATTCGACTAGTATAGTCATATCATACTATGTACAGACAGATTTTTCGGCGTAATATTCGCAAAACTTCTTCCCGAAAATACAACCCTACCATACAAATATTTTTCAAATAATGTCTAATAGGCAAATCTTATCAAAAGTATCGAGCTCAGTTATCGATACTAAAAACTATTTTTAACACGCTTTTAATCATAATATCTCTTAGACTCAAAATTTAATAAAAAAACCGATCTTTTTATTTACTATAAGCGCTTTAAATTATTATCTATACTAATATTATAAATGCGAAAATAACTCTGTCTGTCTGTGTCTTTTTCACGGGCAAACCACTTCATTTAATTTGGTGAAGTTTGTTATGATTTATGAAGCAAGCTTAAACTGTTATATATATGGTGTTATTTTGTAGATTGATATTAAAGTAACAGCAATAAACATTCCTCTCCATTTGTGGGAGTTGATCTCACCACGCCGCTCCAATGCGGGTTGGTGAGATCAACTTCCGAGATCGATTATCCGACATTAATTATAAATGAAAATTAGCCACATGGAATTCAGTAATTCATTAGGATTCATGTGTTCTATCGATTATGTCATATGTGATCTCACTTAAAAAAGATTATTCAACTCTAATTCAACCTTGATATATCACATCGAACCTTAATAAGTTTCACAAAGACGATAAATAATTGAGGTGTTCTATTTGAAACATGATCCTCATCGACTGTGTATTCGTCGTTAAATAAACTTCCTAAACTCCTGATTACTTTCATTTGATTTAAATTGCGTGTACGGGTGCTTAGTCGAAAATAAATACAGCGCTTAAACTACTATCCAGCTAAAGTTCTCGAATGTTTATTTTGCTAAAGTAAATATTCCAAGATTATTTTTCATTTTCTTTCTGAAGATTTGTATTCGTTTCTGAAGTTTTTAAATTTACAAGGATTTAAAATAATGAGAGAACATTTATTTCTCGAAGACGATAAATACATTAAAATATTTTATTTACATTTTGAATCTAGTTTCCTGTATATATAATACTAATTTTATAAATTTGAAAGTAACTCTGTCTGTTACCTCGTTACGCTTAAACTGCTGAACCGACTTTGATGAGATTTGTCGTGGAGATACTATAAGTCCCGGGATAGGATTTAGATTTTTTATTATTAACTCTTAGAGTGGAAAAATATCGATGACGGCTTGTGTGCTCTAGGAAGGATTTGTTTTAGCTAAATTTAGCTAGCTTTAGCTAAGGCAGGTTTAGATAGACTAGTAAACTTATGATTCTATTTGTATTTATATCTGAGACATTAAACTTAAGTCTTATATAAGACAACGAAGAATATTTTGAACCATTTATAAAAATAATATGAACAACCTTGTGTATTAACAGGTTCAACGACAATTACACGATTAGAATCAAACGAAACGAAACGAAAAAAGCGAATTGTAAAGCCTCACCCGCATTCTAAAGACCCATAAGAGTACCACTACCACTGTTGGAGACCACTGTACCACTGCTTGGAAAGTTAGGAGCAATAAATCTTGAATACATTGACAGACTTCACGAAGACGATAACTTCAACATTATAGTCATTTGGAATCGGAGATGGCTCGATTTCAAACAGTCTCGTACTCGCCCGAGTGGGACGAGATCCGGATAGTAAGGCCAAAAATTACACGCTCAGTATGCCGAGTTAGATTTATTATTGTATAACTTCACCATCACGCTAAACGAATTAACGTTAAAGATATGTAAAAAACTTAAACTGTAATTCCGATTTTTATCACTAGATGGCGATGTTTTGATGCCTTACAAATCTCAGTAACGGTATCGAATAAGAAATAAAGATGTGGCTTGTGTGCCTTCACAGAAAAAACTAATCAAATTAATAAAAGCAATAAATAAGTAATAAGTAAGCAGATTGATTGTCTACTACAGATTGATTGAGGGAAAATATTGAAATCAAAATTTACTTTACGCGAATGTACGAATACTATACCGAAAAAAGCCAAGAGGCGGTCATGAGCAGCTACGATCAGGTTTTATTTTTCACTCCACCAAACTATTATTAAAAAATATATTAAAAACTGATTATTCGAACATAACATATTTCTCAAAGCAAACTAAAGCCAGTCAAGACCAGTAACTGCATTACCAAAAAACACATTACTTACCAATATCCACGGTAGTCGAATAAAATAATCCTGAAACTTAGGAAAAATTCCATTATCCCTTATAATAGAACATCTAAATTCGACACATGTGACCCAAGCGCTTTTTATTCCGATCGTATTTTTGTATCTCTCTGCCAAACTTGTGAGAATTAATCAAGGAATGTGATCTGATCGACGCTACACGCTTTGTTGTAAAACAAAGTGATTGGACAACGACAAAGTTTTTGGCAAATAAAATAGTAATAAAATATTCTTTGAAGTTAAGATTTCTATACAAAATGAAACAATAAAAATAATAAACATCAAATGAATTGCTGTATTGGCAGCCAATCTCATAAATTGTATACATATAACTACTTACGACATTATATAATCATATAATCTATCTACTTCAAACTGGATATAAGTGGATACTTTAAACTAAAAACAATAAGTGAAAAACAAGATAACGATAATGAAATGTGGTTTACCACGTGGAAAAACTATGCAGAGAGCAAAGCCGTTTATGTTTCCTTATTTTTACAGTCTCGAGGGACAGCAATTTAACTCTGTACTAGTTATAAGAGGCATGTCTAGGTTGCCTACCTGACGGGCCTCGGTCTCGTATATTCTACCGCCAAATTGTAATATTTTATATATTCCGATGTGAAGGGTTAGTGACGCAGTGTAACCAAGCATAAGGATTATAACATTTTAATTCCTAAGGATAGTGACGCATTCGCAAATAAAGACTTGGTTAATATTTCTAGTGTCTATAGGCAGTGGTGACCACTTGCCTTTTACCTGTCAACAAAAAACTATGGATAAGAAAACATAAATTAATCTTGTCCAAGCGAAACTACAGTTAATTTTTATGATTTATGTAACGATAATTTATATATTTTGTAGTCGCAGACAACAAGTAGCGTGTCTACGAGCGAGTATCGATTATGACCGGCCTCGCTGTAATGCCTCGCTCACATGGAAGCAATATAGAAAAAACGATAATATTTTCCTCGTTTAATAAGCAAAATTATACTAAAAAGTAGCACAGTGAATCAGGTCAAATATTTCAAACCAAAATTCTTTTATTCAATATAGAATCATTACATTACATCAGGTTACTGTTAGTGGATGAAAAAAATGTTTTGAACTGAGGAAGAAACTCAGCGGGTATTTATTTACGCCAATAGTTACGTTTGTATAAAGTATAGCTATTTTATGAATCATTTAATACCTTTTAGTGCGAATGTTGTGTCAGACGTCATTCAAAGTTCCAACGTTGTATGTGCTATTAATTCCACTTGGTGGCAGACTATGATAAATGAAGAATTAAAATAAAAGTAGTACGATGTGTGAGTCGTTTGAATCTTCTCTTACATTGGCTTAGTGACTCATAAGCTGTGTAAGAGTGAGTTTAGAAGGCCAGAGATAATAGCCGTATAAGTTTAAATTAGATAGAAGAAGAAAGTATGATTACAAATCAAAAATATTGTTTTGAAATTCACTACAGTTCCTATTGCAAGATATATATAAAAATCCGGCTCGAAGGACCACGAAGGACATTATTTGCCCACGATTACTTCGAGTGTATTTTATTAAAATGGACACTTCGAACATTTTGAATCATTTACAAGACTAAATTTAAAACAAAGCAACCGGCATGAAATTTTGATTTTGAATAAGTAACGGCAAGAAACTCGCTTTGTATTAGTATATTTACGACTAATAAATTAAGGTACCAGCATAAATAAATGTATATTTCTTTTTTTTTCTTCTTTTATGAAAACGTCTATAAACTGGCATTGAGTAACATGGGTTTTTTAATTTTAACATAATATTTAAATTTAATAAATGGCGAATGTAAGAGTCCCTGCGATTTTAGATATGAATACATTTCCTCGGGCAGGATGTTTTAACATTGAGGAGACGGAAACTTCTTATTACAAGTTTATCTCTACTTCTCGTGTTTATTGAATATTCGTTGCAGATTCTGTCAATATATTAAATATTACTTTTTCGTTGTATAACATATTATATAACAACAACGTTAATTCGAATTAAAACGTTAGAAAAAATGATTAGAACATACTTTACACTACCAGCAAGGTTTTGCGCAAGTCCCTTTGGATAGGTATCACCCAATACTTTATCGTTAAACAGCACATTATCATTGTTGAGTTACAGTTTCAAGGATGAGTGAGCCAGTCTTAATACAGACACAAATGACATTCCATCTTAACTCCCAAGATTAAATGCACATTGTTCATATAAGAAATGGTTAATATTTCTTCGGGTACCTTGCTGAAGGTTTCCACTGCGTGAAAGAAAAATATTGTTTATATTTTTTACAGTGCAAAAGTCTACAGACTGTGCTGACCACATACGAGACTAGCTTCTTATCAGATATTAAAAAATACGTTTAACTATGAGAATAAATTGTAACATTAGTACAAGATTAATTGTAATTACAATATATATTAAACAGCCAAAACTATACCTACTTTAATATATTTGCCTTCCGAGTCGAGGCATATACTATTAGTTCTCACGTATCCGGTATAACTCACGAGTTTTTCGTCTGAGCTAATACGTATAAAATTAAAAACTAATTTGATAATTCAATTGAATGATGATGAAACTACAGATTTAGTTTCCCTATTTTTTTAACAAATAAATCGTTTGTATAAGTTACCTAAAATATTTTTTGTAAAAATACTTCGTTCGTTTTGCCGTTTCGTGTGTCTGTAAGTGCGTGAACCGGCGATATTATGCAATATCTCATAAACTTTGCAACATATTAACAAGATTTTATTAGCCTATATTCGTCCTGAACAATACAAAAAACTAAAAAATGATAATTTTATATCAATTTATATATTACGACGACCTCCGTGGTGGAGTAGTGTGTAAACCGGTTTTCATGGATTCGCCACTCCGAGGTTCCGGGTTCGATTTCCAGCCGAGTCGATGTAGAAAAAGTTCTTTGGTTTTCTATGTTGTATTGGGTCTGGATGTATGTGGTACCGTCGTTACTTCTGATTTTCCATAACACAAGTGCTTTAGCTATTTACATTGGGATTAGAGTAATGTATGTGATGTTGTCCAATATTTATTTATTATATCAAACGCCTTAGTCGTTTTTGAATGCATCCTAAACAGACACTCAAACCAAGGATTGGTTTGAGTGTCTGTTTAGGATGCATTCACCGCTTTGTCGAGTTGCAATAGTAAGTGTTATCTTACATCGCGTTCATTTATTACACTTTAATTGCCTACTTAGGCATAAACGACTCATTTGAGTGATTGATATTATAAGTAATTGATAATAATAAGACATAAGTAGCACTAACTGCTCCTTTTATTTCATAATACTTCGACATTTTCATACTGATGCTCGTCTTAAAGACTTTGATGATAGAGATCATTATCAATGAGTACTTGCCAACTGCACAGGATATATTAATGCCCAAGTGTTTGCACAACTATTAGACTCTGGGTTGCTCCTGATATTTTTTTGCTAGAAACATTAGAAAAACTTCGTTTTGTGCTTGACTCGAATCCAGGAGTTTGGGGACTCTGGTTGTAGATCCTAACAACTGTACTAACGATACTCTGTTTCTATATTAGGCCTGTGTGATACTGGTTCACTTATAGTATCAACCGAAACCAGCCTAGAAGGGACCGCCCAAGATTCTACCTACTTACTACTAACTAACCGGTTAATAACGGCATAGTATTTCATGTATATTTAGTGCAATGGTATGGTTTTACAAATACGTTTAAAAATACTACATTTTCCGGACAAGAAATAAGTATTATACTTATGTATATTATAAATGCGAAAGTAACTTTTTCTGCCCGTCTGTTGGTTGCTCTTTCATTGAATATGTTATGTATGGCTTGAACTCCAAGAAAGGACATGCTAATTTTCTATGTCTAACACCTGACATCCAACCTCTAAAACGGAAGCGAAAGCGATAACTATTTAAAAAATAAATGCAATGTTTAATAATTGTATAAAATAAATAAAGCAATGATACATTTAAAACTTGTATTGTATGATATATGTGTTTTTATTTCATCAAATAAACGAAAATATTTTTCACGATGAATGAATTTTTAAAACGAGCATGTTCCGAAATCAAACTTCGAGTTAAACGGTTCGATTGAACGATTGAACGAGTCACGAGTTTAGAGTTTCGAATGAATTTATGTAAATGGGTTTTGCGTGATCACTCGTCGCCTCCGTCTCCCAAACAAATGTTTCTTTTGTGTTATGTATCTATTTTAGTATTATACTAGCTAACCATCCTACTTTTGCACGGTAAGGGTCTACGCAAATCGTTTCTATCGTAATAAATCTTACTGAATTGCTCCCTAGAACTTACAGGTAACATGTTTATTCCCGACACCTTCAACAATCATTGTTATATTTCCCCCAATTTACAAATAATCTTAATTTACTTTAATTAACTTCATTCATCTAAGAACATTACAGTTCACTTAAAATGAATTTACATCATGTTTTAAATTTTTTATAACAAATTCTAAACCGACACAGAAATTTTACATAATATTATTCTCAATAAACAAATTTAACTTTTTCTTGAACACTGGCATACTTTTGCAATCTCTTATTTCGTTAGGCAATTAATCCCTTAAACTTTCTTTATTAATCCGTCCGTCGATTAGTGGAATCCAGACCAAAATCCGCTCTGTTTTTTTTTAATTTAGCGCGTCCAAGTAGTCAAACAGTCATCTTAATCTTTAATCATTGCTCGTGTCTAGCTTCTTTTTAAGTCTACAATATTGGTTAATGTTCCATTTACTCATATTAGTAAGGTTTAATATACTGTTTTCTTGTTATAATAATGTTTTTTTTTTTGGTATATATAAAATTGCTGTATGTATTTTTTAGTTGTTGTATTACATGTGAAATCTTTACCTAAAAATCTAAAGTTGTAACGTTTATTTTATTTTTTCCTTCCTGTTGTATATATACTCGTACATGAAGGTTTCCTTACGATGCTTTTTAACGACGAGCGCGTATTAAATATATACGTTTTAATTAAGAGCTCGAATTACACAAATAGAAATTTAGAAGTGATTTCTCAGATTTGAACCCACAGCCTTTAGTTAAATATAAGTTTTAATCCGTTGGATTAATTATTTACATTACTTTATTTACAATATTATTACTTATTTAAAGACTCCAATTTGACACACACAAAAAAATTAAAAATACCTACATCACAAATCACGAATGTTGGGAATGGTTTCAGGAATGCCAGCAACATATTCCCTTTCAATAACAGTTCCGATTCTCTGGGAGAAAAATGATCCAGAGCTCGTGTTGCCAGTGGAGGAAATGGGGTGTTATATATTTTAGAAATGCTTCTTTCGAAGGTCCTAGCGATTTCAACTGCAAACGGCAAGTTATTATTTTCTATATATTAGAAGATACGACTACAGCTTGTCCAAATTCAGAGTGTGTCTATCTGAACATTTATACTTAATTTTAAGTTTTAAATCTATATTATATTTTTACATTATGTTTTCCCTTTTCATAGTGCATGCTGTTATCCCCTATAATTTAAAGAGCACACAATCCTTATAATGTTTAATTTTAAATACATATATGTTTAGTATGTATCTATAGTTGGGAGACTCATAACTTTAATAAATAAAAGTACAATTTAATATAACAAGCTATATTTCCTTAACGCGTTATAAGAAAAAATTCAAAGCGAAAAAATATTCTTCACGAAAGTCATATAAGTGTTATGATTTATACTGAAATCATATTCGGAAATCGAATTTCAATTCTGTCATGGGTAGAACCAGACAAGAATCGTTCTCGTGATAATCGCTCTGTGACTCTGTGGTACTGACGGCTTGTCATTAGAGCAATAAATCACCGTATAATTTACTTCAGACGTTTCCGGCATGATTGCATTATGTGAAATTAATTCTATAACGCTATACCTCTACCAGAGTGATATAGTCATGACCGATTTTTTGTAAAAAATATTATTAATAATATGTATTATTTCAGCAATTTTTCAAAGTAAAGTATAAATATGAATGTTTTTTTTTCGGTGGTAGTCTGTACAGGTTGCGTAGGTAGGTACTAACCACTCTCCATAGACTTCTGTCAAACAGCTGCTCATATTTCGGTTCGAGTCATGAGTAAGCCAGTGTGATCCAAGACACAAAGGATATATCATCTTATATGTATAGTTGGCGATGTAGAGACGGCAAGAAAAATTAATATATATGCATATAGAAGCGTATACAGATGCAATTGGTTTGTCCCCATTCGAGATAAAATAAATGTTTTTATAACATAAAACAATGCTTTTATTATTATATATAACGCATGTAAAGAATTAGTTTTATGATGTCATTTTAAATTTAAATATATAAATTCGCTACAAATAATATAGTGTATTATGAGTTATTAATAACAGTAACAGCCTGTAAATGCCTGGGCTGTCTCCTCACTGTTACATGTAAAAATTGTATTTAATTTAAATTTAACTATTTCAAACATTACTAAGTTTACGTTTCCTAAGCAAAAAAAAACCTTACGAAAACTATTTTACAATACTAAAACAAGACCAAGGTATTTCCTTATGTATCGTTCGAGATTCATCTCAAGCTCTTAGCAAATGGAAAAAAAGAAACAAAAATAAAAATTATTCAAGCGGCCTTTGTTTTCGACCGCCATTTTTGACGTTTTCTTTAAGAAATAATTGTTACAAGACATTTCGCCTTCATGCTTAACAGACTTCGTTTTAGAAATTTTCGTACACGGTTATGCTTTTAAATTATAGCCAGTATATAATAGACGTTGTGGAAAATTGTTAAGTTATTTAAAGGTAAGCTGTTGCGTAGAGTTAGTAGAAGGATCGAACGGCTTATTCTACGACGCACCTCCAATGTAGTTTTTTTATGATATAGGTTAGTGGACAAGCGAATGAGCGCTAATAGTAAGTGTACAATACCAATATTACCTTTTGCTTACATCGCCAATGCGCCACCGAGGTGCTAAATTCCGAACCGGTGGTAGATTTTTGACAATCAATAAGCAAGTGCAAACACTTCTATATTGAATAAAGATTTTTGACTTTGACTTTGACTTTGACCGACCTTGGAAACTAAGATGTTATGGCCCTTGCGCCTTTAACACCAGCTCACTTACCCTTCAAACCGGAACACGGCAATACTGAGTACTGCTGTTTGGCGGTAGAATATCTTATGAAGATCTGGTTCTATAAACAATACTATACTATGGCGGTTTTTAAAATATAATTTTGGGTGTTTTTATTTACTCTCACTACAGTGCGTAAGAAACCTTGCACAACAAACTTTAAGTTAAACCCGTCACACTTAAATAAATTTCACATAAATAAAAACAAAATAGACCTACGAATTGAATAAAGGTGATCACGAGAGTTCATTTAAACATCACTTGAGCCTTATAGTAAATTGGGCGTGATGAATACTTAAAAAGGGGTCTCTAGATTCACAAGCTACTAGTATGTTGAGTTGTAATTGAATACTCGTAACAAACCAAGAACGACCACGAAGAAGAATCTTGAACCGCACTTTATTCAATATTTTATAACGTACCTTACTTTTTAGGTACCACATAATATATTCTACCTCTGACAACGCCAATGTGTATGGGCGATGGTGATCACTTATCACCAGGTAGCCTATTTGCCTGTCCGCTTAAATATATTACAAAAAAAACTATGTATTATTGAAGTAGACTTTTAGGAGCACTTTTGAATAATTTTACTTATATCACAGTTAACTCAAGGTTTAGAATTGGAAGTCATTATTTTCCACGAAATAAATTATAAGGGTATGTTAGTAATTATATACAATTAAATTGCAATTATTCTACAAGAAAATCTAACGAATACTTAATCATCGCTGATTCTCAACCTTTATTATTCCACGCCATACGCCTTATTAATTAATGTTTTCTTAACATGATATTTAATAACATTAGTAAATCGCGAAGTGTACACAGATGGAAGCTCCACTAAACATGGTAACTAAATATTACTGCATGTCCGTGGAATATAATCTAACCTATCCAGACGGGCTTGCACAAAGACTTACTACCAAGTAAATATATTTAGTATATTAATCTTTTGTTGTAAAATTTTATTATTGTATTATTTGTTCACCTGCTGTGAACCAAAACTAGCATTTACGAAGCAATAATGGCTCAGTGGTTACACAAGGAATAATAATTTAATTTAATGGCAATTAATCTTGTGCTTGTGGTGGGAAAAGGAAACATCCTAAAGAAACCAGCAGCTCGAATGAAAAACTGTTATTTTCATCCCAATTTAAGCCAATAATATTGTGTTCCTCGTATTTAGATGAAAGGCTAAGTGAATTTGACAGTGCGTGGTGTAAAAAGTCTTTGTATTCTTCGCAGTGTTGGTAAAATTGACTTCCAGTCAAAAAGCCTATTTGAACGTCTGTTTTCTAGCTTTAAATAAAAAAAAAATATATAAAGTGAAGTGTTGAATTGAAGTGATAATTAAAAAGTTCTTTATATATCAGAAGAACTGAAGCACTTATCGTGCCCTGGATATCGTTCAATAATTAGATGTTAAAACAATCAAATATGTTTTATGTTTTATAATTATACAGCGTGATCTTTTTTTATATGTAGAGATAAGAAGATTCCATTATTATTGGATTATAGACCCAAGGTATAACTTCTTAGTGTATCCATAGAAGCCATCAAGTAGTTTTGGAATCCTGCACACCTATTCTATAAGAAAAATTGAAAATCTGATATTCAAAAGTACTTGTCACAAATCCTAGCGATTGATTTGCTTGCAGTGTAAACGAGAATTGCTCTGAATTTCTAGATTTCAATCTAATTATAACAAATCTAAGTTTTTTATTCTTGATATATGTTTAAACTTTTTCATCTTATGTTTGGAGGCGAAGACGTGCGTATGTCGTAGTCCTGCATATGTTGTATAATATTTTGTCACATATGTTTCTAACAACATACAGTAGAGTTGCGTTACTAACGTCAAATCATCTCCTCAGTAAGATAATTTTATTTTGCCCATACGTCCATACTTATAGGCCGTAAATATGGACTTATGGGTTCCAAAATCTAACTCTGATTTTCAATGGAAGTAGTAGGAGTGACTTTACTGCCTACATTTTCACTGCCACGTTGATTCAGTTAGACATAAGACCGCAGATCTCAGGTTCCAATCGTTCGTCGAGAAGCAATAAAAAGTCATTGTTTTTTTTGTGAAACTAATTTTCAGTAGTTGCCAAAAGTGTGGAAGTTGGAAGTAAGTACACTCTCGGGTAAATAAATATAAAATAATAATTATCAAATTTAAAGGTCGTTTAAAAACGAAATAATCTCATATCTATCTCTAAGCAAAACATCACATTGATCCATTGTTAAGCTTAAGTACAACAAACCGATTAAATGACACACTTTGTAACTTATGATTTTCAGTTAAATCCAAAACAGTCGCCACTTAAATTAAAAAAAATGTTTCCAAAATCACTTACACTTTTATAATTATGACAATACTTGTACATTTTCGTATAAATGTTTTCGTTTAATAATAAAATATAATGTAAATTGAAAGCTATTGGGTAAAAAAGGTATCAATGGTAATGGCAGGATATTGTCCAGGAAAATGTAATAGGACAATGTCGACGGATATTTGAACACCCTTGTCACAGCGACCAATTAAATTTATGCTTCGATAAAATAAAAAGAGCGACATCAGCGTAATAATATTTCATGCAATCCATTAACTTTTGGAGCTATTTGAAAATCGAACATTTTTTCACTCTGTCCAATAGCTAGTTAGTAAATGTTGAAATCCATTATTTCGCAGTTTACACACACATAGTTATTACTTACACATACATGTACAATATCACACACATTGTCAAATTTGTTGTATAAACCTCATGTATTAGATCTACTATAAAAGGCACCAGGAATTTACGGCAAAACGGCATCGGTGGTTTTAGACTTAATCCTCCACCCTCCTACCTAATCACACTCATCTTGACAGACTAATTAATATACACCTCATAAGGATATTCGAATTCGAGAGAACTGATCTTGATCTCTAAACTCGAAAGAGCAATCCTTACTAGCAAACATTACTTACAAAATATCAAGAAATTCCATCAAGAAAATTCTATAGTCTAAATATATATTTGAGTGATTATGTATGTAATTAAAATTAAATACACAGATATAATGTACTGCTGATGTAATAAAAAAAAAGTCTTACGAAGAATCAAGTGCACAAGTACACCGCAACTTTAATTCAAAATTAAAATATTCTTTATTTTATCCTCATTTTTTTTGGCGTCGCTTACCACTATATTACCGTACAATGGAAAACATGAAATATCGGTATATTTACGAGTACGAGTTCTACCGTGGCACCAGCGCTGCAGAAACAGCTCGAAGGATTAATAATATATACGGCCCTGGTGTCGCAAAAGAAAGCACGGTACGTTTTTGGTTTCAACGTATTCGTTCTGGAAAT